>NW_027137587.1:0-585593 GCF_001692895.1 Cenococcum geophilum 1.58
ATATAATTTTTACCTTAAAATATGTTGTGGGGATGTTGATTAATTTTGTTGGGGTTTGTGAGTTTTCCTTACTAAAAATGCTTATGTTTCCATACAAATCTCGCCAAAGTGCCTCAGACCAAGAAATCGATCAAATATCCGAAGGAGATTAGCGCGCCAGCGCAATCGATTTCTTAGTCTGAGCTTCTGAGGTAAATACCAGACGACAACAACATAAGATGATTAATCTGTTATGTAAGCAGCTTATGATTGGTTGATCGTCTGGGACCGAGATAACGCGTCTCCGCTTATCTCAGTAAGCGACTCAGCCGGCAATTGAAACAGTAAATCTCGCTAGTACTTAACTAGTATACTTTACAGACGAATTAGGGTTAGTTAGGATTAATCAACAATGCTGTCTCAATTGCCGTCTGAGGGCCTTTGGTGCAAAAATATAGGAGGGTCGATTCAAGACTAAAATCTTCTTTTACCTTTTTTAATGCCCTACTTCCACCTTAAATAACGTACTTTTAAAAATCTAATCGATTATATAACTAAAGCTACTTTTTAAGAATATTTATATAAAAACCCTATAGAATAAAAGTAAGTTGTTAAAATTACAGGTAGAAAAACGTCGTTGATCAGGCTTGGGTCGACTCGTTGACTTAAAATCTTGCCTTGAGCCTCGCCCAGAGCCTCGCCAGAGCCTTACGGGCGCAATTTTGTCGTAAAATCTACCTAAATTTTACCCAGTTAACAGCTTTATATTTTAATAAAAATCTAATCAATTATAGAGGAGACTGGTCTGATTTGACTTATTAGCTTATTAGGTTAAATAGGTGTTGTTGAGGAGTCAAATATACAGGTGAAAGTGTCTCTCATACAAAATTGCGAAAATTGAAGTCGAGCCTCACCAAAGCTCGCACCATAGGCCCTCAGACGGCAGGACAAGCCTGCGTTACTAATCAAAAATCATAAAAAACGCAGTGCGCGGGCCAGCCGTCTGAGTCGCTTACTGAGATAAGTCCCCGCTACTAGTCTTCCCTAATCAGACAGGTGCACAAGTCCTTGCTGGATAAGATCCTTTAAGCCTTGGCATTCGAACTCAGTAAAACAATGACTTCCTCCACACCCAGAACAGGTCCGTCGGCCTTGTCCTCGCGTACCTTGCTGACCCTGTGCGTCCCGCTGCGGCCGTCTAAAGGCAGTAGAATCTTGCGGATATCGACAGTCTTGCGGATATTGAGAACCTTGCGGATATTGAGAGCCTTGCGGAGGTCGACAGTCTTGTAGGACAAAGGGAGCTCGGGTGCTGTTCTGCCAGTCTTCGTACCCTTGTGCTGGGCTTTGAACTGTAGCCTAGTCCGTGGGTGACTGCTGCTGCATTAGGGCTCCTCCGTGTACACCTAGTCTAGCCGGCGGTTAATTACGGAATTGTTCAACTAGCTAACGAAGGCTCTGCTCCTTGGGGTCTATTTTCGGCAGACGATCTGCGCCCTCATATAAACTAAGCCTATCCTCTACGGCTCTCTGTAACTAATAGAAGTTAAAGGACTCTTATCTATCGGGATTAGCTCCCGTTTTGGTCATAGCATATCTTTAATATTTAAGCGGAAGTCCTTTTACAAACCAGTACCCTCGCTAAGCGTTCCCTAGATTACCTGCCTCCGTGACCCTTTAGGAGATCAGTGTAAACTGCCTACAGTACTCGCGTATACTGCTTGGCGGATTATCCCTATACTGCCGTACATAGGCTTCTAAGAATTCTACCGTTTCTATCTGTCGAAAATGGTCACTTCCTTAGTATTCTGCCCTAAGCTTTCTTACAAGCTCCGTCCAATTGCCGGCTGTAAATTCAGGCAGGCTTCGGATCCACATCCCTATCCAGTAATCGCAGTACTCCGGAAGGCCCTAGTGCTTCTCCTTGCTCGTGACGTAATGTCGGGCGCATAGTCGTTCGTACTGCTCGATAAACTGTAACACGTCCTGTCCTATAAAGTACGGAGTTCCAACGGTTCCTGGGGCTGGCATAGGCTGGGTCACAAAGTAGATTCTGTCTCAAGTCGTCAACTGCTAGTCATTGGGTGATACATCTAGAGCTTCCTCGGGAGCTTGCATGTGGTCCTTACGGCTCTCATCCTTCGTCTACTAAGGGTTATTGGTCCTAGGTATCACGGGTGAACGCTGCGGTAGGTCTGCTTGCATAGCTGCCTAAGGTAGGGGTGTCGGCTATCCTAGCGGAACCTTAACAGGCGCATGCTGCGGCTGGTCTACTTATACAGCCATGTCTCTAACGGAGGGTACCTGCTTCTTAACGCCTGAGGGGGGGTCTCCCTAAGAGAGCACGGAATCTTCATCTTCTACTACTGCCGGGTCTCGATACGTCCGTCTCTTTCGGCCTGCCGTCGTTCTACGCGGTAGGATATCTTCTACGTCCTTACGGAACGCCTCTAAAGCTGCTGCTAACATAATCCAAAGGACTCAAAAGAGGATAAAGCTAAGCCAGAATAGGAAGCTTTCAAGGACAGACCTAATCTCGTGTGCTTGCGACCTTACTCGGTATTATGTCCTTTGTTCGTAAAGGGCAGTACTAACTTCCTTCGCCGCCAGATGTCTTAGATCTCGTTTCCATCTAATTAATTAGCCTTTAGCCACCCGTCTCTACATCTTTAATAAAGGTCTGGCCATGCTCGGTAGTAGAGCTCGGTAACTCCGACCCCGGTTAAAGTTGTCTAATTAGCTCGCTGGTTCGCTCGACGTCCTTACACATAACTATTCAAGACCCTACTCTTCCTGTGACTACGTGGATGACTGAGTCCGTAACCAAGTCAAGGTGGCAAAGAAATCCGATTTAGGTCAATAGACCCATAGTCCTTTACTTCTTGTTGCCACTTGTTCAATATTGCCTGGTTTTCTTCTTCTGTCTCGTCTATCTGGCTGGCGGTTCTTCCGCAGCTGGTCGTTCTTCTGCAGCTGGCGGTTCTTCTGTGGTCGTAGTATGTTTCTGCGTGTCTCCTGTGTATGTAGCACTAGACTTCTAATCTAAAGAGCTTGCCGTCGTCCCCACGTGGAATGCCATAAAATATGTAGGAGGGACCCCCCCAAGATAGGAAAGTCACAGTGCCGTCTGTCTGTCTGTCTGTCGGTCGGTCGGTCGGTCGGTCGGTCGGTCGGTCGGTCGTAATCAGTCAGTAGAACAGTCAGTAAGAAAGAAAGAAAAGAGTGTATTTCCGGTAACTGGTAAGGTCGTGATATATATATAATAGAGGGAAGAAGGAAGGAAGCCGAAGGCTCTATAAATATAGGAAAATGCCAAGACAGTAGGCGACGCCCAATCTACACCACCACAATAGTAAAGAGAAAGAAGACCGTAAAAGCTTATATGGTAGCTGCTTAAGTAGTAGAGGAGACAAAATCCAAAGCAGAAGCCTTAGCAATACTATAAAAGTAATAGGAGGACTCCTTTATAGTAGTTATAGAGGCTATAGCTTACTTTAAGGCTCTATAAAACACTGTAAAGAAGGTAAAGAAGGCCTCTTAGTAGGCTATATAGGTAGATAAGGAAGTAGATAATAAAGTAGATAATGAGCTAAGTTAATTAAGTAACGATAAGGTATTAGGTATGGATAAGGATATTACTCTAGGTGTTACGACCTTGCGCTACTATACGGCGGTATAGGCTAGAGAGCTTATAAGGCATTCCAACTAGCAGCCCGTCTAGTCACGAGACACTACTGCTATCTTTTTAGTTTATATGGCCGAGTGGGTTGGGCTTAGGCATAACAATAGGCGACGTTACGACGTTAATTAAGTAGCAGTTAGTACTAAAAACACCAAAAAAAATTAATATAGAGCCTCTATTATATAAGAATAAGGCTTTATAAAACCTTAGTAACAGTGTAATACGGTACGATGCTTTTTACTAGTGTTTTATCTACAATAGAGCATTTGGCAGTATTTTGGTATTTATAAGCCTAACTAGGAAGGCGGTAGTAGCTGACCATTATAAGCCTATCGCCGTTATAACTCTATTATATACGTTAGCCTATTTACCTTTATAATATATTATAATATATCCCACACTACGTCGCTATACGGCTAAAAAAAATAGAGAGTAATCGTAAATCTATTACGACTCTTGCGGGATTAATATATATACTTTTACAGCTACTTTATAGCATATATAGAAGAAATCTTAGTAGAAGATATTACTAGAATCTATATTAAAGAAGTATTTATAAGATATAAAGTATTAAGTAAAATTATATTAGTTAAAGACCTAAGATTTATAATAATATTTTAAGAGGTATTTTTTAGTAAAATAAGGCGTTCGCGTAGTAATATTAATAGTATATTACCTTTAACGGTCTTTATAATATAATTAACTTTATTAAAGATTAGGTAGAAATAGCCTATACTCTATATATTAACTGTAAGGGAATTAGGAGTTTCTAAGGTTAATATAGTAGAAAAAGGCTTAACTCGGCACGATTGGTCAATAGAAGATACTATCTGTATTTAACACATTATAAACAGCTATATCCCTACTAGAGCAGCTACTCGTGGTTTTATCTAGCGCCGTTTAGTTATAACTTTACCAGATTAAGGTAAAGCCTTTAATCGGTCTAATTCTATTTATAGCTTGGACTAGATATACCTTATTATCTTAACTTAGGTTTACTTAGGCTCCGTATAAGGCGGTAAGTCCTCCTCTACTCCGATTATTATTAGATTGTTACTGTTTATAATAAAGCCCCCCTTCTTACGGATTTTAACCCCTAAATCCTTAATATAGCTCTTTAAAAATTAAGCTTTCTTAGCTAAGGGACTAAGAACTAGTAGCTCAGCACTATTTTATATAATAGTTCCAGAATATAAAATTTTAAACTCTTTAGTTACTTCCTTATTAATCTTAATAACTTATTTTCGGGCTTTATCCTACTTTTTAGTCCAATTTACTCCTCTCTAGCTCTTTATAAGCTCTTTTAGTCCTTACTAATAACTCTACTAACAATTCTAACCCTTATAGTCCTAAAATATCTAACTAACTTTAATTAGCAATAGTCTGCTCTATTTTTAGTTTCTTTTTTCTTTTTACCTAGGACCTACTTACCTAAGTCTATTATCCTTTAGCCCAGTATAGTAATAATAGGAGAGAGTTATGCCTAAATCTATAATAATAAATTAAAATGGACCCTAATAACTAATAGTTACTATAATTGTTTCTCTAAGTTCCTAAAGTAGCTTAAATAGTTCCAGAATAAGGAGATCTAATAGTTTAATATAGTCTATTCTGTCTCTACTACGGCCAGTTTTAATATAGCCTAGTTTATTTCTAATTTCCGCTAGTATAAATACTTTAGAGATAGTTCGCTATATTACGGCTAGGTCGGTTTCTATTAAATCTAAATTATACCTTTCTAGTTAAATATTAAGTTTATTTAACTAACTGGTCCTATAAATCCCTAAATACTTATTTAACTAATTTATTAAGTTTTAGAAGCTCGTTTAGGACTTAATCTTAGCTATTAATTAAGGAAATGCAGACTAAATTAAAACTCTTTAAGGTAACGTGGATGGTGCTTATATAGTTTTAATAAAGGCGCTTTATATATAAGTAATTCCTTCTAGTTCTTCTAGTTTCCTATTAACCCTAATAGCTACTATATTCTTAAAAATAATAATCTTATAGCCTATATAGGCACTTATTACTTTAATAGGTCTAGTGTTAGTGACTTAATTAATTGAGGCATGAGCACGGTAAGAGGGACGCGCAAGCCTATACGATTAGATTGTCTATAAACGAGAATCTAAAGCTAGGGAAAGGAAAGGAGAAGAAAAGTAGCGCCGCTCGATGTTTTATAAGATCTTTACGTCACGTGACCGCAATATACGGTAATCTGTGGTAACTTGCCGGTGCGAAGATCTGCTAGGTTCTGCTAACTAAGTTCTACTATTTTCTACTAGTGCCGTAACATTACCCCCCCCCTTTAGTAAAGCCTGCCCTTAGGCTTTATATATCCGTATTACTCCTATAGGGCGTTCTTATCTTTATATTCTTTTAGTAGCCTATTATCTTCGCTATACTAGCACTCTATCCACTTGTCTAGGTACTTTAGGGGTCCTAGTTTATTAGGGTAATATATAACGGAACCTTATAGCAAGAACTACGGTAGGTTCTATTAATAGGCTAGGTGTATAGGTATTATAAGTAAGTTAACAACGTAATAATAACTGGTGGAGTAGTTGCCTAACAGATTAACTTTAATTATATTTTAAAAATTACTATAAGGAAGGAACTATCTAGGTAGGGACCAAGGGTCCTTAAATACACAACCATACCCCTATAAAATCCTTCTTATACGTAATATACGTATTATACATAAGGTACGTAAGTTCCTCTTATTCCTCTCGTTTAATATATAGCATATTATATAACTCGCTTACCATTCTTTATTATATAGTTCTACCAGTTCTATCCTAGACCGTACTTATATTAACTAACTAGCTTCTTTTAACTCCTCTCTAAGTAGTTATAATATTATACTTAAAGCGTCCGTAACACTATCTCCCTCCTCTTTATCTTTATCCTTAAAGATTCTAAGTATCTCTAAGTCGTCTACTAAAGGTATAATATCCGTTTAGTTAATTTGGTTAATATTATTACTTATTATACCTAAAGCATCTTCTTCTTTATACGCGCAACGTTATGCCCGCACTATTGCTACTATATTATCACTTAGCGAAGTTATACTATTTCTGTGTTCTTGCTGTGCGAAAGAGGGGTTAGTTTATATTACGCTAGCAAGTCCTTTATCTTAACAACTATCCTTTTATTTAGAGTATACTAAAGCAAACGTTTATTCCTCTTATAACGTTTATTCTACTTCTAACGCTAAGTATACGCGTCCTATAACTCTTAGTAGTCTCTAAATTCCCTAAGTAATTTATTATAGGGTCTTGTGTTTAAACCGTTACTATAAAGCTTAATAGTGACCTGGTGTAGGCCCTTACTAAACTTAAGTATTCTTAAGATATAGAATAGAAGGCCCTAGATACTCGCATCACGGCGTCTACTTAGCTTCTTTATCTTAAGAAAGTACGTAAAAAGGTCCGTTCTAAGGAGTAGAAACTTATAAAATAAGGTCTACAGGAACTTGGTAACAAGAGAACTAACTCTCTTCCTATAAAGGAAACAACTCTAAGTAGTTTAGCAGTCGCTCTTCCTAGGTCCCCCTTAGGTGACTTATTTTTTAGCGATCCTTCCTTATTAATATTGCCTAACCTATTTTCTTCCAATACTCCTATACCTTTTCTATAGCGTTCTTTAAATTTTCTAGTAGCTTCTAAGTAGTCTTAGTATAGCCTATCTACTTTACTTCGTACTATATTTTGTCGTCTATATCCTTATAACTAATAATCTTTAAAACTTATTATTTATCCTCTTCTTACCCTCTATATATGTCTTCTTTATAGATTAATGGCTTAATATTCCCGTATACTAGCTCTAGCATTATAATATACTATATAGGGTAGATTTTTATTTTGGCTAGTAGGTTTAACTTAAATATAACTAGTGAAATTCTTTACGTAATTTTAAAAGGTCCTAGTCTGATATAGTCTAACTTCTTACTTAGTCGTTAACTTTTAAAGTTTTTATATAGTAACCATACTTTATCTCCCTCCTTAAGATCTAGTCCCTTAGATCTCTTAGCATCGTAGTATTTTTTTATTCTTTGCTATACTACCTTAGCTGTTTCTATAAGGTTCTTATAAAGATTTATTAATATCTCCATCCTTTACTTAGCTGTGGTACTTATCCTCTTTATTTAACGTGGCGATAATAATATCCTTAGTTTATATCTATAATTCGCCTTAAATAGTAAAGTACCTATTCCTTCCTGTAGTGTTATATTATATATAAACTATATAACTGGTAATAATAATACCTAATTATTCTGTGCATAATTAATATAATGCCTTAAATACTGCTCTAGTGTCTAATTTAATCTTTCTATCTGCCTGTCTGTCTGCGGATAATATACAGTAGAAGTTGCTGCTCTAACTCCCTATTCCGCTAAGAATACTTCCTAGAATGCTATTATAAATCTTAGATCTCTATCTAATATAATTTTACTTAGTACTCTATATCTTATAAATACTTCTTTAATATAGATTCTAGTAATATCTTCTGCTGATATTTCTTTTATATATGCTATAAAGTATCCCTACTTTGTAAGCTTATCCACTATTATTAAAATCGCGTTATAATCTTATCTGGTAATAGGGTCTCTTAACTTTAGCAACTTTATAATAAAGTCCTATAATATAACCTCCTATAGTCTCTCTAGTATTTTAATAGGTTATAGCCCTCCGTATAGCTTATACCTTATTAGTTTATTCCTTTAGCAATCTAAATACTCCTTAGTAACCCTCCTAGCTATCCTCTAGATTCCGTTAATAATATACTCCTCCTAAAGTCTTAACACTAAGCCTATAGCTTTGTTGTGTCCTTAAGTTAGTCCCTTATAAAAGTCTTCTATAAAGTACTCTGCTATGCTTTTTAGAATGTACTTTACTTCTTAGTTTTTGTATATATCCATCTATAGATCTTCTAGTTATGCTTCTAGAATTCTTTATACCTAAAGGCTCTTTAGTATTTCGTAAACTCTTTCTAACTTATCCTCTTAGGTTGCTATAATTTTTAGATAATTATACCTAATTAGTCTATCTATATCTTTTCGCAGTAAAGCCCCTAATAGCTTTTCGTTATTTTATAGTTTAGCCTTTTAACTTAATATATTGGCTTATATATTGTCTATACCCTTAGTATACTAAATTTTAAAATAGTATTCTATAAGTATCTTTACCTATCTAACCTGTCTTTAATTAAGTTCTTTTATTATTAGGAACCCCGTTAGGTTTTTATAATCTATTTTAACTATAAATAGTTTCTCTATACCTTGTAAAAATACTCTTTATTTCTTTAGTGCTGTAACTATACCTAATAACTCCTTATTATAAATGTTATAGTTTAGTTCTAGTGGTATTATCTTCCAACTATAGTATGCCACTAGGTGCTATTTATCTTAATGTTTCTATATAAAGTATACCCCTAATATAAAGTCTAATACATCTATTTCTATAACTATCTCTAGCCCTAGTTAGTAGATTTTAAGAACTAGTTCCTAGGTAAATAACCTCTTAACTTCCTTAAATAGTTCTTATTATTTCTTTCCCCATACCTATAGTTTCTCTTTCTTTATTAACCGCGTAAATAGCTTAATATCCTTTAACTATTACGCTATAAACCTTCCGTAGTAATTATAAAACCCTAAGAACGATCTTAACTATATAACGTTCTCTAGTTCTTACCAATTTACTATAGCCTCGATCTTCTTTAGATCTATACTAAGTTAGCTTAATTTAATAATAAATCCTATAAAATTGGTCTTCCTGGTGAAGAACTTATATTTCTTAATTACTACTAGCATCTGTTCTTCTTATAGTCTCCTTAAGACCCATTTAATGTATTCTCTATATTTTTCCTTAGTTATTAAGTAGATAATAATATCGTTAAGATATACTATAATAAATTTATCTAAGTATTCTTTTAATATATTATTAATTCGCTTTTAAAACGTTACTAGTGTGTTTATAAGCCTAAATTGCATAACTAATGGTTTATATAGTCCTTCCTTTAACCTAAAGGCTGCCTTTTATTTATCGCCTTCCTTAATTCTAATTTAATAGTACGCCTATCTTAGATCTATCTTCGTAAAGATTTATACGTTGCCTATCCTATTCTAGATTTCGCTAATTAAGGGTAAAGGATACTTATCCTTTCTAGTAATGCTGTTTAACTATTTATAGTTAATATATAGCCTTAGTTTACCGTTCTTCTTTAGTATAAATAGTACTAGATAACCCGCTAATAATTATAATAGTCTAATATATCCCTTTTATAAGTTTTCTTGGATAAACTCTTTTAGTACTCTACCTTCTTCTTTAGTAAGCTTGTAGATTAAAAAGAACCTTAGACTTATTCCTAGTTCTAATTCTATTTTATAGTCCTATACTATATATTCTAATAGCTTTTCACCTTTTAATAACTATAGTTTCTTGCCGTACTTATGGTATCTCTTTAGTATATAGCTTAGCCCTTTTTCTATTTCTTTATAGGTCGCCCCTACTTAGTACTATACTAACTTAGCTTATTATCGCATTTTGTGTTGTTAAGTATCTTTAATATTAACCTAACCTATAATCCAATTAATCTTTAGATTATATTCCTGTAACTAAGGCATTTCTAATACTACCTTATTATTCCCTAATGGTAATATATTAAAAGACATCTTAACTTATCTCCCTTTAATAGTTAACTAAATAGGTCCTATTTTAAGGTTAATAATACCTCCTCCGTAGGCTATCGGATCCCCTAAAATTGTTACTAATAGGTAAAAATACTCCTTTTTCCTATGTGGTAACCCCATTCTTTTAACTACTGCTAGTAAGATATAGTTTCTTATTGCTCCACTATCTATTAATGCCTTAAACTACTAATCTTGCCATTTAATTTGTAAATTTAGGTATTATCCTTAAATTCCCTTAAGGGTCTAAGGCTCTATTACTGGCTCCCTTTAGTCCCATAAGCCTCTACTTTTCCTAACTATTAGCTACTTAATCCTGCTTATACTTAGTCTAACTTAGGCTAATACTTAGTTCGCTTTTTATCTTTAATATACTATAGATATGTATTCTTAGGATATTCCCACTATTATTATCTATCTAGGCATTCTTCCGTAAGGAATCTTCTTAGTTAAAGTATTAAGTCCCCTTATTCTTAAACTTCTACTAGGTGCTAACTATGTATATACTTAGCATTTTAATATTTTGCCTCGTCTGGTGCCTAATATATCCTTACTAAATACTTCTAGTTTTTGTCCTTAGGTGCTCTATATATATTATACGTATTATCCACGTATATAATCTATACTAATGTATAATATACTTAGTATTTTAGGTTAACTCTTAACTCGGTTTTATCCTTAAGTTTAAACCTTTCTTGTATTAATCTAAGCGTTACGACTTTATTTATAGGTACTAAGATTTATCTCTCGCTTCTTTAGTCCTCTAATTACTCCTTTAGATCTTTTAATGTTATAATTAAGGCTCCTTTAATATAAGTTATAGCCTTTTCTATAATCGGGTAGTCTTAGATAACTTTCTTATCCAACTACATATAGAAATCTTCCCACTTATTATTGTGTCGTTGTCTATACCACTTTTAGTATAACCCCTTAAGTATATATAGCGTATCCGTAAGGAAATATTTCTCTATTACTGTATTGTAACAGCCCTTTATATATCATTCTTTAAACCTAGTTAAAATCCCTAAATCCTCTTCTTGTTTTAGTTTAGTAAGCCACTTAGCTCTTAGTATACCTATTCTTAGCCTATTAGTAATTCTCCGTACTAGCGTTTTGTTCCTTATACGTCCTAATATACTAAATCTCTTATTTAGTTTCTGCTCTTGCCATAAGGTAATTCTTGCTCTAAATTCCTCTATGGTTTCTTTCCTTTCGCGTCTTACAAGTAGATCTTTAAAGTTTTCTTACTTCTTAATCTTATCGATAGTCCTTATTCGTGTATTAAAATCTTAGTTTTATAAGACTTTTAATTCTAAGCTTGCTTCTAACTTAAGCTTAGCTCCCGCCTTAGTCCAACTAGGCGTCCGTAGTGTTCTTATCTTAGTTTAAAAGTCTTAAATCTCACTTATCTTATCTTAAGAATCTTATACTTTTAGGAAACTCTATCCCAAGCTCATTTATATATTTTTTAAACTAAGCTGCTGCTCTGCTTTATCAGTTTTCATTTATTATAGGTCCTTAAGCTATTTTCATCCTATCTTCGGAATCTTAGATCTCTCTTATCTTGTCTTAAGAATCTTAAGCCTTTGGCCTTTTGCCTTTATTAAGTAGTAAGCTAGTACTAGCAGTCGTCTACTTACTTAATCCTCTTTAAATATTGCTCCTTCCGTCTTATAAAGTAATGGATACCGTATTTAACGGTATTATAATACCCGTTACTAAACCTTGCTCTATAGCGGTCTTAGTCTCTGCTTCTATTATTACGTTATTAAGGTTTAGATACCCCTAGTTAGTTCCTCTAATATCCTTATTACTGCTAATTAATAAGTACTCCGACTCCATTATTATTATTACTAATTATTATCCGCACGTTACTATAATATCCTAATCCAGCTTATAGAGTTAATCTTATTCTTTATCTAACTCTTTAGTTCCTTTAAGTTTTCTTAACTTTAGCTCCTATAGCCAATAGCTTACGCTATACTTAGCGTCTTTATAAATTTGGTATGCGTTATTATAGTAAAATACAAAACTTCTAATTAAACATTCTTTTATTCCTCTTAGTACACTATTATCCCTCTATACGTGTGTGTTATCTACTAGTTTAGTTCCCTTTATTATATAGTAACTCTAACTATCTTTATAATCCCTCGCGAAGTAACCTTATTTCCTATAATTTATATAAGCTCCGTCTCTAAACTACTAACTTTGCTATAAAGTCCGCCTAAACGTCTTCTACTACTAAGATCCCTAGTTTAGCCTTTACTCCTTAGTCCTATAATTACTAAATCCTTAACCTTTAGGTTTCTATAGTTTCTTACTCCATCTCTTATAGGTTTCTTTAGTACTACTTAGGTCTATTAGCTCCGCGTTATACCATAGTTTCTAACTTAGCTTTAATCGTTATATACTTTACGCCTTATATAACTATAGAACTTTATCCTAGCCTCTCTTAGCCTACTCTCTTTAGTAGATCTAATTATTAATCTTAATCGCTTAATCTATTAAATCCCTTAGAGTATCTGCATCTTCTATTAGGATAATTACGTCCTAGACTTTAGCCTTAAGTCCCTGCTTGTACTGTGCTATAAGCGCCTTATTATTCCACTTAACTTATATAGCTAGCGTTTAGAATTATATAGTATACTTAATTACTAAAGTTTGTTGCGTAATATTTTAGAGTTTTCTTTCCGCTATAGTTACTACCTCTAGATCTCCAAATATTTATATAAGTCGCTCCGTAAACCCCTCCTAACTTAAGAATATAAACCGCACCTCTTAGTTAGTAGTTATTATTCCATTTACCTATACTTCTATAAGGTAAGGCTTAAACTATTTAAGTGCCCTTCCTAATAGGAATAGTCCTACATAAGCTATTCAATCTATAGGTGTTAGCAGTTTTACTCCTTCTTACGTAACCTTAAAGTGCATCTACGTAAGGAATCCTTTAAGCTTTAATATCTCTCCTAAGAATCTCTTAATTAAAGGTAACTTAATCTTTACTACCCCTATCCCGTTAATCCTTTGTTTAAGTATTGCATTATTTTTTATTAACTAGTTAACTATCTCTTATAGTTGTCTAACCGTTATAGGTTATTAAGAGTTAGTATCTACTATACTGGTGTCTCCTCCTGACCTTAAAGTAGTTGCCGCCATCAATAGCGTCGTGGTGGCTGCTTTTAGTGGCATATTATTTAACTTATTAAACTATAACTAGGTAGTAATTATATAACGGAACCTTATAGTAAAAACTACGGTGGGTCCTATTAATAGGCTAAGTGTGTAGGTATTATAAGTAAGTTAATAACATAATAATAACTGGTAGAGTGGTTGCCTAATAGATTAACTCTAATTATATTCTAAGAATTACTATAAGGAAGAAACTATCTAGGTAGGGACCGAGGGTCCTTAAATACACAACCGTACCCCTATAAAATCCTTCTTATACGTAATATACGTATTATATATAAGGTACGTAAGTTCCTCTTATTTCTCTTGTTTAATACATAGTATATTATATAACTCGCTTACCATTCTTTGTTATATAGTTCTACCGGTTCCATCCTAGACCGTGCTTATATTAACTAACTAGCTTCTTCCAACTCCTCTCTAAGTAGTTATAACATTGTACTTAAAGCGTCCGTAATATAACAGCTAAAAAAATTTTAAAGCTTATAGGGACTGCTAATAAAGTTCTATATAGGGTACTAGGTAGGGTCTAGGTTATAGCCTTTCTAACTAACGCAGTACTTTAGCGTTTTCCTTACTAGTTTATAGGCTAGTACTTCTTTAATCTCCTATTTGTTGTTACTACTAACTTAAATTAGTAGGGGAGGTTTGTTCTTTTATTTAGGTAATAGGTTATTTATAGCTTTTTATAGCTTATCTAGTAAGAAAATGGGGTAAACCTTAATTAAATCCGGGAGCTTTACTTTATATAAGTTACCTATCTTCTTAAGGACCTTATACGGTCCTGCTATTTAATAGTCTAGCTTATAGCCAGGCCGTTCCGTCTTCTAGTTCTTTATTATAACCCAGACTATATTACTTACGGTAAAGTCAGGTTCGCGCCTATACTTATCTGCCTGCTATACTATTAATTTCTAGGCCTTTTCTAGATTTATATAGGCTACCATTTAGGCTTCCTCTAAGCGCTTAGCGTACTACTAGGCTTCCTTATAAGATAGTTTCTTACGTATAGTCCGTAGTCCTTCTAGTCTATCCCAGTCAAAGCTTATTTAGGGTAAATACCCTATTTCTAGTTAAATAGGTGTAAATCCCGTAGAGTTATAGGGTAGGGTCGCCTGGGCGTAGTTTATTAGGGGTAGTAGTTCGCCCTAGTTATCCTAAAAGTAGTTAATAAAAGGCTGAAGTCTCTAATCTAAATATTAATTTATAATCTCCGTCTAGCCGTTTATCTAGGGGTAGTATATTATAGAGAGCTTTAGCCTAATACCTAGAATCTAGGTAAACTTATTTTAAAAGGCTAATATAAATTACAGGCTATAATCGGATACTATAGTATCTAGTAGTCTATAAATACGGTAGACCTAGTAAATATATAGTTAGGCCGCCTCCTTAGCATTAATATTTTTATAATAGGGAATTAAGAACGGGCGCTTACTAAAGCGGTTAACTAGAATTATAACTATATTATATCTATCGCGGTCTATAAGTAGTTTATAAAAGTCTATAGAGATATACTACTAGGGGCGGTTAGGTATTAAAAGAGGTTTTAATAGTCCTAAGGTCTTATCTTATAGAATTATAGACCTATAGTAGTTATTGCAGTTCCGTACGTAACGGTTAATATTTATAACTATTTCGGGCCAGTAGTAACGGTCACTAATAATCTTATAGGTTTTATTTTTTTTAGGGTAGGCCGTAGAGACCTAGGTATATGCTTTAGTAATAAGCTAGGTTTATAAGTTCCATTTCTCTACTACTACTAGCCATTCCTAGTGCTTAAGCAGTCCATTTTTAAGGGACTATAGGCTAATAACATCCTTTACCTTTTTACGGTATTTCTATAGAGAAGGGTCCGTACAGTTTACTTATAGTAGTTTATTAATAAGGTTAAATTCCATAGGGTTGGTGGGGTATATCTCAGCGCTTAGAGATTTAGTACTTAGTTCTTCCTATATCTAAGGATTAAGGTGCTTTAGTTATAGTAGCGTCTAGGTCCATAATAAGATCTTCGCGGCTATCTAGTTATTTAGGTCCTATTTATATCTTATAAAAGCGTCCGCATAATTAGTAGCGCCTAGCCTATATATAGTTAGGAAGTTAAACTAGGATAAAATATCTGCCTAGCGCACTTACCGGGCTATAAGGGCCTTAGTTATTATAAAGTATTCTAGGGCCTTATAATCCGAAACTACCTAAATAGGCTTAGGGGTCCTTTCTAGCTATACTCACTAGTACTAAAAGCTAGAAATAATAGCTAACATTTCTTTATTATAAATTAGGTAGTTTAGCTTAGCATCTATTATAGTCTTTAAG
Organism: Cenococcum geophilum 1.58; assembly: GCF_001692895.1. Classification (NCBI taxonomy): domain Eukaryota; kingdom Fungi; phylum Ascomycota; class Dothideomycetes; order Gloniales; family Gloniaceae; genus Cenococcum; species Cenococcum geophilum. The sequence continues at coordinate 15,852 of NW_027137587.1, forward strand.
TAGTAAGTAATAGGGTGCTATTCTCTATCCGTCTACTTCTAGAAATAAACGCTAGTAATAACACTATCTAAGGTATCCGTTTCTAGCATTATGGGCCATTTTAGGTTAAAGTAGGCAAGTAAGGGAGCGAAGACTAGTCGTTTCTTAAGCTTATTAAAAGCCTACTTATATGCGGTGTTAAAGTAAAAGGGCTAGTCCTTTATGGTAAGGCGGCTAAGGGGCTAAGTAATTCTGCTATAGTTTTTAATAAAGCGTTAGTAGAAGTTATAGAAGCCTAAAAATAACTAATCCCTTTTACGGTCCGTAGTAGTTCTTATTAATTAATTACAGCCGTCTTTTTCGGGTTAGCCTTAATTCCGTCCGTACTAATAATAAACCCTAAGTACTTTATATACTTTATACTAAATTCTAACTTCTTAATATTAGCCTAGAGGCTAGCCTTATAAAGTTATTATAGGACCTTATAGACGTACTCCTTATATTCTAACTTATTTTTAGAGTAAATTATAATATTACCTAGGTAGGCTGTGTAGAAGTTATTAAGGTAGTTAAAGAGTATATTGTTTATATATCGTTAGTATATAGCCAGTCCGTTAGTCAGTTTAAAAGGAAGTACTTTATACTTATATAATTTATATTAAGTCCAAAATATAGTAAAATCTATAGATCTAAGGTTTATTTTAATTTAGTAGAAAGCCTAATAGATATTAAGCTTTATAAATACCTTAGCTCTATTTATTTAGGCTAGTGTCTTATTAAGTAGGGGTAACGGATAATAGTCTTTATAGGTTATATTATTAAACTTATAGTAGTTAATACAGAAATAAAGTCCTCTATTTAGCTTTTTTATAAAGAGAATAGGGGAGGTAAAAGGGGCCTAGCTAGGCTTAATAAACCCCTTTACTAGGTTATTAATAAGGTACTACTTAATAGCCTATAACTTAGCAATAGATTGTTTACGGAGGAGGGTATAGCTAAAGGCGTTTTCCTTATCTAACTTAATCTTAATCTTATGGTTATATAGTTAGTACGGTAAAAGCATATTAGATACTACCTGAGAGAATATATCCTTAAACTTTTAGTATTAATAGGGTAGTTTCTATTCTACTAGCTCCTTGTCTATAAGCTCACTTTCCTATCCGCTAAGCTCGCTTTCCTTTTCCTTAAGTATTTAGTTAATTTCATATAAGCTAGTTATAAAAGCAATAGTATTAGGCTAAACTAAGTTTTAGTAGAATTCTACGGCGCTAATATAGCAGATATTAACTGGTAGGAGGTTTATAGGTTTTCTTATAGCCGTTTACCGGACCGTATTATGCGGTCTAGGGTTTATAATCTTTTTTAGCTTCTATTCTATCTTCCGCAAGTTATTCCTTTAGTCTATTAGTTTAGTATAGCGTCTAATATTCCTTATTGTTCTTTATAGCTATATAGGGCCTAAGCTCACTATAGGGGGCTTTTTTAGGTTATTACTAACTTCTTAGGTCTTTAATGTGGGTAGCGTAATATAGGTAGTCTGGGGGCGGCGTAGTATATAGATCCGTTGCGGATTAAGCTATATATCTTTCTTAAAGGCCTAGTCCCTATATATAGCATTAGCCTAGTAAATAGTATTAATTTAGGGCCGTACAATATTTTCTATTATAATGCTAATTTCTTTTATAAAGGAAGGAGTTAGGGGTAGGGTTTTAGGCTAAATAAGCCGTCTACTCTATACGTCTAGCTACAAGCCTAAATAGGCTAGCTATTTTCTCCCTAAGATTATATTATAGCTTCCTAGGTCCATAATAAGGAAGGGGATATTATACTGCCTTTATCCGTTAATATAAAGGTAAATCCATAATATAGTTATAATGGGTAGTCCTACCTATCTATTATACCCACAAATAGGAATTGGCTTAGGCAGTTCTTCTAAAGGCATATTTAAAAAGTTAGCCAGTTTTATAGCGCACTTTATATTAATTAAGGTAAAGGTATTTACTCCTAAGTTAGCTAAAGCAGAGGTTAAAACTTAATATTTATTACGGAATAAAGTATAAGGGATAGTATAGCTTCTTCTACTAGCTAGCCAACCTAGATTAATATATAATATATTAATTCCTTTTAACCCTAAGAAGGAGTCTTCCCCTAGGGTTCCTCTTTTCCTAACTCTATACTATCCTCCTAAATTAATAGGAACTTGTTTATCTTTACCTTTATTAAATAGTTCCTTATAGGGTAGCTAGATAACCGTATAAGAAGCAAGCTCCTTAATTATTAAGGGCCTATATATAGGGGTTACTATATATAGGCCGGGTGTGCACTAGACCTATAGTAGGGGTAGCTGCGCGGCTAGCTGCTAGGTTAACTATAGGCTAAGCGGCCAGTACTATAGGGTTGCTAATTATACTAGGTCACTATAGGCCGTTCTCGCAGTACTTATAGCCTGGTTTATAAGGTTTCTAGTTTTTAGCCAATTAGCACGTACCTTAATTTAATAAAGGCCTTAGTTAATAGCTAGGCAATAGTCCATAAGTTCTTTTAACGTCTATACTATAGCATAAGCTAGTAATATGGCCCGCTATAGGTCTAAGGTAAGCTTATTAAAGAGGTTTAGTAGTAGGTCTTCCTAGAGGATCTAGGCCTGTCTAGCTAAGTATAAAAAGCGGGTTTAGAAGGCTAAAAATGTCTCCGCTATTTTTATATTTAGGCTTTTATAGCTAAGGCGGGCGTTTTATACTTTAAAAGGGTCTTTATAAATAAAAGATAAGTATTTAATTATTTCTTTTTTAGAGATAAAGGGGTCTACTAAGTCTTTAGTATATTATAGGCGTAAATGCGTCTAGGCGTCTCCGCTAGTACGGCTAAAGATACAGGCTATCTTAGCTTAGGGGGTAGGAAAGTAATTAGTATTAACTTTAAGCTTATCCCGTAATTAAAGCTTTTAGTTATTAAATATCGGGTCTATTCTATCCGTAAGTAGCGGGGGATCCGCGACCTTTGCTAACCGCTTCGGTGCTATATAGGCCTTAATGGATCTACTAAGGCGCTAGGATAGGGCCTAAAGGACTATAGTAAGTCTTTAGTTATCTAATAATGACTTATTATTAGATATAGGGGTATCTCTAGCTTTAAGCAGCTCTCGCAGTCGTTTAATTTTGGTATTAGCTACCGCAAGTTCCGCCTAGGGGGTTAAAACATTAATTATTTCTTTATCTAAAGTATTTAAGGGTCCTACAGCTACTTTACCTGCTACTATATTTTGTGGCATAGTGGTAGGGGTATTAGGTAATTCTAGGTAATTTCTTTAGGGGTTCTAGTCTGTGCGTGTCTTATAGTCCTTTCCTTAGGGTTTTATTCTTTTCTTTTTTAGGTCCTGTCCTTATGGCCCTTATAATATCCTTATGGTCTTATTTTATGTTCTTATCCTATTTGTAGTCCTATAGATATATTTAAGTTCCTTCTTAAAAAGAGAGAGTAGAAAGAGCTTTAGATAATATTAGTAACTTAGTTAATTAAGGCATAAGTACAGTAAGAGGGACGCGCAAGCCTATATAATTGGATTGTTTTATAAACGAGAATCTAAAGCTAGGGAAAGGAGAGGAGAAGAAGAGCAGCGCCGCTCGATGTTTTATAAGATCTTTACGTCGCGTGACCGTAATATACGGCGATCTGTGGCAACTTGCCGGTGCGAAGATTTGCTAGGTTCTGCTAACTAAGTTCTACTATTTTCTACTAGTACCGTAACATCTAGTAAGAAACTTCTGCGTTATAATTGCTTTATTAAGGCCGCTTTAGCTAAATATAGCGTTACTAAGGCTTCTTCTAGCTCCATTGCCTTTAGTGCCTTATCTACTACTCCTATACCCTATCTGCCCTTATTTAGTAGTAAACGGCGCTATAAGGCCTTACCTAAATATAAATAAGTTAAAATTGACCTTAATTCTTCTAAAGAGGACCTTTCTAAAGTTAACAAGGTAATTATAACTAAGGTGCCCTATTTTAGTACTACTAAAATCTATTCTAGCCCTTTAGCTAAATTTAGCTCTACTATTACCAAAAAGTCTTATACTGTCTCTTTTAACCCTATTACTCCTACTAAGCCTAGTAAGTTAGCCTCTACTCTATAAAGGGATATTCTAGCTCTTATCCTATCCTTTCTATAAAAATTAGCCCTAACTTCTCCTAATAGGGTTCTATTTATCTAGTTAAACGGTATATTTAATTTACTAAAGTAAAACTTAAAAAGTCTCTAGGAAGCTCTTACTACTATAGGTCTTATTAGTATCCTTTAGTTATCCTTAATATTAATTAGTCTATTTTAGGTGTAGCGTACTTTACCTACTCCTACTAAGGTTATTATAGAGCTTAATAGTTATACTAACCTCCTTTAGCGCCTTTTTTATAACGTTAAGGACCTAAGGGCCTAGCTTAATATTTTTAAAGGAAGTATAACTAGTATTAACACTACTTTACGCCGTATTGCTAACCGTCTTAATAATATAAAGCTTATTAGCAGCACTTTAACCCCTATAACCCCTCCTACGCCTTAAGCTAATCCCCTTAGCTATTTTAAGCTAGTTAGTAGCAATATAACTTCTCCTAATACTTTAGGGAATCTAAAGTGTAATTCTAGTGCCAATATAGCTTATTTTTCTTTAGTTAGGGACAATTTAGCTAATAGCTTTAGTTCGGCGGGATTTAATACTAGCACTTAGTAAGTAGTCTTTTCTTAACCCTTTTTAGCTAGGTTAACATCTTATAGGTCCCTTTAGGCGGCAGCCTTCTTTAGTTTAGTTTCTTTTATTATATTTAGGTTAATTAGCGAAAAATAGTAATAGGTTAGCCCTTTTCTTTTATACTTTTTACCTAAGTAGGTATAGACTGGCTCTTTTAGCTATAGGGTACTATTAGCGCTCCCTAGACTAAATTCTACTATATTAGTTCCAATTTGTTCCTAATTATATTATTATCCTAGTTAGACTAACTAAGTCCTTTTATAGTTTTACTAAAACCTATAAAACCCTATTTAGGGGAAAATTAGAAAAAAGTTACTATTTAACGCCCTTTTTTCTTTTTAGGGGCCGTTTTAGTCTATTATAGTTCTTACTTTTAAGGTGCGAGTTATAGGTAGTCTATAGCCTATTTTATTCTAAAGTGCGCCTATAAGCTCTTATTGTGGTTTCTAATAGGCTTTTAGCTAGTTCCTATATATCGTCTTTTAGACTATATCCTTTCTAACGCACTTAGTACTTTATAGTTCTATTTTTATCTTCTATTTAGCCTAGAATGGCCTTAATATACTATTGTTCTAATTTAGGTATATTTATAAAATAAGATATAGGCTATTATTTCCCGCTAACTATATCTGGTATATATTTTTTTAAGAGGGATATATAAAATATATTATGGATATTTTAATTTTTTAGCAATTTAAGCTAATATACCTATATATTAATTATTCTTATAACCTTAAAGGGTCTAAAGTTCTTATAATTTAGCTTTTTCTTAGTTCTACTTATCTGTATATACTTACCCGCCAGCTATATATAGTCTTCTTCCTTAAATTCTATAGGTTTATAACTTATGTTATAGTATTTTACTTCAAATTCTTAAGCCTTAACTAAAGATTGCCTTAATTTATCGTAAATTGTCTTTAATTTATTAGCTAATTCTTTAGTATACTTTAATATACTACCTCTATAGGCTTCTCTTAGACCCTTACCTCTAAATAGCGTTTTAGCCTTATTTGCCTAAAATAGGGTTATTTCTATAAAGGCGTAAATTAAGTTGTTATAAGTAAACTCCGCCGTAATAAGGAGACTAGCTTAGTTTATCCGTTTAAAGTTATAGAATGCCCTAAGGTACTACTCTATAGTTTAATTTTACCTTTCTATCTACCTATTTATCTAATAGTAGAATATAGTAGATAAGTTTCGCTTAATTTCTAGATAGAAGTACAGCGAAGACTAGAATTTAAAGGTTAGAATTGGTCCTTAGTCTAATATAATAGACTATAGGACTCTATGTAGTCTAATTACCTCTTTTATAAGTAGGTTCGCTAGACCTTAGGCCTTTAAGTCCCCTCTTATAGGGATATAGTGCGCCATTTTTATAAATTGGTCTACTATTACTAGAACTGTATTATACTAAACACCTATATACTTACTTAAAGGTAGTTCCGTAATAAAATTAAGTATAATATCTTCTTAGGGGCCTTTTAGAACTAGTAGGGAGTATAGTACCCTATATAGTTAGTGTTTTAATAGCTTAATCTAGCTATAGGTATAGCAGCCTTAGATCTAATCTTTAACGTATTATCTTACTTCTGGCTAGTAGTACTAATATTAGACTAGTTTTAACGTTTTTATTATACTGAAATATCCTACTAGCTTACCATTATAGTAATACTATATTACCTTAAGCTATAGTCTCCTACTTAGGATATATAGCCTTTCTTAGTGGTAAAGTATACCGTTATTATCCTTCTAATCCTTTAGCTAGATTGGGATAGTGTAATTGCTCCGACTCTAGCTGCCCTATTAGCCCTCTTTTTCCTTTACTTTATCTAATTACGCCTAAATCTTTTAGGCCATTAAATTAGTAGATAAGGCCCCCCCTACCTCTTTTAGGGTATATACCGTTTCAGATTTTTCTATTACTATCCTAGCCAGTTTAGTCTATAGCGCTCGGTGTTATGTACTACCTATACTAGTGTGGCCCAATCGGCCTATAATTGCTCCTATTAATACCTGGCCGCCTACTCTATCGGATTAGCTTATATTAAGCTGTAATTAAAGACTTTAAAGAATTGTATTTAGTTCTTTATTAGTAAAGGGGATAGTTTAGTCTATCTCCTTATAATCCGGTTACTATAATAGGGCGTCTACTAGGTTACTTACGCCTTTTTAGTATATAATGCGGAAATTAAAGATAGCTAGCTATTTAGCCTATCTTACCTATCTCCGTAATAGCTCTTTTGTAATTATAAAAGGCTATAAATTGGTATAATCGGTTAGTAATTTAACCTAATATTACGCCCCTTCTAAATAGTGTCTCTAGTGCTTAAAACTAGCCACTATTACTAGCAACTCCGCATTATACGTATTGTAGTTATATTTTACCGCAATTAGCTTTCTTAAAAAGAATAGTACTAGGTGCTATTATAGTTTCCTATTAGGCCTTAGAGCTTGCTAGCTTAATATACCTAAGATTATAAATCTAGAAGCGTCCGTTTTAATCCTTATAGGCATCCCTAGCCTAAAATAGATTAATAGGGAGGCTAGTTTAAACTGCTTCTCTAATAGTATAAAGGCCTTTAACGCTTTTAGGTCTAGTTTAAGTTTCTTTAACTCTCCTTATTTCTATCTCTAGCCTCCTTTAGCCGCGCCATAACTACGTTTAGTTAATTTATTTAAGGGTGCTGTAATATAGGAGAAGCCCTTAATAAAACAGCGGTAATAATTAGCGAATTTAATAAAGATTTTTACTTTTTATATACTCTTGGGCACAGGCCATTCCTTAACAGTTTAGACCCGTTTAGGCTTTATTATTACGCTATTTTAGGTTACTATAACCCCTAAAAAGTTTATACTGTCCTTATAGACGTTATATTTAGACAGTTTAGCATATAATTTATATACTTAGAGTCTCTTTAAGACCTCCTTTATATAGGCCTTATAATCTTCTACCCTCTTAGAGAAGATTAGAATGTTATTAAGGGATATAATATAGGTTATATCTAATAGGTCCAATAGGGCGCTATTAATATACCCTTAAAAGGTGCTAGGGGTATTACTTAGTCTAAATAGGACCATAGTATATTTAAAAAGCCTATATTTGGTCCTAAACGCTATTTTCTACTTATTACCCTCTTTAATCCTAATATAATAATACGCATCTTTTAAATCCAATTTAGTATAGCGGGATGCCCTATATAACTAGTCTAAGGATTTCTAAATTAGGGGGAGTAGGTACTAATTCTTTTTAGTAATTGCGTTTAACCCTCTATAGTCTATATAAAGACGTAAGCCTTTATCCTTCTTCTTAATAAAGAGGATTAGAGTACTAGCAGGAGATTATAACTTGCGGATTTACCCGCGTTATAGATTCTTATCTAGATACTCTCTTAAAACCTTTAGTTTAGCTTCTAAAAGGTTATATAGTAGACTAAATAAGGGTTATTTGCCTTTTATTAACTTAATTACTAGCTTATATAAACTGTGGTCTAGTAATAACCTAGCTTCTTTCTTATTAAATATATCTATATAGTCCTTATAGGCTTCTAGCAAAGCATCTACCGGCCCTTTAAATGCTATAATAGTTATATATATAATAAAAAGATCTAAGTCCGCGTGTTATAGACTTATTATAAAGGATCTTAGTTCTTCTATTATAACCTTTTAGTATTTCTTATTTCCTTTAGCCCTTTAGAGCTGTAGAGTCTTCTATATAAAGCTTAGAATTAGGTCCTATTTAGATAATTAAGATATGCCTAGGACCATATTAAATCCGGCTACCTCTCCTATAAAAAAGGAGTCTACTTCGCCTTACTTTAATCTAAATAAGTTAGTAACCTTATATAGTATACTAGCCGTTCCGTATATAGCTAAAGGTTAATAGTTAAAGGTCTTATACCCTCCTAGCCTCTATCTATTATAATTTAGTCTTCTATATACTAGTAGGGATAAGGTAATAATATCGGCTTTTGCTTTATAATTAATAAGGATATAGACCAATATATCGCCCTTTAGGCCTCTTACGCTTACTATAACTTAAATTAATAAGCTACCTAGGCCTCTTTATCTACTAGAGTTATAGGCTTCTTCTTATTACTCCTTTATATATATAACCTTACCTATAATATATAGAGCTATTACGTTATAGGGTTCGCTTTTTTTATTTCCTTCTTTAGCTTATGGTAATTCCTGGCAATATAGCCTAGTTGGTTATAGTTATAACATCTTAGACTAGGTTAGTTACTCTTTAGCTTCCCTTCTTTATTAGGTTTAAGCTAATCTTCTTTAAATTAATCTTTTTAGGATAATAATAGATGTAATTGTTATTATTAATTCTAGTATATTCTTAAGTTATTTACGATACTCTAAAACCTTTTCCTTAAGTTCTTTGTTTTTAAGGGTACTTATTTTTAGGCTAATTTGGATAATTTGCGCTTTATATCCCTATATGCTTCTTTAGTATCTAGTTTTATTTTAGATAAATTATAGTATTTTACCCCTAGGACGTAAAATAGCCTCTTCTATATTTCGTCTAATAGGGCCACTTTATACTTTAAGATCTGTATTTTCTCGTTTTATATACCTAGCTCTCTCTATTATATACGGAGATATTATAATAGGTCTAATAGGGTCCGGTTTCCTTATATTACTCTTTTAATTCTAGTAAAGGCATTAGCTTTACGCTCCTATTCTATCCTAAGCAATAATAATATATACTCTTTTATTCTTTCCTAGGTTTATTCTATAATAGGCTATATAGCCTTTATATTATTCTATTTTTCTTACTAGGTATCTCCTAAATGCTTATATATAAATTTAGTCCGCTATAATTCTATTTTAAATATATATAGGACCTAAATAAAAAACTTCTCGTAGTCTTTCTTCCATTTATCCTATTTATGTCTCCCTTTACCTATAAACTTTATTAGTAGCTATGGTTTAGGCAATTAGGATTATAACGCAGCGCCTCTAATAGGTAAGTTAATCTCTCTTAGGTCTAGTAGGGTAGGGGTTAATATAGTTAAGGATCTTGCTAGTGTTCTTCTATCCTCTTCTAGCAGTTATTAATAATCCTCTAATTCTTGCCTTATTTATAACAATGTCTATTATTTTTTTAGCGAGCTTTAGCTGCAGTTATATAGCTACTAGCTTATTGTCCAGACTTTAGTTTTCCGCCTCTAATTAAGCCAGTTTTCCTCTTTATATAACTCTTTAAGGTTCTTATTTAAGATTATCCTCGCCCTATTTAGTTAAGATTATTTTATTTTATTCTTCTACCTTTAATCCTTTATTATTAGAGTTTTCTAAATCCGGTTAGATCATACTAGATACTAATTAGGGGTTTAATAATCCTACTACTTTATTTTATTCGTTTTTCTTTATTTACGGTTAGTTTGTGCCCGATATTATATTATATGGTTAAAGGTTTATATTCGTCTAAGGACTTTATAGTACTATAAGAAGCTATTCGCGTATAACGGAACTAGGAGTTCCTAAGGTTAATATAGTAGAAAAAGGCTTAACTTAGCACGATTGGTTAATAGAGGATACTATTTGTATTTAACACATTATAAACAGCTATCTCCCTACTAGAGCAACTGCTTATGGTTTTATTTAGCGCCGTCTAGTTAGGACTTTACTAAATTAAGGCAAAGTCTCTAATTGGTCCAATTCTATCTATAGCTCGGACTAAATATACCTTATTATCCTGACTTAGGTCTACTTAGGCTTTATATAAGGCGGTAAGTCCTCCTCTGCTCCAATTGTTACCAGATCGTTACTATTCGTAATATTAACGGTCTTAATTTATTTATCCTATTAGATAACCCTATATAACTACGCCTTATTAGGGGACTTCTTACTAATGGTATTATACTAGAGGTCTTTTAGGCCCTATAAAAAGGTAAAGTCTCTTAATTACTATAGGGAAAAAGTAAGGCTTCTTAGTTACTATAGGAAGAAAGTAAGGCTTTTTAGGCCTTATAGTTAGGGGGTAACTTACTATTAGGGGGTAACTTTTAGTTAGGGAGTGCTTTAGGTGATTATAATATTATACTATAGCCTACTTAGCCTCCCCTTATTAATAAAGAATAGGTAGGTATTAATTAGTAAGGCCTTTCTAATCTAGGAGACTACCTCTATTAGAAATAGACTTCCCTAAGGGATATTTATTAGGAGATTTTAGAGTAGATTTTAACTAAGGAAGAGGCTAAGCCTTGACTAACCTAAGCCTCTCGCGATATAAGTAAAAGAGCTAATATATATATAATATAGCGAATACGCGCATACGATTAAAGCCGCGGCTTAATTATACTATACTCTATAGGATAAAAAGGAAGGAGCTGGCTATAAAAGCTACTTATCTTACCCCTAAGTTCGCCTACGTATTTATAGACACTCTATTACAGTATTAGTAGATAAGGATAATTAAGGGACTACCTCTAAAGCTATATAATTAGACTTTTTTAATATAATATAGACATTAAACCTAAGTAGGAAATCGTATATAGGCTAGTAAATTTTTAAAGGGCATTGTTACAAGACTGCCGTTTTATACGCTATGCTATATATATAGCTGGCGTTATAAGATTCCTTTTCTTAGTTAATATCGTTTAGTAGATAGTTTATCCACCTTAGTGCCCCTATATAGATTTAGCCGCAGCTGCATTCTTATTAAGCTCTTTAGTAATCCTCTTAAGTCTTTATAATAGCCGTATATAGCTATTAATTCTTTAAACCTAATACCTATTTATCTAGCGTTTATATATAATATATCGTTATTATAATAGGCACACTATTTAATAATTCTAACTAATATTAATAACTTTTAAATAGGGGATAGAAATGATATAGAGCTTATAATAAGTAATTAATTATAGCTTAGGGCGAGGTTAAATAGGACCTATAGTATACTTAGAGGATTATATAAGGTATTTCTTTTGTATATTAGTAAGTTTATTACTAATTTAGAAAGAATCTACTTTTGTTTTAGTGGGGTATTAAGGGGTATAACAATGGTTCTGGAAGAGTCCTCTATATACGTCTATACGCGTTTCCTACTTATATAAGCAGACTCCCTTTATTTAATTTTTAGTTTATTTCTATAGCAATTACTTATTAGTTGCTATAGTATATAGGCCTATATAGGGCCTATATTCTTTATAGTTAGATCTTATTAATTCTAATATTATTTAGTTTATTATAGTATATAGTTAAATACGGTATAGTAATTAAATTAAACTATATACGCTCCGGGAAGGCTATAATAAGCCTTTTATTCCCTATTCTACCTAACAGCCTAGACTGTTACGGGACTTACACGCTCTCACGTCTCTGCGCGTTTTAACGTTCTTGACCCGTGCTCACGTTCGTCCCGAGACACCTACGCACGTTCCCCTACAACCCCTATTTATACCCGTACCTGACCTGTTCTGTTCTGTTCTGCATCCAAATGTCTTTATAACAACCACGCATAGTTACGCGTACGTAGCCTTCTTCAATTACTACCCTGTTTAGTACATTGTATTCCAGCTCGTGCCCACTTCCGTAACACTACATTTGGATCCCTTTTCTATACCTGGCGGGCCTGTGGGCTACTGGTCGCGGAGCATGCCTTTCTACGCCTACGGGGTAGATACAGGAGCTGCTGGCTGCGGGTAGACTAGGACGCTGGGGTTCTGAACTGGTACGACAAGATTCCGTGCCGATTTGCATACGGACTCGACGACAAGACACCACGCCGATACGCCTGTGGAATCACGACCTGCCGACAAGACATCGCGCCGATACGCCTGCGACCTCGATGGCTTGCACCCTACTGCTACCGATTACGAACAGGCACGTTACTGCCCCTTGGTTTGACCTGATGGCTCGCATCCTACTGCATGACGAACACGAACACGGAAGCTGGTATCTTACTACTGTCCTACCGACCTACACGCACTACCCTACGTACCGACAAGACCTCGCGCCGATACGCCTACGAAACGACCCCGATAACCCGTCGTGCCGATACGCCTACGACCCTGTCGCTTGCATCGTACTGCTACCTAAACCGACAAACCTCGTGCCGATACGCCTACGAGCCGATCACGACTAGGTAGAGCCTCGCTCCCTAGACCCCCGAACCCGTCGCTGGCATCGTACTGCTACCGCATGAACCGACAAGCCTCGTGCCGATATGCCTACGAGCCGAACACGACTAGGTAGAGCCTCGCTCCCTCGCTCCCTAGACCCCCGAACCCGTCGCTTGCATCGTACTGCTGCCTGAACCGACAAGCCTCGTGCCGATACGCCTACGAGACAACCCGTCGCTGGCATCGTACTGCTACCTACCCGAACCGACAAGCCTCGTGCCGATATGCCTACGAGACAACCCCGTCGCTGGCACCGTACTGCTACCACATGAACTGATAAGCTCCGTGCCGATTCGCCTACGGAACCCAAACACGTCGCTAGCACCGTACTGCTACCCGAATCTGATAAGATCCCGTGCCGATATGCCTACGGAACCTGCGCTGGCACCGTACTGCCACCGACAAGAACCTGCCTACGATACGAATACTGCACCGCACCGATAAGAACCTGCTAAGAATATGCCTTACTACGACCACGAACACCGTACTGACCGTACTATACTGCCGTCTAGGCCAATAAATACTGCCTAAAACGCCTATTTTAGACTAAAAATTGGGGTAATTTTTTAGGGGGACCTGGAGTATAGGAAGGGAAGGCCGTAGAGCTGCTAGAAGCGAGAAAGGGACTATATAAGCTTTAGCAATGCATCTCCAAGCGGTAAGGATAGGAGTATAGCTGGCGATAGAAGCTGGGCTATGCTTTGGGCCTAATAAGTTAGTGGCCTAATAATTAAATATAGAAGGACTGAACTGGAGGAACCTGTGTAACGGAGGACGTAGAAGGGTGGAGAAGGGCTAACGAATTTTTTTTTCCTGTATTGGGTTTTTTTTGGTATACATGACACGCCTCACAGGAGCTCGGAAGTAAGGGGGGGGTACTATTACGGGACTTATACGCTCTTACGTCTCTGCGCGTTTTAACGTTCTTAACCCGTGCTTACGTTCGTCCCAAGACACCTACGCACGTTCCCCTACAACCCCTATTTATACCCGTACCTAACCTGTTCTATTTTATTCTATATCTAAATATCTTTATAATAACCACGCATAGTTACGCATACGTAGCCTTCTTTAATTACTACCCTGTTTAGTACATTGTATTCTAGCTCATGCCCACTTCCGTGATATAGACTTGCCCATATAGTATTTTGCCTTTCTCTATATCTTTAGCTATAGATATATATAAGGGACCTAAATTAGGGCCCTAAGACAAGATACCTAGTTCTTATATTCGTCCCGCTGGCTTCTCTAGGGTAGAAATTATACTGTAAGTAAAAGGGCTATAGGCGTATATATATAGGAAGGATGCAACTCCTACTAGGCTTTTAAAAATATATTAGAGAGTAAAAGGATAAAAATTAATTATAAAAGAATAGGGATAGGTGTTAGGATTTCTTATAGTTTTTCCTACCGTTTTCTTATTCCCTAGTAGTTATAGTAACTTAGCATTTTATTAAGGAACTATAAACTCCTAGTTTAGGGGTTTATAAACTACTAGGATATAGCTACTAGCATATATTAAGCTGCCTAGAAAGGATTTATATATATAAACTATAGTGCTATAGCCTAGAGGCTATATATATAGTATTATATATAGTATAATAGAATGGATATAAAATATATATAGGGCAATTAGGGAGCTGGGGTAGGCAAGCAAGATTAACTTTATAGTAATTTAATTTAAGTAGAAGTATAGTATAAGCAGTAGATAGGCGATTAGAACACTCCCTTATAAAAGTCTTAGAGCAGCGACCTAAGGGTATTTTTCCTCCCGTTAATGTAGTATAGGTATACTATATTAGGAAAATAGAGAGTAGTATAGGAAATTTAGTTTTTGTAAGGATACTTTTAGTCCCTTACTCGGCTATATCCTAGGAGCTCTTAGGGGCTGCCAAGGCTAGCCTTCGGCTAGGCCTTGGCCACCCCTTATAAGCTCCTTGGGCTTGCAGCCTCCTTCCTCCCCCATCGGTTCGTCTCTCTATACTTAGGCTATTGCCTACCCTTATTACCATATTGTCCTCTTCTATCAACTCTCTTTGTAACTCATGCTCGGCTTACCTACTCCCTACCATATACCCTAGCAATATGCCTTACAGTTTTGCTAAAAGTATTTTTGGGGCCTAGGGCTAGCTTTCCGCTATATTAGCTAAACCCTAGAGCTATATACTAGCTTTTTACTATATTAGCTAAACCTTAGAGCTATATACTAGCGCCACGCTAGCTAAAAGAGTATAATACTATATATTATTATTGATTCTATTTATTGCCTAATTTAGTCCCTTTTTAGGTCTATATAGGCTACTACCTTTCTATATAGGAAAAGGCCCTATAAGGGGGAAAACTTAAGTATTCCCTTTTAGCTAGTTTTATAGCTCCGCCTTTACCTAGTTAGTATATCTTTATATCTTTTAGTCTACCTTATATACTATACTT
Organism: Cenococcum geophilum 1.58; assembly: GCF_001692895.1. NCBI lineage: Eukaryota > Fungi > Ascomycota > Dothideomycetes > Gloniales > Gloniaceae > Cenococcum > Cenococcum geophilum. The sequence continues at coordinate 31,138 of NW_027137587.1, forward strand.
CCTAAGCATATTAAAAGATCTAGGGGAAAAGTAGTAGGATAGTTTAGCGATTTGTTAGTATACCGCCTATAGTTAGGCGGGGGGTATTTAGTTATTAAGGGGCTGAAATAGGGCGTGTTCTTTAATGTCCTCCCATTAGATCTTGTATGCTGTTTAAAACTACTAGAGGATTTCTTAGCCTATAAGCTATTTTACTACTACTTATAGGCCCTGGCTTATAAAGAGTATCTAGGTAATATTATTTATACCTACGCTAGCGAGTAGCTAGCTATTATAGACCTTATATTAGTAGTAATACGACTACTAAAAAGAGATATAAATAGGTTATTTAAAATAGTATAGAAGGCGCTAAAACTAATTAAGCTATAGGATAAGGGGTAGCTAAGTTATATAGCTAGTTACGTTATAAGTTTAGAACGTAGAAACGTAGAAATAAGAAAATGTAATATACTAACATACTAATATACCAACGTACTTAGTATATTTCTTAGGCGCAGTATTATATATTTAAAGGACTATAGTCCTTACCTAGATAGTTCTTTCTTTATAGTAAATCTATAAGAGGCCAGCCTAACTAGAATGTATAATTATTTAACTAATAGAATAAGAATTACAAGGAAGTAGAAGGCGAGTTAAAGGTAGAATAAGTTATATATATTAAAGGATAAATACTTTTTAACCTCTTTTATTTAGAGACTAATTGCTATTTCTTCTCTAGAGGAGAACTAACTCCCTTTTATAACCCTTTTAAAACACTAGTAAAACCTTTTACCCCTTATTTATATAACCATATCTTCTCTAGGATATTAGTAAGATATTAGTAGAACCTTTAGATGTTTTATTTAATATATACCTTTTAGGAGCGCCTATTATAATTACCTCTCCTTTAAAGATTTTAGTTCTCTAGAACTTTACCTTTTAATAAACTTTTATAGAGTTCTAACTAAAACTATTAGGGAAAGTTCTTAGTGGAAAGGTACTCTATAATACGGCTTGTTACTAATTCTTTACTATAATAAAGCCTTGTAGGAAATGCCACGATAGACTTATTAATAGGTTAGGTAGATAGGTTAAGGAATAGTTAAATAATAAATATAATTAGTAGAGTAGGTTGCCTAATAAATTAACTCTAATTATATTCTAAGATTTACTATAAAGAATAGAACTATTTAGGCAGGGACTGTGGTCCTTTAAATATATAATACTATGCCTAAGAAATGTACTAAGTACGTTAGTATATTACGTTCTTATATTCCTATATTCCTACGTTCTAAACTTATAATATAACTAGCTATATAACTTAGTTACCCCTTATTTTATAGCTTAATCGGTTTTAGCGCCTCCTATATTATCTTAACTAACCTATTTATATCCCTCTTTAGTAGTTATACTACTGCTAATATAAGGTCTGTAATACTATCCCCCTCCTCTTTATCTTTGTCCTTAAAAATATCTCCTATCTCTAGGTTATCTACTAGAAGTATAGCATTCCCATCTTTAATTTAATAACCTTTATTATTTCTAATACCTCTTATTAAATCTTCTACGTCTAACTATTATAATTATCTAATAATGTTAATTTTTTCACTTAGTAAAGTTATGCCGTTTTATTCTTATTATATAGAGGAAAAGCTAATATATATTATAATCGCGGCGCCGTTTAGTTACTAACCTTCTTTTTATACTAAGTATACGCGAGCAAATATGCAATTATTCTATAATATTTAATCCGTTTCTAACGCTAAGTATATATATTTTATAGTTCTTGTAACGTCTCGAACTATCGAACAAATGTCTTAACAGAGACTTAAACGAATGCTTGCAAGATCAAGCGAACGAATGCTGTATTACGAAGATATTAAGCTAAGGAGCAAGAGAAGGTGGTGAGGCGACGTCTATATACATATGCCAAGTCCTATTATTCTTGCCGAAATATCGTGAACTCGCGCCGGAGTAAAGCCGGTCATCGCGCACCACCCAATTTCACATAGAAATCGATGCCATTGATTATTTTTGCTTGCCCACACCTTCCACCCCCAACAATTACGGCGTAAAATCATACTTTGGTCTAGCTGCATTAAGCCAATTGTATAGAATTGCTGGTGTTGACCATGGAGCCGCCTACACGTGTATTTGGTCGCGCCAATAAGGGCCAAAATCGCAAGCGTGCATTGTCTACTACCTCGCTGACGCAGGCTTCTAAAAGGACTCTAAAGCGTCGTTTAAAGCTCATTTTAAAGAAGGCTTCGAATCGTTAAGCAAGGCGTCGTACGGAACCACCGCAGCAACTACCGTCACAAATATTTGTAGAGTCTTCGCCACCGCGGCCAGAGCAGCTAGATGAGGAGGAGGAGGAGGAGGAGGAAGAGGAGGAGGAAGAGGAGCCAGAGGAGCAGCCAGAGAAGCCAGAGAAGCAGCCGGAGGAGGAGCCAGAGGAGGAGCCGGAGGAGCTTCCTATTAGCTTTATAAGTCGGTAGAAGGCAGTATATAGGAAAGAGGCCTTACCCGGTGCGGTATCTTTAAAATATAACACCACTAACCTCTTCTACTACCTAATTGAGCGCTAGCAAGACAGTATTATTGCTAAGTGCCTACCGCGGATCTTTACCATTAATCGCCTTAAAGCCGCTGCCTCCTATAAGAAGTAATTAAAGACTAATTACTTCCGCTATAAGATTAGTAATCGTTATAATCTATATAAGGTAACTAAGCTGCTTAAGAATCTTTATAAGTAGAATCCTACTAAGTTATTATACTTAGATCTTACCTTATATATAATTAAGGAGAAGCCCTAAAAGATACTAGCACCGTTATTAATACCTTCCTCTAGCTAAGCAGTAAGATCTAGTAAAAAAACTGCCACCCAAATCTAAGAAGCTAATCTCCCTAATATTATTACCGCAGAGGAAGCTACTAGTAATAGGATTCCGGCTCTAGTAAGTAGGTGGCCTTATATTAATAGCTACTGTTCCAATAAAGGAGCTACCTACTAGTAAAATAGACGTGGGAATAAAGCTAATTAAGTTAAGCACTACTATCCTATTAATGCTTATATCCTTTAGAGGTAGAGTAAGGAGATCTAATTAGATATATTAATGGTTAAGGAACCATCGCAAAATATAGTTTATTAGCTGTTAGCTTAGAAGATAAGACGGTAGCTACTAAAGAGTTAAAAACTAATAGTAGTAGGAGGCTTACTATTTAAGTAAGTTAAGGACCTTATTTAGCTAATTACCGTTCGGGAGTTAAACTTAATAAGGCGTCTAGATTAGCAACAGTATACTTAACCCCCACCTTCCTCTAGTGTTAAGCCGCCTACTTAGTTAAGCCTAGTATAGTTAGAAACGGATTATTATAAGATCCTCTTATAGTTCTTTAACTGGCTAATAGCTTAGCTAAGCCATTCTAATAAGCGTTAAAGGCAGATTCTAGAGTTAATTAGGTATACGTTAGTAGAGGATAATTAGGATATTAATAGAATAAGATCTCTAAAAGATATAACGATTAAGATCTGAAAGGATTATAGCTTTCTAATTAGTACGCTACTGTAGATAAGAGAGAAAATAGGAGAGTTTAAACGGCAGAGAGTAGTATACTATAAGTAGAGAGTAGATTATAGAGAGTCTCTATAAAGAGCCTTATTCTACTATATAGCCAGCCTTTTTAAAATAGCCTTCTGCGTAAACTCCGCAAGCTTAACTAATTATAAACTCTAGAAATCTATTAAAGCTCTTAAAGTTAACCGCTAGTATATAGTTTTTTTTATCCAAGCCTTTAGATCTTTAAAAGTTGCCTTAATTAGATTAAAATCTGGCAAATATAGTGGTAGGAATTTAAGAATAATATCTACCTGGTTGTAAAGCTCTTAAAGCCGCTTTAACTTATATTACGGCACTAACCTAACACATACCATTTTATACTGTCTCGTACTGTTTCCTACTGTTAGCTAGCCCACTACTAGTGACTTAGCGGCCAGCCCTACTATTTATATACAATACCCCCTTTCTACCTTCTTCCCCTCTTTATACCATAACGTAGTTATTTAGTCTACTTCATTATAGCATTATAACAGTTTGTAGTATCTTTAATTTGCGCCCCATCGCGATCACTAATTCCTTATACCCTAGCTAATTAACCTCTACCCTAGAGTAATCGCGACCTACACACGCCTCTGCTGAAACTGATACGTCCCCAGTATAGTCCTAAAATGATCCTTAGTTTTTACCTAGCGCCTAAATAGGCAACACTAACAACGCCAAAATGGCCAAAACCTAGAACCCCCGTAACGTTTTCGCAGACCTCTTTACAGAGACATACCCTAATATTATATAAATAATCCGCTGCTCCCTACTATACCCTAAGACCTTTAAGCCTAGTAAAGCTTACCTTACCCTTATTAACTATACTAACGAGTTCCTTAATAATATTAAAGTAGGACTATAGTGTATATATAACACAAACACCGCCAACAAGAAAGCTAATAAAAACCTTAGTACCCTTATCGCTTCTTAAATAGGAACTATTAACTCCTAGGCAGAGACTATCGCCGTTTTAAAATAATTAACCCCTATAATAATGGTAGTAACCTAGTAGAAAAAACGGAGATCTAAAGACCCGCTAATATTTAGCGGAAAAGGCACCCCGCTAGAACAATAAGCTAATTTTAAAACCTGGCATATTAAGATTAAGGGAGTCTTTAACTAGGACTAGGATTACTTTAACACAATTTAGTCCTAGATCCTTTATATCTTAGACATACTAGAGGATAAGGCCTATAAGTTTATTAAGTAGGGCCTAGAGCTTATACATAAAAACCTAAACAATATATCTGCGTAGAAATGGCCTACTAAGGAAGATATGCTTAAAGACCTTACTGCCTACTATAAGGTCCTTAATATAACCCAGGTCACAAAGAATAAGCTTAACTATTTCCCCTAGGGCGAGTATAATTACTAGTCTTAGAAGGGAGAGCTTAATAAGCTAATAGTCCGCGCTAAGAAGACAGATAAACAGAAGATAAACCTACTCTAAAAGTTTATCTCTCTAAAGATAGAAGAGCTGGTACTTAGACTTACTTATAAAATTAACAACAGCGACTATATAGGTTAGAGTAAGCAGATAAATATATTCGCTAAGAACCTTATAAACTATATATACTAAGCTAACCTTAAGAAGAACGCTAACTACCGCCTACCTACCTAAGCCTCTGCCCCTATGTCAACCCTAACCCTAGTAGTAACTAGAGAACCTATAGACCTTAATAGAATCTTAGATACGGAGCGTAAGCGCCACGTTAATAATAGACTATACCTTACCTATAGCCTACCCGGCCACTAAAAGGACGCCTATAACCCTACTAAAATAGTAAACCCAGTTCTAATACTACCCCATTAAATAATATAAACTAATAACCGCGGACGTAGCGACTGTAAAGTCTATTATAGACGCGGTAACTATAAAGCCTATTATGGCCGCGGTAGATAACCCCCCCCCCTTTAACCCGACGGCTTAGTTACTTTAAACTATACCCTATATAGGAGCCCAACCCGTTAACAACGCCTAGTATTAGCAACTCTATGCTAGCGAATATAAACACAGCCACGTTGTTAGCGAGGTATTATCTTCCTATACCCCAACCAAGACTAAAACTAACACCGCCAGCTAGATAGACACTAGACCGCCCCACTAAGACAGCCTTATACCCTAGTCGTTAAAAGGCAAACCCTTAAACTAAGTTATATCTAAGGGTCTAAACCATATAAGGAGGAAGACGAGAAGATTAGGTCCCTATTACTAGATTAATCAGTCCTTTCTATTAGTAAGCTACTACTTAATCTTAGATTAGTAAACAGTAATAAGAAATTAATCCTTATTTAAACCCAACTCTCCTTATTACGTAACCTATACCCCTAAGTCTATATTAATATAGTAAGCCTAATAGACTCTAGTAGTACTATAATAGTATTTGCTAACGCAGAGTCTATTATAAGAAAGTATAACGTTATAACTAAGAAGCTGCTAGCACCTAGGCTACTGCGCCTTACAGATAGTATCCCAACTTCGCTTATTATAGACTACTTCACCGCCCAAATATTAATTAGCCTCTATACTAAAGCTATACTCTTTTTTATTACCAAACTCTCGCCTACTACCCTAATTATCCTAGGTATACCTTAGCTTTAGAAGTATAAGCCCCGTCCTAGCTTTAGGAAACTTAAAATCCGCTTTAACTTAAACTACTACTTTAGGCACTACCTCCTATAGGGGATAACTAACGGTAGTAGGGACGCCCTATATGGATACTTAGTACTACTAAGCCTAGTGCCTAAGACTATATATAAAGCCCTAATAGTAGAAGACGTTCCTAATAAAGGGGAGCCCGTATAGCTATAAAGAAATAAAACAGTAAAAGACTAAACTACCTTAGCACTTAAGACCAAAACAACGGGCTAGCCAGCCCTACCAAGACCTAAAAAGAAGGTCCGCTTTACGCCGCCACTACTAAGAATTTAACCCCAACCTAGGTACTATTTAAACCCCAGCCGCCTAGCCTAACACCTAGAACTAAGCCATATGCCATATACGCACACTATAGCTCGCGTTATAGTAAGAACTGGCTATAGAACTACTAAGACCCGGATAATAAAAACCGCGCCACTATAATACCTAACCTTATACCCGTCTCCCGCACGTACCATATAGGGCTACTACCTTATTTCCGCCCCCCTAGGCCGACTAAGCTAAGCTAGCCTAGCTATAGCACTAGAGAATCAGACACGCCCTAACCTAGACAATATTAAATGCACTTATACTATTAATTTTACCCAGTTCTATAAATAAAAAGATATAAAGGTAATAAGGATCTATATAGCGGAGCTAGTAGAACTAGTTAAATAAGATAAGCACCAACAGCTACTTAAAGAGCTGCCTATAGGCCTAATAGAAGTACTAAACCTATTAGAAAGGTCTTTCCGCTAGCTAGTAGAAGGCGACTATATATAAAGGAAGCCTATAAAGTGCTCCCCCCCTATTTCTATAACTTCCTTAAGATAAATCTAAAAACTAAACCCAAGCTTCTACGTTAGAAGATAGTTAATACTAATATTAAAAAATTCCTAAAAAGCAAACCAGGATTAACCCGCGAAGACATTCTACAACGCCTATTAAAGGAGTTTTATAAATATATTAAACACTTCCTCCCTAAAAACGCAGATAAGCTGCCCCTTTACCAACTATAGAACTATAAAATTAAGATTATCCCTAGAAACTAGGCCCTATACTATAAAAATAGACCACTCTTACCTACTAAACTTAGGTATATAAAGAAGTAGATTAATAAGATGCTAGATAAGGGTTTTATCCGCGAATTAACCTTACTAGCTNCNNTACTACTCCTCCTTNCTACTAAGCCNNGCNGNNGTATATAAATCTACTATAACTACTAAGGCCTAAACACAGTTACTATTAAGAATTAGTACCCACTGCTACTAATCTATAAAACACTTAACGCACTTTATAGTACTAAGTACTTTACTAAACTTAATATAATTACTATATTTAACCGGATCTGGATTATAAATGGCTATAAGTAGCTTATAGTATTTATTACCTAGTTTAGACTCTATAAGATACTAGTTATACTATTTAGCCTCTATAACGCACCCGCTACGTTCTAAAACTATATTAACTATATTCTACACAACACCCTTAATAACTACTGCACTGCCTACCTTAATAACGTCCTTGTCTTTTCTAAAACACGCGCTAAGCACACTAAGTATATAAATAAAGTTATCTAAAGACTCGGTAATACTAGACTTTAAATTAATATTAATAAGTCTAAGTTCTACTCCACTAAAATAAAATACCTTAGCTTAATTATCTTAATTAATGGCATAACTATAAACCCTAAGAAGGTATAGGCCTTATAGGAATAGAAGAACCCGACATTAATTAAAGAACTATAACAATTTCTTAGCTTCGCGAACTTCTACTAACAATTTATCTAAGGCTACTCTACTATTACTATACCTATAATAAAACTCCTAAAGAAGGATATTAAATAGCTATAGGGACTAGAACAAGCCAAATCGTTCAAAGCCCTTAAAGGAGCCTTTACTTTAGCACTAGTACTAGCATACTATAACTATATAAAGAAAACAGTGGTAGAAACAGACGTATTAAATTAGGCTTTTAGCGGAGTCCTTTCCCAGTATAACAATAACGGAAAATTAAAACTGGTCGCATTCTCCTCTGTAAAGCACTTTACGCTAGAGTATAACTATAAGATCTACAACAAAGAACTCTTAGCTATTATTAAGGCTTTAGAGAAATAGTGTCCTAAGCTATAAGGGACTAAAAAGCCGTTTAAAATTATTACTAACCATAAAAACCTATAGACGTTTATAACTACTAAGTAACTAAATTAACGCTAAGTCTAGTGGGTAAAGTTTCTTTTATAGTTTAACTTTATAATTATATATAGACCTAGCAGTAAAGCCACGCTCCCTAACGCCCTAAGCCAACTACTAAAAATAAGGCCTAAGGACGCTAATAATAAACGCCTCCGCTACTAAGCCTAAGTTATTATACCGCCCCAGAAAGTTAACCCTATAATCTTAAAAGAATTACTATATAAGTCCCATAATTCTAATAATACGGAATTTATAGCCGCTCTAAACCCTAAAATAGCTAAAAAGTTACTAAATAAGTTAATCTAGCTAGGATACTAGGAGAACGAACTTATAAGAGATATAGTGGCAGCCCTATATAATCGGAAAGCTCGCCATTAGCTAAAGAAGATTAGGAAATTACTTTATTATAATAAGTTAAAATATAGTATTATTAACAAACAGATCTACTTCCACCAACGTCTCTTTATCCCTAACGCCCTAGACCTCCGCCTAGAAGTTACCCATTACTCTTATAGTAGCGGCCCCGCTAGTTACCCTAGCTAGGTTAAGACTTTTAACCTCTTAAACCAAATATACTGGTAGCTAGGAATCTCCCAGTTTACGGCTACCTTCGTTAAAGACTGTGCCCTATACTTTCGCACTAAAACCCCCTATTCTACCCCGCCTGGTTTCCTAAAGCTACTAAAATTACCCGCCTACCTATAAACCGATATCTTAATCAACTATATTACAACGCTGCTAGTATACTAACGCTATAGTAAGGTATATAAATATATCCTTATTATTATAAACTGCCTAACTAAAATATAATACCTTATTTTAGTAATAGGACTCTTAATAGAGAAGCTAGTTAATAGCTTTATTAACAATATATATAAGCTCCATAGTGCACTAAGCACGATTATCTCTAATCGTAGTATATAATTTATTAGCGACTTCTAGCGACAACTAAGTAAATGCCTTAAGACAACCTTATAACCAAGCTTAGCCTAGCACCTAAAAACGGACGGCTAAACTAAAATTATTAACGCTACCATAAATAAATACCTTTATGCTTTTGTTAGCTTTATATAGAACAACTAGGTTAACTACCTACTACTTACTAAGTTTGCTACAAATAACCAAGTTAATAAGAGCATAGGCATCTCCCCGTTTTTTGCAAACTATGGCTTTAACCCTTACCTTAGAATTAAGCCTACTAGCCCCCGCCTATTAACACTATTAGCACAAGCAAAGAAGGAGTTCTTCCGCGTAGACTCTATGGCTAACCGCTTTAAGCTGATATTAATACAGCTTAAGGCCCTAGCCTAGATTTTATAGTAACGCTATAAAGATAATACTAATACCCGTAGGGATAAGAGCGTGTTATTCTACGAAGGCAATATAGTTATAGTTAGCTTAGAAAATATAAAGATAAATAGACCTAAGAAGAAATAGGACAATAAATAGGACGGCCTATACCCTATACTCGCAGTATACTAAGGGGCAGTTATAATAAACCTCCTAGACCATATCCAAGTAAATAAATTCTTTTATATATCTAAGGTCCGCCTCTAGGCTATTAAACAGATCCCTAGCTAAGCAAATATTAATACTATAGAGCGCCGTAATATATAAGGACAAGTAGTAGAGAGAAATAATAACGGCAATATAGAAGACAAATAGGAGTTTAAGAAAATCCTTAATATATATAACGAAGACCCCTAGGGCCTAACTTATAAGATTAAATAGAAATATTATAAGGATATAACCTAGCAGCTAGAGGAAGACCTAAAGGGTTATAAATAAGCTATATAGCGCTTCTATAAGCAACACCCTAAAAAGCTAGGACCCCTAGACTGGGTATAAGATAAAGAAAAGTCACGCCAAGGTCACGGCCGACCACTATATTAAAATTTGTGGTGGTTAAGATGTTATAGAACTTCGACTAGCGGTTAAAGTTATTTAATTAGCTAAATTCTTGCCAAGAAACGCCACGCGGATTAATTTAGGTAGTAGTATAGAGTTCTGCCAACCTTACTTACTAAACTAACTAATTAGGATTTTCTATACCCGGTATAGAAAATCGCTATTAGCCCGGTTAAGGGCGGTAAGCGGAACTAATATCTTTGCGGTAAAAAATAGGCAACCCCGTATACTGCCTATTTTTAAATTATCTATTTAGTTTAGGGACTAAACCATTTAGGGGAGAGGAGTACTGTTACAGCACTAACCTAACGTATACCGTTTTATACTATCTTATACTATTTCCTACTATTGGCTAGCCCACTACTAGTAACTTAGCGGCCAGCCCTACTATTTATATATAATACACCCTTTCCACCTTCTTCCCCTCTTTATACTACAACGTAGTTATTTAGTCTACTTTATTATAGCACTATAACGACTTATAAATAGATGCGTTATCTAGTATAATAATTAATCGCGGCCCTGGGTACGGCGTATAATTAGGTAAGACTTTATACTCTATAAAAGCCTTAAAAAGCTTACTTATAAAAGCTCCTTAAAAGATAATATAGTCTATATAGCCTTTAAGCGTTAACGCCGGTAAAATGCTCCACCGTTTAGATCTTTTGTATAGCGTTAATACCTTACAGTCTACACCAACTAGCGCCTAGCCTTGTTTTCTATCACTAGTCCTCTTATTTAAAGCCAACTTATTAAGAAAGATAAGCTAGTTAGCAAGCTATTCTTTCTACCTACTCTGCCACGTATAATGGAGCAATGCGCTTTACTAAGCGGCACGCTTAGAGACTACCTTTTAAGACCACTAAGCTGCCTTAAGAACACGGCGAATAGTGGTAATAGAGGCTTAGATATCGAATTCGTTAAAGAGAAAGTCTTACATCTCGTTAAGATACGCAGTAAGCCTGTCTTTAAGGTACTTAAGTAGTTACTATAAGTGGGCAGGAACGTTAATAAAAAACTTAATACTATGCTAAGAATACTAACCTGCTTTTAATACTCTAAAAAAAGGCCCGGTCTACCTAGTTTTACACTAAGTAGCGCATACGGTCGGCCCTAAAGGTCCCAGTTTAATTGAAGCTTATAAACGGTTGTTTTTAACAGCCCTAAAGCGACCGCTATATTAGGTACGTACTTATCAAGATCTAAACGAAGCTTGATTTGGTTTATAACCTTAATTAGAAGACGACGGCCCATTATAACGGCGTGTGCAAGCAAAAATAATCAATTGCATCGATTTCTATGTGAAATTGGGTGGTGCGCGATGACCGGCTTTACTCCGGCGCGAGTTTACGATATTTCGGCAAGAACAATAAGCGAACCCCTAACTAGGTGACGCGCTCCAGCGCCGTCACAGTTCTATATAACCGTTTAGTTCCTTATTTAATTTATTATAGGGTCTTATATATTAGTAGTAGCTAAAAGATTAAAGGGTAAGCTAGCTAAGGCTTTTGTTAAGGTTTAATGTTGTTTTAATAAAGCGTCCTAGGCCCTAAAGGCTTAACTTAATACTTACGCTTAACTAAGCCATTATATAAAGGTTTGTAAAAAGGTACGCTTTAAAGAGCTATATCTTAACATGCGGAACGTTAATCCCCTAACGTAAATTTTAACCTAAGTTTATAAGTAATAAGCTAATTAATTTTAGAGCTTTATTATATAGACTTTAATTAATATATATAGAGATAAGGTTTTCCAGGGGGAGACCCCCTGGGACCCCCCTATATAGAGCTTTTGCTTAATTTAGAAGTAGTAGTAAGATTAAGGCGCCTTAGTTACTGCTAAATAAGGATCTACTATAGTGACCAAGGCGCCTTACTTAAGCTGGGCTTAAGGATTATATTGGTCACAAATCTAGTATATATTTGGACTGCAAAGCTTTAATACAGAGCCCTCTACGTAGGATCTAATATAGTAGATTATAATTCCAATTTAAAGCTTTATATACTAAATATTTTTAATACCTAATAACTAAATCGCTATATAGCTGGAATTAAAGTAAGTCTACTACCCCAACTTGATTAAATACGCGTGTAGGAAGAGATATAACTGTATATAGAGACGTCTAACATAATCGAGTAACTACGTCATTGCCCACCCAGTTCGGACGTATAATAACGCGATAGCTCGGCGCCGAGTAATAGAAGGGGGGAGGAGGGGGAGGAGATTAGGGGTGGCTCGGCCACTGTAAGAAGGTCGTAATATTAGTGTAGTGTTAAACTTTAAAAATCGTGTCCCAGGAGCTTAATTGACGACCCCTATATAAAACGTTAACAATGTTTAATTATAGAGCTTTAAACCGGTAGATCTCCTAGGAATGCCTATTATAAGTAGCTCCAAGTATAAAATCTAGAATATTTAGTAGTGGTATAAGTATAGGACGGGGGTATATATTTGCGTTCCCAAATGCCATTATATGACGCAATTTTTGGGTAACGAAAACAGCCGTTAACGTTGCTTGACTAACACCTACTAGAGGTTCCTCCGTCTTTCCTATCTTCTCCCTTACCCGTCTCCTTATCCAATACTATCTATATCGCTATATCAACCAATAGATCCCTTAGTAAAGACTAGGGAGGGGTATTAGAGCGCCTCTAGCTCTTATAAGGAAGAAGAAAGAAGAAGAGAGGAAGGTATAGAGGAGGGAGTATTTATAAATGGGAGGAGGCCTACGAATAGGAGATTAGGCAGCCATAATATAGATATTAACGTTGCTTAACTAACACCTACTAAACGCCCCTTCGTCCTTCCTATCTCCTCTCTTACCTATCTCCTTGTTAGATGCTATCTATATTGCTATATTAACCAATAAATCCCTTAGTGGGGACTAGGGAGAGGTATTAGAGCACCTTTAGCTCTTATAAGGAAGAAGAAAGAAGAAAAGAGGAAGGTATAAAGGAGGGAGTATTTATAAACAGGAGGAGGCCTATAAACGGGAGATTAGGCAGCTATAATATAGACATTAACATTGCTCGACTAATACCTACCAGACGCCCCTCCGTCCTTTCTATCTTCTCTCTTACCCGTCTCCTTATTAGATACTATTTATATCGCCACGTTAACTAATAGATCCCTTAGTGGGGACTAAAGAGGAGTATTGGAGCACCTCTAGCTCTTATTAACCCGAGGTACGAGTGGTTTATATATTCGGGTTAGGGGGTCCTAAAATTTAAACTTCCGCTAAGCCAGCTTCTAATTGGTTAGAAATTTGGCTTCTAATTGGTTAGAAACAAAACCGCGCGCGGTAAGGTATGGCAGAATTTACGTGATAAATATTAAAACCTTAAGTTCTACCAAAGCTCTGGAAAAGCTCTGCACTAAGCTCTACTAAAGCCCTATAAAATATCTGCACGAAGCTCCGTATAAAGCTCAAAGCCCTGCTTAAAGCTTTACTTAAAGCCCTATACGGAGCTCTAAAGCTCTACTAACACGCAGTACTAATATACTAGGAAGGTTCTACAATCTACCCATACGGTTAATCGCCGTACAATTGTCTCTATAAACGGCTCTACGAACGGCTCTATGAACGGCTTTACGAACGGCTCTACAAACGTCTACACAATCGCCCGTACGAACGTCTATATAACTGCCCATGCGATCGTCTCTACAAACGTCTTTACAATTGATTACCCGTATAAGCGTCTACACCCTATACGCTACAAAGCTCTACACAAAGCTTTATATAAAGCTCTATATAATGCTCTGCAAAGCTCTATTAAAAACTCTACTAAAAGCTCTACTAAAGTCTCTACTAAAGCCTCTATAAGAGCTCTGCCCACGCAGTAAATGGAGCACGTAGTGCGTAGGGGGGTCCAAGGGGGTCTCCCCCTTAAAGCTCTGCTCGAAGCTCTACTTAAAGCTTTACTTAAAGCCCTATACAGAGCTCTAAAGCTCTACTAACTCGCAGTACTAATATACTAGGAAGGTTCTGCAATCGGCCGAATAACCACCCATACAATTAATCGCCATATAATCGTCTCTATAAACGGCTCTACGAACGGCTCTATAAACGTCTATACGATCGCCCGTGCAAACGCCCATATAAACGCCTATATAAACGATCAATTAAACGTCCATATAATCAATCAATTAAACGTCTCTACAATTAATCGCCCGTACGAACGTCTACGCCTATATATAGCTCTATAGAAGATCTATACAAAGCTTTACACAAAGCTCTATATAAAGCTCTGCAAAAGCTCTACTAAACGCTTTACCAAAGCCTCTGCAAGAGCTCTGCCCACGCAGTAAATAAAGCACGTAGTGCGCAGGAGGAGTCTAAGGAGGTCTCCCCCTTAAGCTTAAAGCTCTACTTAAAGCTCTACTCGAAGCTTAATACGGAACTCTAAAGCTCTACTAATACGCAGCACTAATATACTAGGAAGGCTCTATAATCGTCTACATAAACGGCTTTATAAACGGCTCTATAAATGTCTGTACAATCGCCTATACAAACGCCTATACAATTAATTAATTAATTAAACACCTATACAATCGATTAATTAAACGTCTATGCAATTGCCTATACAATTATCTCTATAAACGTCTCTGCAGTTAATCGCCCGTGCGAATGCCTGCATATAGCTTTATATAAGGCTCTATACAAAGCTCTACCGAAGCTCTATATAAAGCTCTACTAAAGCTCTACTAAAGCTCTACTAAAGCTTTGCATAAAGCTCTACTAAAGCTCTAGACAAAGCTCTACTAAAGCTCTATATAAAGCTCTACTAAAGCTCTGCACGAAGCTCCACTAAAGATCTATATAAAGCTCTACAAAAGATCTGCATAAAGCTCCGCAAAAGCTCTACTAAACGCTCTACTAAAACCTCTGCATAAGCTTTGCCTACGCGGTAAATGGAGCATATAGTGCGTAGGGGGGGTAGGGGTCCAAGGGAGTCTCCCCCTTAAGCTTAAAGCTCTACCTAAAACTCTACTTAAAGCTTAATACGGAGCTCTAAATCTCTACTAATATATAGCACTAATATATTAGGAAGGCTCTATAATCGTCTATATAAATAGCTCTATAAACAGCTCTATAAATATCTACACAATCGCCCATATAAGCGCCCATATAATTAGTCAAATAATCAATTAATTGCCTATATAAACGCCTATACAATTAATTAATTAATAAACTAAACGCCTATATAAATGTCTCTACGAACGGTTCTATAAATAGCTCTATACACGGCTTTACTTATAGCTCTATAAACGTCCATACTATTAATTAATTAATTAATTGCCTATACAAACGCCCGTATAAATGATTAATTAAACGCCTATACAATTGCCTATATAATCATCTCTATAAATATCTCTATAATTAATCGCTAGAACAAACGGCTGCACGTCTATACATCTATATGTCTACACATAGCTCTGCGCAAGGCTCTATATAAAGCTCCACATAAGGCTCTACTAAAGCTCTGCATGAGGCTCTATTAAAGCTCTATATAAGGCTCTACCTAGCAGTAACTAAGGCGCCTTAGCTTTACTACTACTTTTAAAAGCTCTATAAGGGGATCTAGGGGGTCTCCTTTTAGAAAGCCTTATATCTATATATATATAGATATTAATTAGACTATATTACTTCTAAATTAAGCCTAACTTAAGTAAGGCGCCTTAGTCTCTATAATAGATCCTCTTAGTAAGATAATATTACTTAGTAGTAACTAAGGCGTATTAGCCTTACTACTACTTTTAAATTAAGCAAAAGCTCTATAGAGGGGGGGGGCCAGGGGGTCTCCCCCTAGAAAACCTTATATCTATATCTATATTAATATATTAATTAAACTCTATATATAAGGCTCTAAGTTAAAGCTTTTAAACTCGGGTTAAAGTTTACGTAGGGTACCTAACGTTCCGCATGTTAGATAGGAGGAGGCCTGCGAGTATATGAGATTAGGCAGCCATAATATAGCCAGTGACATTACTTGACTAATATATACTAGAGGCTCCTTCGTCCTTCCTATCCTCTCTCGCCCATATCGTTATCTAATACTGTCTATATTGCCACGTTGACTAATAGATCCCTTAGTGGGGACTAAGGAGGAGTATTAGAGCACCTCTAGCTCTTATAGGGAAGAAGAAAAAAAGAGAGGAAGGTATAAAGGAGGGAGTATTTATAGATAGGAGGAGGCCCTACGAGTACGTGATTTGGTAAGTACTAATAGCATAAGATTCTCGTATAAGATAGGCTTAATTGCTTACTAAAATATAGGGTGTCTCTATTACTGCAGTGGCTACTACAGTAGTAGAGACGCCTTAAATATTTAATGTAACCGACTATTGAGGCTGTTAATAAGTGAAAGGTAGGCTACCAATATAGTGCGAATGATGTAGTTATTAATATCATTTATAGCCTGTTTTTGCTTCTAGTATACGCGTAGATTGTCCTTATATTTAGCATAGAGCTAGTTGTAAGCAGTGAGCTGATTTAGGTCTAGCTTTGCTATTAATATAGCCGTAGGTAGTATATCCCTTAGTATAGGCCGACTTAGTAGTTCTAGCTTTAGAAGATCGTCTTTCTTCTTAAATAGGTTAATATACCACTATACCTCGTTAGTTTTAGCTATATCTTAGATAATAAAGAACCATTAAATCCAATCGGATGGCTTATTAAGGATAAGGTTAATTTTTAATTTAGTAGAGGTTGTTATTTTTAAAATTTAATAGGTTAGGAAGGGTTTAGGTTAGGGTCTAGCTAGCGTCTTAGCAGAACCTTATTTGGATATTCCGAACTTTTAATTTAATTTATTAGTTTAGATTACCAAAATCTAAAATTTTGTTACGGGGAGCCCGATTAATAACCCCTACTAATAGCTCTAACTATGTCTAATTTTTAATTTATAAATTGGCAGATCTATAGGTAATAGTTATTATAAGTAGCTCTAAGTGCGGTATATATAATATCTTAACTATAGTGTAGAGAAGTTGTAGCTGCTAATATACGGTTCTAAGTATTCTTAAAGGTTACGTGACTTCTTATATAAGCGACATTTCCGCCCTTTAAAAAAATTAAAAAATTCCAAAAATTAATTAACGCTATAGATAGCAGCAATATTAATCCGGTAGTACTGCTAATTCTCCCTATATACCATTATATATATATCTAACAGCTTTAGAAGCGGTAAGAAGGTAGGACAGATAGGGGGGTTAAAATTTAGAAAATTGGATTTTGCGGTTAAGCTGTTTAAAAGTTAGGAAACTAAGACGAATGCTACATTCTCCGCTTACCTCTAAGCTAGTATATAATTTCCTAATTAGGAAAAGTCGTTTATAAGTAGTTGCTGCTGCCTCCATATAAAATCTTCTTATTATACCTCTTTAGTCTTACTTATAGATGACTGAAATCGTTTTATATTAAACCTATATTTAAATATAAGCCCTAAAAGCTTCTTAACTCGTAAGATTGCTACATAGATTAGCCCGGCTGTCTTATCCTTTTCCTTAATATTTGGAACTACCTAGTTAAGTATTAGGCCCTAGCTTTTATATACAGTAAGAGCAAAAGCTAGAGTAATTAGAAATTAACGCCGTAAGTAAGAGCCTCTTATACCCTCCTACTTATAAAGTATAGAAAATATAGGGACGACCTTCTTACTATCCTACTAAGTGAATAGGGTAGGTCCGTTATACCTATTTACTATAACTAGTAGTAACTAAGGCTAATCCTTTTTAATATCCGCGTGTCCCTTTTATATAATATCTTTAACTATACTAGTAGTACCGTTTACTAAGCCTAGTTTAACCCAGATATTCTATATTAGTATTACTTTCGCGCCAATATATAGGGCTAGATTCTCTATAGTATCGCACTAATTAGGAGTAACTTTCCGCGCACCTACACTAGTGTTAACTAACTTAATAGCTACTACTGGCTGTATGTCACGGGACGGGGGCAGTGGCTACAAAGCGTATGTATTCGAGGAGTCTACAAGACGTTGCGCGATCGATCGTAAGGGTCGAGGGCGTAAGGAGGTGATATACCTACGCGTAGCTGACATAAGCTGTACGCGAGGTGTACGCGAGAGCACGGGGCTCTCCTATAGAGGCCCCTGCGGTGGGGTTCCGTGACACTGTAAAAGATCGCGAAGCTAAATAGTGTTATACTTACCTATAGTAGCGCGTGTACTATATAGCCGAATTGCGTTATTAAAGCCCGCAACCTTATTAGTAGATAGGCCCTGCTTATACCTAGTTAAAAGAAGCTTTTAGGTTAAATTACTTATAGAATCACTACGTAGCTCCGCGAGGGCGGTCCTAAATGTAGAGCTCTTAGCGTTATCACTGCCCTGCCACATAACTTAATTTAGGACAGTAGTTTAGTTAATCGCCTTATAGGCTTCCTTTCTATAGCTGGCGAGCTCTAACGGCCTAGCGGGTAAATTACTATATAAGGCCGCCTGACCTATAGGGGGAAGCTAATGGAAATCGCCTACTAGCAAGATGTTTAAGCCTCTAAAGTAGTCGTTATTATACACAGGGTAGATTTAATGGAGGCGGCGATTAATCTAGGCCAAATATACTTACCTAATTATAGATTTCTCATTAAGGATAAGATAGTAAATATCCTTAAAAGCTTGTTATAGAGGCGTAAGACTAGCAGCAGGCAATTTCTCAAAGGGGCAATTTACTAGTAACCTTAATAGTTCGTACGTAGTTCTACCGTTAATATTAAAGACAACTACTCTAGTAGGGGCGGCTCGAACCAATAGTAACGGCTTATTATTAGACATGGCTATATTATAGAGCGTAGTAGATAGAATAGTAATAAGATAACACTTACCGGTTCCTGCCTCTCTATTAATGTTAATCTATAGTAGGGGGGGGCTAAGGCCCGCTTAGATCTGCCTGTAGTAATTAACTACAACATTATAGATATAACGCTAACCTAGTTATAAGGAGGATGGAGTTGCTATTTAGAATAGGCGGCTCTATAGTAGAGGCTATAGCCATACTTCCTGCCAATAAGTCCTCTTATTAAGCTCTGGGTACGTACCCCGATATATACTCCAGTTATAGTTATAATTAAGCTCCCTATTACTAAGCCTGTTAGGATCCTTAAGTTTAACTCCGTTAGTATTTTAAATGCGGGCATATAGGGCCTTAAAGGACTGATATAGCTCCAAGTCGTCTGCGAAATCGCCCTCAAACTCATTAATATTATTAGTAGTTTCGCGACCTTCCTCTAATTTCTAATTATAGAAGTAGTTAGGCGGGTGCTAATAAGAGTTAACGTAAGCCTAATAGGAAGCCATATAATTAGGGGCCCCAAATCTATTAGTATAAGTAGCTACTTCCTTATACTTCCTTTACGGGTAATAAAGAATAAGCTTTATACGGTAGAACTTAGGATACTATAAATAGGAACGATCGCCGTTATATCGCGGAAAGTACAATATAACTTAAGGCCTTGCTCTTAGCCAACGCTTATAAGTAAAGTAATTAAAATAGAGCAGAAAATTAAGAAAAGTAACATCCTCTACCCTATCTAGGCGGCGCTTATATTTCTTATAGTTAGACAGTCCGCACCCTCTTAGTTGCCTATTATTAAGCTTATATATAGCGCTTTAATCGTCCTCCTAGCGGTAGTCTAAAGTTACTATATTCCTAAAGCCTTTATAAAGGGGAATATTAAGAAGCAAATGGCAGACCTCCTACGCTAACTAATTATGTTTAGCAATAAGCTTATTTATAAACCTAGCCATAACCGAACTAAAGGCATAAAGGCTATTAACGTACGGCTGTACTAATTAGAGTAACTCCTAATAGGAAGTTAACTTCTTCTCTTCCTTACTGCAATATTTGCCTATATAGTTAACTATTACTAATATACTTATAGCGGGTGACGTATTAATATTCGCCATCTACGCCAATATTATAGCTGCATTATAACTATTAAGAAGCTTATTATTACGCTACGGACAGAACGTCTAGTAATGTGGATTTTAATCCTTTAATATAGCAGCCTTATTACGGAGAGAGCGTGGAAAATAAAAGCGGCACTCCTTTACTCTAGTAGAGCCTTTCTTTAATCTTAAGCAGTAAGATTTAGTGCAATTACAGTGCCGTTAAAATCGATTAAGGCAGGCAGTAAAAAGCTTACTAGTGTTAAGGTGTTCTTTATAGCCGAGAGCAGAAGGATATTAAAGATTGGGAGGTCTAGATTAATCAGGATTTATTACAGATATAAAAGTAGCCTAGTACTTAGCAAAAGCCGCCCTTAATTCACCAGTTAACAGATCTGGCCTTAGGGCTATTAAACTCCATAAAAAGCTATATATATAGCCGCTACCTCGTACCTACCACTTATATCGGGACTAAAAGTCAGTACTATTAAATAGGCCTATAAGCACGTGCTTCCTAAACAGATTAAAGTGGCGATATAGCTAGTAAGTAGCAATATGCGGATTATTATTAAGATTTTAAGAAGCAATCTAGTAGCGCTAAGCCTTATTAGTAGCCTTATATTTATTAAATTAAGGCATATAAGAGTATAGATTATGCCAATGTAGATTAGTAGCGCTAAGTGTAAAGAATAAAGACCCGCTCTTAATATTCTCAGTATAAGCCGTAAGCTTATTTCTCTTCTGCCTCTAGTTGTTAGATAATCTGTATTCTCTGTGGCGTAGGACGTACACGAGTTACGTGCACGGGGCACGTGCATTATAAATCTCTTTATAGAGCCCTAGGGGCCCTAGGTCAACTAAGAAAAAGACACGATCAAGATTATCAATCAATTAACCCATTTCATCAATGAATAGCTCTATATGCATTATCTGACAGTTATAAGCCCGGTCCGCCGACATAAGAAGCTATTCAACTATTACTCAATTATTTGAAGAAATTCTACCTCATCGTTAGACTCTGACACCTCATTGTCACAAGACGACCCTGATTGAAATCCTACCTCAATTATCACAGGACGAGATTCCACGAGTTTCCACGAGATTTTACGAGATTCTACCTCATCGTCAAAGGACGATCCTGACGATAAGGACGATCCTGCGACAAGGACGATCCTAACGACAAAAATACCATTTTAATTCCTATCTGCCTATTAGTCAAATGACTCCACCGATGTCGAGGTCGTCTACTACAATCATCCTTAATAAGCTAGAAGACTGGGAGCAATGGATCTGGCAACTATAAGCCCTCGTAAACAAATGAATTTAGGCCCACGTTGACCTAGCTAAGGAAGCACCTTAATAAGGTCTACTATAAGAACCACCCTATCCAGAAGTTATAGATTTTAATAAGAATGCAACCTTATATATACAGCTCTTAACGAATTAGTAGAAAGCGTATGATAATAGCAGACGATACTACGACCAGGATATGAAGTATTTCCTAAGATAGGAAGATCATCTTCAACAAATCCGCACCTAGATTACGTCCATAGTATTAATTTAGAAGAAGTTGCTGCTTAACCCTTCCCTTATAGTTAAAGAATGGTTAACTTACTTAAAAGAAGACACTAAGCCCTTAAAGAACTTTATAATAAGGAAGGTATAAATATAGTATATAGAATTACTTAAGGGACTTAAGTAGATAAAGGTTACCCTATAGCTTAACCGATGGGAATATATAATAAAGATGGTAGAGAAGTACGACCTTCTATAAATAACTAATAGGATCTGGCTTATAGACCTTATAAATACAATACGACCTATAAGCGAAACCTATTTTGTTATATATACTAAATAGGCAAATAATACCGAAAAGGCTTACTTATTAGAATACCGTAAAGTAGTAATAGAGCTATAGGAAGCATTTACAAACCTTTTAAAAGCCGTACTATCCTTAACTACTAGAGGGAGTATATTTAATATAAACTTCGCAGGAGAGTCTAAAGAGGATATCTCTATTACTGCTAAGGTCTAAAAGGGAAGAGGGAATAGCTTATTTCGCAGTCGAAAAAGGGCAGGGATAAATTTAACTAAAGAGATGTTTTTTAAGAAGTTAAAGAATCCTAAAATGCCTGGTATGCGATATAAGGGGATATACCCTTCCTAACTGTTGGTATTTATTTAAGTGCAAGAGGCCTAAAGGATTTAATGCCGAGGGTATACGTATAAAGAAGGTGCGTAAAAAGGTAGAGTACGATAAGGATTTAGCTGCCTAAGTAGAACGACTTAAGCTTAAGGAATTAGATGCTGACAAAGCTTAATAACAATAGGACGAAAGCCAAGAGATAGTTAAGATTAAGGGAGAAGCTAATGCAATATTCCTAGAATCGTATTATACCGGTTAACTCTATTTACTAAAGCTATTAACTATTCTTAACTTAGGAACCACTCTTTATATCTTTAATAACCTTTCTTATTTCTATAACTTTAGGAAAGCTTTAAGATACGAATACATTATCGCCGGTAGCTTAGAAGTGCCTATACTAGGCTACGGTAATATTACTGTCTAAGTTATAAAACCAAATAAGAGTAAGGGAATCCTATATCTTAAGGACGTTGCCTTTTATACGGACTTTAATATAAATCTAGTGTTGTTCCGTCTACTTTAAAAATAAGGGTACTACTAGGATAATAAAGGAGATAACAATTTTCTAGTTTGGAAGGATAACACAATCCTATATTAAATGGAAGAACGTTATAGATAATAGACTATTAAGTATATACGACTAGGAAGTCTATTAGCGTTTAATATAAGCTAACTGCTACGCCGTTAATGGAAGCGTAGAGTATCGTTAAGAGACATTCGTCTAGATGCGAAAGGTAATATATAACTATAGTACCTGCGTCTAGGTTATCTAGGACCTATAAGCCTTTATTATTTAGGTGTTAACGCCCTAGGGGTTAAGCTTTAAGGCCCTAGGACGACGGAATGTTAACACTATAGCCTCGCTAAAATTAAGCGTTAGGTCTTACGAAGGTTCTTAAAATAGAAAATTAATAAACCCTATCTTAACCTCTATATTAACTAGACTAACCTTAAGGAAGCGTATACTGGATTTATACAAGTTATACTTATCCACAACACCTACTTAGGAAAATCCTTCCTGTATTTTATAACAACGCACGGTAAGAAGAAGGAGACACTATAAGTGCTTAAAGATTTTATCTAGTAGATTTATCTGAGGTATAACCTTAAAGTTAATACTATTAGATTAGATAACGAGCTAGGTAAAAGGAGAACCCTTAAATGGTTATAGACCTAAGGGATTATATTTAAGCCTTCGGCGCCTTATATATAAGCTTAAAATAGTACCACCGAACGCTTAGGGGGTATAATTATTAAGAAAGCACGTGTAATGAGAATTGCTGCTAATCTACCACATAATCTATGGGACGAGATAGTTAACTATATAGTCTACCTTCGAGATTAAACGCTACGGGAAAGTAACGGTTGGAAATCGCTATATAAGAGGTTCTATACCTTCCTAGCTAATAGGAGATTAAGAAAGCCGCAACTAGCGCACCTAAAAGCCTACGGCTATAGGGCGTACGCGATAACGTCAGACGCCTAGCTAAAAAAGAAAAGGCTAAGCAAGCTAGATCCGTAAGCCCATATCGGCTACCTTATCGGCTATAACTCTACTAATATCTATAGGATTTAGATCCTATATAAGGGTATCGTTATCTCTACTAGGGATATTATCTTTAATAAAAAGATATTCTTTGACGGTAAGTAAACGGATATCTTAAAGGATCTATACGCTGAGTTAGATACGCTAATTAAGAAGATTTAACTTCCTAATACCTAGACTTAGAATAAGGTCCTTCTGAAAGACGATAACGAAGTATTTAAACCGTCAATTTAAGAGGAAGACGACGACGCCGATAATAAGCTAGTGCGAACCTTTAATAAGTTAGCAGATCTTAAGCTTATAAGAGCTCTTAAAGATATATATCGTACACTACCTCTAACGGAAGAAGACGAAGAATCTCTATGTGCCTTTTACGTTAAGTATTTAACAAAGTTAGATGTATAAGGTACTAATTAGGACATTATTAGCCGAGTAGGAGATGGGTTTTACACTTAGGGGGTGTTTAATAACTTGGTTAAAGACTTATTTAAGGAAGCCTGTAATAATAGGTTTAAAGACTTTATTACTAAAAGGATTACCTTAGCCTATTACGGCGCCTTTTTAGCAGGAAGAAAGTTTAACCTTAATAGTTAACTTAACGACAGCAAGCTAAAATTAGGTAAAATACGTAATGTTAGATTATAAAGGAAGAACTTACCTCTGCTACCTTAGTCGATCCGCGACCTTAATACGCATCCTCTTTAAGATTATTTCTAAGAGGCTTAACGAGCCTATCTCCAATCTCATTATTAAATAAGGTTATTTTAAGAAATAGATAAGAAGTAAGTAAAGGGACAGCAGGTCCTTAGCTTAATGTAGGTATTCGTCTATAAGACAGATAAGTACGGATTCCTTTAGAAATATAAGGCACGCTTAGTAGTATATAGAAATTAATAGGCCCCAGGAGACCTACCTATAAGAGCTACTATATTAGCTAGTACGACCTTCTAAACCCTAATGGCGATTACCGCAAAATTCGACCTAGAGATGACATAGATATAGTTAACGCGTTTATCTATTGCGATCTCGACGAGGTTATCTATATAAAGCTACTACTAGGGTTTAATAAAGGAAAGACAGACAAAGTACTGCGCTTAAGAAAAGCCCTTTACGGACTATAACGATCACCACTATTATAGTAAAAGAACCTTACGAGCTTCTTAAACGAATTAGGTTTTAAAGAGGTTCCTTAAAAGCTATACATTATACTAAAAGGTGGAATAGTCGTCTTCTTCTATATTAATAATATTGTCTTCTACTACTAAAAGATAGATAAAAAGAAAGCTTAAGAAGCGATTAAGGAGCTGAGCAAGGAATACTAGATAAGTACCCTTAGAGAGCTAAAATGGTTCCTAGGAATCTATATACTACGCAATTGTAGCTAAAGGCTCCTATAGCTATCCTAGGAAGCCTATATTAAGAAGATAGCTAATTAGTATAAGATAGATCTTAAAGGGCGTCTTCTAGATACTCCTATAGTAGAATTAAAACTCCTCCCTATTAATTACCAATTAATCCGTCTAATGCGTCCGTCCCCTAATATAGACCTACTAGTTCGTCCTAAATCCCTACTAGCTTCTACGATACTATATTAAAGAAAAATGGGTTCAGTACTCTATATAGCCACTATAACGCGTCTAAATATTGCTTTTACAGTATCACGGCTGGTAAGGTTTAATTAGAACCTAAGCTAAGAGCACTATAAAATGGCAGATAGAGTAATCTAGTACCTATATAGCACGAGGAGCAGAGCAATCTACTATAGAGGAGATAAGGAAGGAATAAACGGTAGAGGGAGAGATAAAGGAATACGCGACAAAGGACGAGACAACAGAAGGGACGGTAGAGGTAAAGCGCAATCATTTATCTATGCTAGCGATGCATTATTTACAGACAACTCTATTAATAGAAAGAGCTCGCAAGGATATATTATAAAGCTATTTAGGGGACTAATCGCCTAAAGAGCAAATAAGCAGAATATGGTGACGACGTTAAGTACAGAAGCTAAGTTATTAGCCCTATTACAGACAGCAAAGGAAGCTATCTTTATTAGTAGGCTGTTTAAAGTAATAACGTTATAGCTAAATAAGCCCTTAATTATTAAATGTAATAATACCTAGACGCTCTAACTAATTATAGAAAATACGGTAAAGCTAATTACGAAGCTCCGACACGTTAACATCTATTAATACTAGCTACGTTAGGAATACGCAATAAGACGAGTACGATTTCAATAGATAGTAACGAAGGAGATAATTGCCGATGGACTTATAAAGGCCCTGCCTAAGCAGAGGTTTTAAAGCTTCATTAATATAATTGGAATAGTGGATATTAAGGAGCAGCTGAATAAGGAGAAGCAATTGGAGGACCTAAGGGAGAAGATTAGAGCGAGACGGAAGGATTTAGATGAGATTACAGCTTAATTGACGCATTGACGGACACGAGAAGGTGGTTAGCTTCGTCCTTAACCAGGTCGAAGCTAAGGGGGTGTATTAGATAATCTGTATTCTCTGTGGCGTAGGACGTGCACAAGTTACGTATACGGGGCACGTGCTTTGTAAATCTCTTTATAGAGCCCTAGGGGCCCTAGGTTAACCAAGAAAAAGACACGATTAAGATCATTAATTAATTAACCCATTTTATTAATAAATAGCTCTATATGCATTATCTGACACTAGTAAGGTCTAGTACCCTTAAGGTTCCGTATATACTATATAATGTTATTTAGTAACTAGCTACCTCTATTGCCATTTATAAGATTACTAAACTTATCTAAAGATAGACTATTCTTATTTAATCGGCCGTAAAGGAAGCGGGTAGCGTTAAGGGCTTACTCTCTTATAATCTAATTAAACACATAATAGCGAAATAAGGGGTAGTGGCTAAACCAACCGTCCTAATACTTAAGCATATACTTGGCGTACGTAGCTAGGGTAACCGTACGGCTTTATGGCATATTAAAATCGGCTTTACTATAAGGAAACAGAGTAGGAAAGGCGCCGCGTATAATGAAACTAGCTGATCGCTTAGAGAGAGGTGTTTGTCGCATAGTAGGAACCTCTAAACCCACTTATAGGTCTTATTAGTATTAAACCTCGCGACTTAAAAGCTCTAATTTATTAAGGTTAGGCACTAGATTAGAAACTAAAGTATCTAGTACATTGTTATTAAATTCACCGTCCAGTATATTACTGCTAAGCTCGGTAGGTAAAGGATTAATAGTAGGAGGACATTATATAGGAGCAGTAGGGTAAGCCGTCGGGCTACTAGAATTAGACTCCGACTTATTAATATAAGGTAGCTAATTTAATATAGAGCTATTTTCGGGTAAGCTAGTAATCTAGGTGCTATATATTTTAATATTGCGATAATTAGGATAATTAAGCTTTAAAAAGTAAAGCCACTATACTATAGCAGAGCGCCTTATAGTATACCGCTTAGTAAACCGCCAACTTAGGTATTTACTACCCTCTACTATTATAGGCCTCACGACCAGTATATTAAGTTTAGTAGGTAGCCATAGTAGCTACCTCTAAGTCTTTAGTGTGTTCTAGCCAAAGTAGCAGACGTGGCTAGTATAGTGATGTTACTAGCCGCGTACACGCACGACTTGCAGATAAACATATATACGCGCAATTAGAAGCTCCTCTACCGCGGTAAGTATAGGTAGGAAGCCAGGAATAGGCCCCAGATTGAGCCCGTTGCTTTCACCAAATAGGGGGAAAAGGGTTAAATATTTAAGGCTATTAGCGTCCTTAATGCAGGCTTTATATATACCTATATTATTACCCTCCGTAGCTAGGCCCATTTAGAACCACTACTCCTTATAACAACTGCACGTCTCTATATATTCGGCCTATAGTATACTCCTAAACTTCTTAATTCGCTCCCAATTAACAGCTAAAATAGGTAGTAGTGTAGTTATAGTCAGAGCTTGCCGTAAGGGAGCTTACCGTAAGGGAGCTTGCCGTAAGGGAGCTTGCTATAAGGGAGCTTGCCGTAAGGGAGCTTGCCGTAAGGGAGCTTACCATAAGGGAGCTTGCTACGAGGGGGCTTGCTATAAGGAAGGTAGTATTAGTAGTAGAGTAGATATTAGTGGTAGAGTAGGTATAGGAGCTAGTTCTAGTAAGGACGTATTTAGGCTATTTAGAGTGCCTCTTCTACTATATAGAGCTTTATCTGTGGTATATAGCGGAGGAGTAGGCAAGTAAGCCCGCCGATTAAGAATACGGTACTCCCGTTATATTGCCCTAATTATCTTCCGCCATTAAGCTATTTTAGGGGTATCTTAACTGTTCTAGCCGCAAGGCAGGAAGGTGTTCTTAGTATTAATTTTAGGTAGAGTAGTTCGCTAGTGCCTTATAGGACAATTATTAGTAGTAGAACCTAACTCTATAAGAGCTCTCCGCTTAGAGGCCTATAAAAGTAAGTAGAAGTAGAAGTAATATATAGGGAAAACGCGCCTTTGACCAATATAACTGGTAGAGCTTTAAAAGCCTTTTTAAAGGGCCGTCTTTAACAAAGTTAAGGCGGGGCTTATAGATATAACACTTGCTATACTTAATAACAGTAGGATTTGCCATATTTATAATATATATAGCAGTATTAATAGAGGTGTTAACAAAAAGGAAGGTACAATACTAAGATATTTTAATGTTTGTCACGTGGAGTCTGCCATAACTTACCGCCCGCACCTTTTTTCTAACTAATTAGAAGCCGGCTCTCTAACTAATTAAAAGCTAGCTTAGCGGGACTTTAAATTCTAGGACCCCCTAACCCAAATATATAGACTACTTGTACCTTAGGTTAATAAAGTAAGGTCTCTCTAAGCTTAATATTATAGAACACTTCTGTAATATCTTATTATAAGGGATATTATTATAGACACCTTAAGTTGCCCTTAGGATAACCCCTAAATACCCCTTAAATATTACGGCACTAGCAGAACTTAGTAGAACTTTGCGGTTACGTAA
Source organism: Cenococcum geophilum 1.58 (assembly GCF_001692895.1). NCBI lineage: Eukaryota > Fungi > Ascomycota > Dothideomycetes > Gloniales > Gloniaceae > Cenococcum > Cenococcum geophilum. Next base: position 60,033 of record NW_027137587.1, read on the forward strand.
CTAGAGGACCGCATAAAAGAACCCTTCTTTAACTAGCGCTACTCTCCTTCTCCTTTCCTTTCTCTAGCTTTAGATTCTCGTTTATAAATAATCCAATTATATAGGCTTGTACACGTCCTTCTTGCTATACTTATATCTCGATTAACTAAGTCACTAACATTATCTAAAGCTCACTCTACTCTTTCTTCTTAAGAAGGAACTTAAATATATCTACAAGACTATAAATAGGATAAGAATACAGAATAAGACCCTAAAAACATCACCAAAACTATAAGGACAGGACCTAAAAGAAAAGAATAGAACCCTAAGGAAAGGACCTATAAGACACGCACAGACTAGAACCCCTAAAGAAATTACCTAGAATTAACTAATAACCCTACTACCATGCCATAAAACACAGTAGTAGGTAAAGCAGCTATAGGACCCTTAAATACTTCAGACAAGGAAATAATTAACGTCTTAACCCCCCAGGCGGAGCTTACGGCAGCTAATACCGAAATTAAACAACTACGAGAGCTGCTTAAAGCCAAAGATACCCCTATATCTAATAATAAGTCATTATTAAACAACTAAAGACTTGCTATAGTCCTTTAGGCCCTATCCTAGCGCCTTAGTAGATCTACTAAGGCCTATACAGCACTAAAGCGGTCAGCAAAGGTTATAGATCCCCCGCTACTTACAAACGGAACCAACCCTATATTTAATAATTGGAAGCTTTAATTACGGGATAAGCTTAAAGTTAATATAGACTACTTCCCTAACGCCCGAGCCAGAATAGCCTATATCTTTAGCCGTACTAGCGGAGATACCTAAACGTATTTACGTCCGTAATACATTAAAGACTCTATAGACCCCTTTATCTTTAAAGAAGAAATAGTTAAACACTTATCTTCTATTTATAAAGACCCTTTTAAAGTATAGAACGCTTGCCTTAACTATAAAAGCCTAAACATAAAAACAACGGAGACCTTTTTAGCCTTCTAAACCCGCTTTTTATACCTAGTAGGACAGGCCTAGATCCCCTAAAAAGACCTACTACTAGACCTCTTTAACAAGCTTACCCTAGACCTACAGCGGGCCGTATTACTACCTTATACTATAGTATAGACGTTAAAGGAACTTATAAACTATTGCCTAGCTATTAACTAAGGCCTCCGTTACATTAAGGCACGCGCTAATTAGCTAAAAACTAAAAACCTTACAAACTAGGCCGCAAATACTACGAGAACAGCCCATAGTACCCCGGTATAATTAGCAACCCCTATAGTACCGGCCGCTTAGCCAACAGTTAACCTAGTAGCTAGCCGCGTAGCTACCCCTACTACGGGCTTAGTATACACCTAGCCTATATACAGCGACCCCTATATATAGGCCCTTAGCGATTAAGGAGCTTACTTCTTATATAGCTAACTAGGCTACCCTATAAGGAACTACCTAATAAAGGTAAAGATAAATAAGGTCCTATTAATTTAGGAGGATAGTATAAAGTTAGAAAAAGAGGAACCCTAGAGGAAGACTCCTCTCTAGGGTTAAAAGGGATTAATATGTTATATATTAATCTGGGTCGGCTAGTTAGTAGAAAAAGCTACACTATCCCTTATACTTTATTCCGCAATAAATATTAAGTTTTAACCTCTACTTTAGCTAACTTAGGAGCAAATATCTTTACCTTAATTAATATAAAGTACACGGTAAAACTAGCTAACTTTTTAAATGCACCCTTTAAAGAACTACCTAAACTAATCCCTATTTGCGGGTATAATAGATAAATAGGGCTACCTATTATAACTCTCTTGCGGATCTACCTCCGCGTTAATAGACAAAGATAATATAACGTCCCCTTCCTTATTACGGACCTTAGAAGCTATAATATAATCTTAAGGAGAAAATAGCTAGCCTATTTAGGCTTATAGCTTAATATATAAAATAGGCAGCTTATCTAGCCTAAAACTATACCCCTAACGCCTTCCTTTATAAAAGAGATTAGTATTATAATAAAAAACCTTATACGGCTATAGATAAACACTATTTACTAGGCCGATACGACGCGTAGGAACTAGGCTTTTAAAAAGAATATACAGCTTAATCCGCAACAGATCTGTATACTACGCCGCCCCTAGACTACCTTTATTACACTACCCGCACTAAAGACTTAGGAAGTTAGTAGTGGCCTAGCTAAGTCCCTAATAGAGAACTTAGGCCCTACGCAGCTATAAAGGAAGGCTAGGGATATTAAACGATATACTAAACTAATAGATCGGAAGGACAACTTATAGAAAATAGAATATAAGCTAAGGAAGACTATAAACCCTATACCGCAAAATACGGCCTAAATATCCGTAAAGAAACCCACGGACCTCCCACCAGTTAATATCTGCTATATTAGCGCTATAGGATTCTACTAGAACCTAGTTCAGCCTAATACTATTACCTTTATAACTAGCTTATATAAAATTAATTAAATAATTAAAGAGAAAGAAGCCCTAGCCTAAGAGAAAGGCAAACTTATAGATAAGGAGCTAGTAGAATAGAAACTGCCCTATTAATACTAAAAATTTAAAGATACCTTCTCTAAAGTAGCGTTTAATATACTTCCGCCTTACCAACCATATAACTATAAGATTAAAATTAAGCCAGATAAGGTGGTTACCCTTAGCTATAGCCCCCTCCGACAGCAATTTACTACCAAATTATAGGCTATAAAGTAGTATCTCATTAATAACCTAGATAAGGGCTTTATTAAGCCTAGTTAAGCCCCTTTTAACTTACCTATTCTCTTTACCAAAAAACTAAATAGAGGACTTTATTTCTATATCGACTACCATAAGCTTAATAATTTAACCCTTAAAGACCGCTACCCACTACCTTTACTTAATAAGACTTTAGCCTAAATAAATAGAGCTAAAATCTTTACAAAGCTTAATATCCGCTAGGCTTTTTACTAAATTAGGATAAACCCTAAATTAGAAAACCTTACTATATTTTAGACCTATTACGGAATATATAAATATAAAGTACTACCTTTTAGACTAACTAACGGACTGGCCATATACCAACGATATATAAATAATATACTATTTAACTACCTTAACGACTTCTATACAGCATACCTGGATAATATTATAATTTACTCTAAAAATAAACTAGAATATAAAGAGCATATCTATAAAGTCCTATAACGGCTTTAGGAAGCTAACCTCCAAGCCAATATTAAAAAGTTAGAATTTAGTGTTAAGCGTATAAAGTACTTAGGGTTTATTATTAGTATAAGCGGAATTAAGGCAGACCCAGAAAAGATAGCTATAATTAACTAATAGGTACCCCTAAGGACCGTAAAGGGGGTATAGTTATTCTTAGGGTTTTATAACTTCTATTAACGCTTTATTAAAAACTATAGCAGAATTACCTAGCTACTAAGCCTACTTACCTACAAGGACCAGCCCTTTTACTTTAATACCATATATAGGCAGGCCTTTAATAAGCTTAAGAAACGACTGGTCTCTACTCCCTTACTCGCCTACTTTAACCTAAAACGGCCCTTAATGCTAGAAACCGATGCCTTAGATAGCGTTATAGCTAGCGTTTACTCCTAAAAGCAAATAAACGGAGAATGGTACCCTATTGCTTACTATTTAAAGACTATAGTAAATGCTAAGCTAAACTACCCAATTTACAATAAAGAAATGCTGGCTATTATCTCTAGCTTTTAGCACTAGCGAGCCCAACTAGAGGGCACCCCTAAGTTTATCTAGGTAGTTTCCAATTATAAGGCCTTATAATATTTTATAACAATAAAGGCCCTTACGGCCCAATAGGCGCGCTAGGCAAATACTCTATCTTAATTTAACTTCCTAATTATATATAGGCCTAGCACTACTAATTATACGGACGCTCTTATAAGGCGTAAATAGGACATAAATAACTAGATAACCGTAAAGATCTTATTATAGACTTAGGCGCTACTATAACTAGAGTACCTTAACCCCTAAATACGGGCAGAACTAAATACAGACTCTTTAGATGCTAAGATATGCCCTATTAACTCTATAGAACTAGACCTTATTAATAAACTACTATAGGCAAACTATACGGCCTATTCTCTATAAGAGTATCGTAAAAAGGTAAAGAACGTTTCTAGCCTATAGTCCCTTAAAAGTGGACTGCTTAAGCACTATAAACAGCTAGTAGTAGTAGAGGAATAGAACTTACGGACTCGGCTTATTGCCAAAGCACATACCTAGGTCTTTACGGCCCACTCTAAAAAAAATAAAACCTATAGGATTATTAGTAACCGCTACTACTGGCCCGGAATAATTATAAATATTAACCGCTATATACGGAACTGCAATAACTGCTATAGGTCTATAATTCTATAAGATAAGACCCTAGGACTATTAAAACCCCTCCTAATACCTAACCGCCCCTAATAATATATCTCTATAAACTTTTATAAGCTACCTCTAAACCGTAACGGATATAATATAGTTATAATCTTAGTTAACCGCTTTAGCAAGCGCCCGTTCTTAATTCCCTATTATAAAAATATTAATGCTAAAGAGGCGGCCTAACTGTATATCTATTACGTCTACCAAATTTACGGACTATTAGATACTATTATATCTAATTATAGGCCGTAGTTTATATTAGCCTTTTAGAATAAGTTTACCTAAATTCTAAGTATTAAGCTAAAGCTTTTTACGGTATATTACCCCCAGATAGACAGTTAAACAGAGATTATAAATTAATACTTAGACTAGAGACTCCGGCCTTTTATTAACTACTTCTAAAATAACTAGGCTAAACTATTACCCTTAATAGACTACGCCCAAGTAACCCTACCCCACAACTCTACTGGATTTGCCCCTATTTAACTAGAAATGGGTTACCTACCCTATATAAGCTTTAACTAGGAAAGACTAAAAGGGCCCTAGACCGTACGCGAAAAACTATCTTATAAGGAAGCCTAGTAGTACGCTAAGCGCTTAGAAGAAGCCTAGAAAGTAGCCTATATAAACCTAAAAAAGGCCTAAAAATTAATAGAATAGTAGGTAAATAAGCATAGGCGCGAGCCTAACTTTACTATAGGTAATATGGTCTAGGTTATAATAAAGAACTAAAAGATAGAACGGCCTAGCTGTAAGCTAGACTATAAGATAGCAGGACTATATAAAATTCTTAATAAAGTAGGCAACTTATATAAGGTTAAGCTCCTAGACTTAATTAAAGTTTACCCTATCTTCTTACCAGATAAGCTATGGAAAGCTGTAAATAACCTACTACCTAGATAAAAGAATAAACCTCCCTTACTAATTTAAGTTAATGGCGATAATAAATAGGAAATTAAAGAAATACTGGCCTATAAACTTATAAAGGGAACATTAAAGTATCGTGTTAGTTAGAAGGGATATAACTTATACCCCACTTAGTACCCTATATAGAACTTTATAGGTAGTCCCTATAAGCTTTAGGAGTTCTATAACTATTACCCTAATAAACCCAGACCGCTAAAGTACCCAGATAAGTATATAGAATGCTAGTATAATAAAGATAATAAGCTACCAAAAGAATATAAGGATAAAAACACCCCAGAAATTTTTTTGTTACGTGAGATCTTAAGATATCTAGGAACTTTAACCGGCGGTTAAAGTTGTCTAATTAGTTAGATTCTCTTGCTAAGACTTTTAGCAACAAAGCCTAAGGGTAGGCTTTTTTAGAGGGGGGGTAATGTTACGGCACTAGCAGAACTTGGTAAAACTTTATGGTCACGTAACTAGAGGACCGTATAAAAGAACCCTTCTTTAACTGGCGCTGCTCTCCTTCTCCTTTCCTTTCTTTAGCTTTAGATTCTCGTTTATAGATAATCTAATTATATAGGCTTGCACACGTCCTTCTTGCTGTGCTTATATCTTGATTAACTAAGTCGCTAATATTAGATAGTTGCCGGTTATATATTAAAAGCATATACCTATAGTGTATAGTCTCTACAATTCTAGAGGCCTTACCTCCTTAAGGATTTGTCTCTTTTACCAATCTATTCTATTCCTACAATTGTGCCTTATAGCCCCCTATCTATAAAGTCCCCTTATATATAAATCCTTCCTACTTCTTTTTAGAAGGGCAGCTAGCTTAAGGACCAGATTATTTATTTATGTCTTTTATTTATAACCACTATCCTCCCTTAATCTCGCGACGACCTAAATAGAAACTCCATAGGCACCTTATAGAAAGCCGTTGCACTAAGGTAAGAAGGTCCCTTTAATAGCGAGAGATTATAATAATATAAACCTCTAGGTAAGACGGCCGAATAAGCCCTAATACCTAGATGCTTTAGGAGCTTAAAGACTCTTATATACCTATAGTTACTGCTAAGGAAAATATAGATACCCTCTATAATGGTTATAACGCTACTAAAAAGTAACTAAAACCCCTCTAGCCCTACCTAGGCTAATTAAAAGATTAAGCGCTAGAGGTAACTCTAAAATCTTCCCCTAAGCTAAAAATGCTAAAGAAATATACTAACGCGTCTATATTAGCATTTTGTTGGAGTGCTAAGGTCCTGGAGGTCTCCTGACAGGGTTTTGATTGTCCTGGAGATCCTGGAGGTCCTGACAGGCTCCTGGCAGGATTTTGATTTTCCTGATCGTCCTGGTTGTCCTGACAGGCTCCTACCAGGATCTTTGATTTTCCTGATCGTCCTCTCAGGGTCCTCTCAGGGTCCTGTCAGGGTCCTGACAGGAAACTAGTATTTCCTGATCGTCCTGTCAGGTTCCTGGGAGGATACCCCTAAGCGACACCCCTCCTAATACCCCCCCAAAGCGACACCTTTGCACACACCCTCAAGCAACACCCCCAATGCGACACCCCCCCTCATGCGACACCCCCCCACCTTAGGTGCGCGCGCGCGCGACACATAGTGCTATCGGGCGCGACACACAGTGCTATCGGGTCCCCGCTACATTCCTGATAGCCTACACGTGCCTCTGCCAAGTTACCCCCTTTGTAGCCACCTTATTTTTTACCCCTCCTTACATCCTCCCTACCTTAGGAGGCACTAGAACAGCAGCCAGCAGAGGACCGTCGCTAGAACCAGACAACTGTCGCTAGAACCAGACGACCGTTGCCAGAACCAGATGACCGTCCTNGAGCCAGACGACCGTCCTAAAACTAGACGACCGTTACCAGAACTAGACGACGACCTTTCAAACAACCAGCCAGCGAATACCACGAACGATTCAATTGATCGATCGATCGAATTAAACCAGAGCTTCGATATCGGCCCATCACCGAATCGAATCAAGGCCTCCTAGGGAGGCACCCTAGACGGCCACCGTTCGAATGTACAGCTAGCGAACGGCCATAGAGAACGATCTGAATCAATTAGAGCCTTCGATCGGGCCGACCCCTCCCCCGAATTGAATTGGATACTGACATAGGAGGCAGGCAGGAGGCAGGTAGGAGAGGACCGTCGCCAGAATCAGAGACCATCGCCAGAACTAGAGACCGTCGCCAGAACCAGACGACCGTCATCAGAGCCAGACGGCCGTCGTCAGAGCCAGATAACCGTCGCCAGAGCTAGACGATTGTCGTCAGAGCTAGACGACCGTCGCGAGCTTGACGACTGTCGCCTCAGCTAGACGACCGTCGCCAGAGCCAGACGATAATCGTTCGAACGACCAGCCAGCGAACACCACAATCGATTCAATCGATCGATCAAATCGAACCAGAGCCTCAATATCAGCCTGTTACCGAATCAAATCGAATCAAGGCCTCCTAAGGAGGCACCCCAGACGACCACCGTTCAAACGTACAGCCAGCGAACGCCCATAGAGAACGATTCGAATCAATACAATCAATCGAATCAAGCAGAACCTTCGATCGGGCCGACCTCTCCCCCGAATTACAGATACAGACAGGTAGGCATAGACAGGTAGGCACGACAGGCACAGGCAGGCACAGACAGGTAAACACCGCCGATCGACGATTTGGAGCCTCCGCGAGAGGCTCCTCAGTCGATCGCCCGACGCTCGAGCGATCGTAGAGCTCCATGACAGACACAGGCGGTAGGCAGAAAAGATTGATTTGGATTATTTAGATTGTATATTTTTTTCACTAGCTGCAAATACTGGAGTGTTAATATACCTTATTTTTAAATCTAGAATTTTTATTGTTGTCCTAATGGTCCTGATGGTCCTGATGGTCCTGATGGTCCTGGAGGTCCCGGAGGTCCCGGAGGTCCGGTGTTCCGGGCGACCTCCTGACAGGCTCCTAGTTACCTCAGCAAGCTCAGACCGTAAAATCAATTAGCGGACATACGTATATCCGCAAGCGGATATCGCTAACCTTTTTTATCAAAAAGTTAATTCTATAGTCTAAGGGACTTTTCTAGGACTTAGTTAAGCGACGCGACTTGTTTTATATATAGAGCAGTCACCTTCTTTAACAAAATTAATCTACACCCCTATAGCAGCTATTATCTCAGAAATACCGTTAAATTGATCCGCAGAACTAGCTCTATAATTGATAAATATCTCTACCCCATTAGCCCCCGCGATGTTAAGCAGAAAGCGCCGCCGAACGGGTAATATATTAATAATTAAATTGCCTACTCCTACTATAAACACAATATTAGTTAACCGGTAGACGCCTATTTAAATACTAACTAGAGTATCTGCTAAGCAGATATTGCGCTAGGTAATAAAGGAAGTGAAAGTTAAGATTATTTACGGGACTAGCAATAGTCCTTTAGTAACCTTTCCTTAGCATGGCTACAGCTTAGTGCCGTAAAAAAAGACGATACGCAGGGAAATAAGAAGGTAAAAAAGAAGAAGGTAAAGGAGCTTATTGCTACCCTTCTAGGGGACAAAGAAATCCATAATGCGATTATTAAAACTGCGGATATCTATTTAGAACTAATTAATGTGGTTATAAATATCCTTTATAAAGAGCTTTATAATCTTTAGCCTATAAAAGTTAGATCTAAAGTTTAAAGATATTTAACTCTTATAGGGCTATAAAGTAATTAGCTAATATGCCCCTCTACTCTACTAACTAATAGAAGAATTATTGGCATAATTAAGAACTAATAAATTGCGAAATCCGCACCTAGGGCGGGTTATTCTTCTTATGTCTATCCTTTCGTTAGGCCGCGCTTAAAGCTCTACTAACTATTTTACTCAGCTTCTTAGTCTTTATCTTTAAGGTATAGGTATAAAGCGTTAGGTTCTATTGCTGCTTTATAGACTAGGGCTTATTAACGGATATAAAACGCTTAACTGCTAAAAGATGGGATTAGTTAAACGCTCTAAGGAAGGTTATAATACCAGCGATGGATATACTAGCGCTAACGTTATTAAAGACTTACCTCCGATTAATATCCGCTTTTAATAATATCTATATTATATACAATAATTTTAACTACCTTAAGTAAACGTAATATTAATTAATTAGAGATACTGGTGTTTTCTATTCCTATACTACTAAAAAGCTTATCCGCGGATCTTATATTCCCCCTAGTAGCCTTCTTTAAAGTATACTATATAACTATATGCAGCTTTAGATTAAGGATATTGCTAAGGCGCCAGGTAATATATATAATAGCATTTAACATCAAATATCTATTTTTGTAATTATAGATGCTTTTTAAAGCATATACCCAGCCGCAATAAATAGTATTTTTAAATCTAACACTAAGCTTAAATATATGCGTATGCCGGAGATTAATATTCTGCTATCTATAAAGACAACCTATATAAACCTAAGTCCTATTATAGAGAGTGAGGCTTCTATAAATAGTAACTACCATATACTTAAGACAATCTTCCTAAAGCAACTACAGCTTAATCGCGATAGTAATTTCTAGGACTAATTATATCTGGCATACGGTAACCAGAAAACTGTAAAGCTTATCTATACCTATAAGCGGGAGCGGGCGGAGGCTGCGCTCTTATATAATAGCTACTGTTAGGTACTACCTATTCTAGGTCTTTAGTACCTCTAGTTAAACTTCCTATATATAATTATAAGGACTTTATTTAGTAGTAAGTAATATGCGCAGTAGTACTCCACGCTCTACACTTATATAAATTACTTTAGGCGACGAAATATTCCTATAGAGCACCCTTTCTTTTACTATCTTAAGGAGCTAGTACTATATAGTTTTAATACCTATATTATTGCACTCTTCTTAACACATATCTGCGATAGGCTTAACATCTACAAAGAAGGTACGGTTAAAAGATACATTAGATCCTTAACGCCTAAGTAGTTTCTACAGCATATTAAGGATATCCGCGTAGCGGGTTTTAGCTCTAAAGTCGGCCGCGAGGCTAATAAATTGGTTCCTCTGCAGCCCTCTACCCGCGGAGGTTCTTAGATTATAGATTAATTACTTATAGTTTCTAACTCTGCTACTACGAGCTAGCCCGCTTAGATTATTAACGTAGAGTTCTTTAATTATATTTGGTATCTATAAGTAGTTAAAATATATAAAGTATTAAAATATGCTATTAAGCATGCGGATATCGGCCCTTTAAAGCGTATAATTGCCCGCCTTTACCTTTACTTTACCGGATTAAGGAGTAATAACTACGCATTTAAAATAATATACCTCTAGAGGTTAGTTATAATAAAGGCGTGTAATCTAGTACTTTAGTAGGCCATACTTATAAATAGGCTAATTAATAATCGCGGAGAGCTAAATAGCTTTTTTAAAGCTAATCAACTTAATAAACTACTAAATCTTTAGCTAAAGAAGTTACTCTAATCACGCGGAAACTCGACCTTTAAAGTAGACTCTCTATTTAGGTAAAGTATTCTTACCATAAGCTATACTAGACCTCTTTATACTAAGTTTAAGGATACGTTTAGTAAGCGGATAATATCCAATTATATAATTAAGTCTCCTATAGTTAATATCTAGTCCCTTACAGATATAATTACTAAGGATTTAATTATGCGTTAGCATATACGGGACGTTAGGTTTAAGGCACCTGCTATTCTTTAACTTAAATTAGAGCGGCTCTTATAGGGCGGCATTGCTAATTTTAATATACGGATATCTTATATTAGCGGTTTACTATATAACCCCTATAAGGACGGATCTAATAAGACTACAGATAATATGCCAGAGGACTTTTAAATGCTTAGGCTTATAGTACGTTTTTATTTTAATATATTAAGTGTCACGGAACCCCACCGTAGGGGCCTCCATAGGAGAAGCCCCGTGCTCTCGCGTACACCTCGCGTACAGCTTACGTCAGCTACGCGTAGGTATATCACCTCCTTACGCCCTCGACCCTTACGATCGATCGCGCAACGTCTTGTAGACTCCCCGAATACATACGCTTTATAGCCATTGCCCGCGCTCCATAACATTACGTTACGCCTTTTTCTTCACTAACGCTCAGCCTACGACCAATTCTACGTCTCCACAATACCGCAGACGCTGCTAGAAGCAGCGTGTCCACAAGTTACCTCACTTCGTACTCCTAAAGAATCAATGATAGTAAAACGAAATTCCTTACTAGCCACTATGTTAAACTTAAAGAACAACCCAATACCTATATCGAAACCACAACACCAATCAGTCCCAGGAGGATTTGATTCGTTAGCCCTAGCCTTAACCCCTAAAGGGAAGCCTAGTGGCTTAAAAGACTACGACGACCATAAGGGGGATATTAATAATGTCTTATCCTTTATTAACTACACAACCACGGATAAATAAGCCGAAGGGCTACTACCTATTAAGATCGAGATACGAGACGCCGAGATATTTGTAAAAATGGTAGCATAAGAACCCAATAAATACTACCGCCTTCTATAGAACTACTATCTAAAGCTTACACAAGCTAAGATGCGTACTGCCTAAGATTATAATATTATCTAAGACCTACAAGCTCGTAAGGCGCTCGCTGATAACACACGCTAAGAGATTAAAGACAACCTCCGCGCGTCTAAATATGATGTCTAACGATTAAAGAAGGCCGAGATTATACTTATTACTACGGTTACCGAAAGAGAGGGTATAATTAAATACCTATAATCTCAGCTTAACGAGCACATTTGTAATAATACTAGACACCTCTCTACTGCATATAACGCCACCTAAGTCTCTACGCCCCTGGCAACCTTACCTACTTAACACTTAACGGAAGGTTAGCGCTAAGCAGCTTTACCTAACGGGAACCCCTACTATAGCAGCGGCGATAATAAAAGCCACAACAATTAAACCTAAACTACTACCATAGGGTCTAATATACGCTACCCCGATCCCCTAATCTTTAAGGGTAACCGCAAGGAATATAGCCACTAGAAGATATAAACCCGCGAGAAACTAACCTAGAGCGCCTGTCTTTTCCCCATAGAAGATACTAAGATTGGCTATATTATCGGACGAACGAAGGGCATCCCGTTTAATAGGCTTTTCGCTTAATGGGAGACTAGTAGTCCCTAGAAGTGGTAGTCCCACTAGGAAGTTCTTAATAACCTTAACTAAATATACCGCGACTATAACCTAGTGGCCACTAGTTAAGCTAAACTACGCGCCCTAAAGATAAGTCCTACTAAATTATTTAACGAGTTCTATGTTAAATTCTAGGAATATACTAGAGTCCTCGCCTAAGACGACGCTAAAGACTAAGAAGATCTCCTTAAAAAAGTTACTTATCGCCTTAGTTACGCAGCCGCCAGCCATAACTATAACGACGTTTATGATATGGTAGCAGCCCTACGGAAGATTGAACAACGGCTGAACCAGATTACTACTGCAAACTCCCACCCAAAGACCTCCCTATAGAAGCCCTCCGGACCTACCAAACCACTAACGCCCACTACCCTAAGCAATACCACTAGTCCTAATATCGACCTCTCTATACTAGCCTTCCCAAAGAAGCTACTAGATGGAGAGCGCGAGCTACTCCGGAAGCTAAGGCGTTGCTATAGATGCCGTTAAGAAGGCTGTTATAGCTATAGCCCAAACTGCCTAATAGCTAGGTTTAGCAGCCGCCGTTAAATACCTAACCCTATGCCCCAGACACCAAATACGTCGCTACGCGCCGCTACCGCATAAGACGAAGATGTAGTAACGGTAGTAGAATTAGACGCAGAAGCGGAAAACGCAAAGTCCTAGCCCTAAGTCGCAGGTTAGGACACTTTGATAATAGAGGGATCTATATATCGGCTTGCTTAATAGATAGCTTAGTAAGAATAAAAGGACGGAAGTAAATAGTCTTACCTATAGAGGGAACTACCGCTAAGAAACAATATAAAACCCATTCTATAATTAACTGCGGAGCTACTAATAAATTTATAGATACCTAATTTGTGCGTACTTATAACCTACCTACCTTACCCCTCGCTAAAGCCCGCGCCCTATAACTTACTAACGGTAGTTATACTACACAAAAGATTACCTATATAGCACAACTCTACCTAAATATAAACGGACACTAGGAGGAGCTCTGGGCCTATATTACACTACTTATAAACTACCCTATTATCCTTAGAATAAACTAGCTTAAATAACACAACCCCACTATTAACTAGTAAAAGAGAGAAGTAACCTTTAACTCTAAATACTGTAGAGAGACTTGCCTAGGGCACGGCTTAGCCGCCTTTATCTACTCCCCAGGACATTAACCTAAGGAAACCCTTATTACCCCACCTATAACTAACTGCCACCATATAAGCGCCGCGGCCTTCTACCGCATAGCACGTAGAAAAGGCTGAACCGTTGCCGTAGCCTCCCAATTACGACTATATAAGCTTAATAAAGATTAGGACTATGTCCTCTATAGTAATAGGATAGATATAGTTAACCTTCTAGAAAATAATGCCCCCGTAGAACTCTACGGACTTTTACCCTTAGACTTTAAGAAGTTTATAAAGCTTAAAAAAGGACTTACTAACGAGGAACTCTATAAGCTCCTCCCCAAGAGATACCATGACTTTATTAACATATGCTTATAAAAGAGCGTAGATATACTCCCCCTATATTAACCTAACAATTATGCCATTAATATTAAATAAGGAAAAACGCCGCCCTATAAGAGACCCTACCTAATATTAAAAGATAAACTCTTAGTTGTTAAAAAGTATATTAACGAGCACCTTAATAAAGGGTTCATTCGTCCTAGCATGTCCCTAGCAGCCGCCCCTATCCTCCTTACTAAAAAGCTAGAAGGAGGTATTTGATTCTACGTTAACTATAGAGGACTTAACGCTATTACGATTAAGAACTAATACCCTATACCACTTATACGCGAGACCCTTAAACGGCTTAGCTAAGCCAAAATCTATACTAAACTTAATATTATTGCCGCCTTTAACCGCCTCTAAATACGGGAAGGTGACGAATGGAAAACCGCATTTATATCGCGCTTCGGCCAATTCAAATACACCATTATGCCTTTTAGTGTATGTAACGGCCTAGGCAGCTTCTAAAGCTATATTAATAATGCCTTACGGGACTACCTTAACGACTTCTGCTCCGCGTACCTAGACAATATACTTATTTATAGCGACGACCCTTCTAAGCATACTGAGCACGTTTAAAAGGTCCTACAGCGCCTTAGAGACGCAGGACTTTATATTAATTTAAAGAAGTGCGAATTCTTAGTTATAGAAGTAAAATACCTTAAACTAATTATTACTACTAAGGGTGTCCGTATAGACCCCGAAAAAGTATATATAATTACCGGATAGTAAACCCCTACCTGCATTAAGGACGTATAAGCCTTTCTTAGTTTCGCTAACTTCTATTAGAAATTTATATACAACTTCTTAGGTATTGTAGCACCACTTATAGCAATAATGCGAATAAAGGGCCTTTCTGTAAAAGGAAGAAAAATATATCTACGTTTTATCTGGACGCCTAAATACGAAAAGGCGTTCTAAGACTTAAAAGATGCGTTTACTAAAGCACCTATTCTAGCTTACTTTATACCAGGACGATAACTTTATCTTAAGACTAACTCCTTAGACCACGTTAACGCGGGCGTCCTCTCCTAGATAGGCGTTAACGGTCTCCTCCACCTAGTCATATTCTACTCGTCTAAGCTTATACTATAAGAATGTAACTATAAGATCTATAATAAGGAACTCCTTATAATTATATAAGCGTTTAAGGAATTCTGACTGGAACTCTCCTTAGCAGAACCTGACTAGCCAACTAAGGTCCTTACGGATTATCGCAACCTTAAGTACTTTATAACTATAAAATAACTAAACTAACGCCAAGCACGTTGGAACGAGTTCCTCTCTGGTTTTAACTTTAAAATCGCATATAGGCTAGGAGTATAAGGTACTAAGCCTAATAGCCTAATACGCCGTTCGCAAGACCTTCCTTAGTTAGAAGATAACCCTTATAATTAATTCCAACGACAAACAATCCTAAAAGCACGAAACTTAGCCCTAGGCATACTACCCAAGACAGAACCAACCGCCCCTTAGCTTTATACCACAGAACTAAAGTTACCCCCTAAAATTGACGAACTTATTACCGCAGCATATAACACCCCTGTTAACCTATTACTACATTAACTAATTGCCGTAAAGATTGCCGGCACCTATATACTGCCTACTAACCTCTAAAGCTTAGGCTAGATTAATATGGTAGCCTTAGAAGTAAAAGAGAACAGGCTCTATTATAGAGGCCGTCTATTTATCCCCAACTTAAAAGACCTACAACGGCAACTAATCCAAATGGCCTACGACCTCCGATTAAGCGGCCATTTAGGCAAAGAAGGAACCTATAAGCTTCTTAGCCGATACTACTTCTGGCCTAAAATAATAGACTTAGTTAAACGCTTTGTAAGCGCCTGCTACGGCTATAAATGTGCTAAAGTATTTTATATAAAATACTAAGGACTACTACACCCTCTACTAGTACCTATATGACGATGGGCAGATATCGCTATAGATTTCGTTGTCAACCTACCGCCTTATAAACGACATGGCCGAACCTATAAGAACATCCTTATAATAATATGCCAACTTATAAAAGAACGCCACTACGTCCTAACCGAAGGCGTAGCCGTAAGTGACGTTGCTAACGCCTTCCTCCGCGAAGTCTACTAACTATATAGGTTACCCAACTCTATTACGTCTAACTAAGGCACGTAATTTAACTCTGACGTATAGAGGCGGATCTGCTAACGCCTTAGTATCTCCGTTAAGATGTCTATATTTTTTTACTATAAAACTATAGGATAACCGGAAAACGCTAACGCTAGTATAAAGGCATACTTACGATAGGTAGTCGCCTATAGTTAGGACGACTAGGTAGACCACCTTCCGCTAGGTGAATTCGCAGTAAATAACTACGTCTCAGCCACTATAGGACTTACCCCGTTCTTCGCGAATAAAGAATATTACCCACGATCCGGTATAGAGCCACCAGAGCCTATTAATAAGAAACTGCTATATGGAAAATGCCTTAAGATGCTACTTACCGATTAATATACAGACCGTATAAAAGACCTACTCGACTACTGTAAAGGAGAGATGGCCTAGGCCTAAGCGAAACAAGCTTACTTCGCCGACCGCCACAGAACACCACCACCGGAGATGCGTGTCGGCAACTAGGTATAGCTAGATGCACATAATATCTCTACGCAGAGGCCTATAAAGTCACTTAATTATAAGAACCTCGGCCCCTATCCGATTAAACGAGTTATTAACAGGGGAGCTATATACAAACTAGAGCTCCTACCTGCCCTAGCTACCCGTGGGATATAGCCTATATTTCACCCATAGCTACTACACCTTTACTAGCCTAACCCCTTACCGGGACAGATATAGCCTAAACCCCTACTAGTACTAATCCGAGATGAGAACGAAGACAAGAACCATAAGGAGTGGACCGTTAAACGAATCATTAACTCTAAATACTTTAGTAAAGGCAGAGGACGGCGGCTCTACTACAGAGCTGTCTATATAGGATTCGACATAGATTAGCCAGAATGGCAACTATAGGAAGACTTTGAAAATGCAAAGGACCTAATTAGCGACTTTTACTACGCGAACCCATAGAAACCGGGCCTAAGTAGAGATTTTGTACCTAATACTCTATAGGAGCCCTTATAGAGTTAAACCGTTATATATTG
This sequence comes from Cenococcum geophilum 1.58, assembly GCF_001692895.1. Lineage (NCBI taxonomy): Eukaryota > Fungi > Ascomycota > Dothideomycetes > Gloniales > Gloniaceae > Cenococcum > Cenococcum geophilum. The sequence continues at coordinate 77,135 of NW_027137587.1, forward strand.
CCACGTAAGGGCAAATTGCCGTCAGATTGCCGCAGATTGCCATCACGTAATAGCAAAATGCGATCACGTGACCAGAATATTAATGAGATGTCCAGGAACTTCAACCGGCGGTTAAAGTTGTCTAATTGGTCGGATTCTTAGGTGCCAAGCCTTATCACATGACGTTGTTTTAAGCCCTCAGCGATACCCCCTTTACTTTTCCTTCTCTATACCTTAAATGTCCCTTCTATATATATATAGTAACCACAGCGTCGCCGGAGCTCCGCCTCTATAAGAGGGGGGGTAGTGTTACGGAACCCCACCGTAGGGGCCTCCATAGGAGAAGCCCCGTACTCTTGCGTACACCTCGCGTACAGCTTACGTCAGCTACGCGTAGGTATATCACCTCCTTACGCCCTCGACCCTTACGATCGATCGCGTAACGTCTTGTAGACTCCCCGAATACATACGCTTTGTAGCCATTACCCGCGCTCCGTGACATTAAGCGAGTTCTTTTTATTAATGTTAACTCTAGCTAGCGTATAATCTTCTTAATACGTAGTATATAACGTAGCAGTTAGCTATTTTATGGTGCGGATATATAAATCTCTTTATCTTAGCTTATATGGATATCTTTACCTTAGCTTATACAGATATTATAATATTAATTAAGTATATCTGTTAAGTGTAAGGTAGAGACTTAATTCCTATATATATAGTAGCATAAAGGTAAGAGCTACTATTTTATTATTATAAACCCGCAACAATAGCCAACCCGCAGTAATAGCTAACTTATATCTACTCATTTAATATCTAGTAGCCCAGTATTGCGTATAAGTGCAATAATACCACATCTTAGGAACGCAAGCTTATCCTTTATCTTACTTAGAGAATCTTTAAACTTATTAAACCGGCAATCTATAGCTTAAACATCTTTCACTATATTAGTTACCCGTTTACGAACTATATTAATACACGTAAAAATAGCAATTACTAAATACACCCTAACAGATTCCGTACTAGCGGAAGTAGTAGCAGCAATAGCAGCACCCGGCGTGCTAGTAATTAGTAAATAGGTTAGAGGAGCAGCGGTAGAGTAGGTGCCTCTACGGCCGCGTGTACTACTATAAGTGGGGGTCTTAATAGGAGGGGAGGTCTTAGTGGGGGGGGGAGGCGTAGTGGCGCGGGCGGGGATAGTGCGAGAACGAAGCTATGCGGATATTAGCAATATCCGTATTATTAAAACGTAGATATTATACCTTCTTAGTAGGCGTTTTAGCTGGACTATCGGCAGAAGCTAACTTCGCATGTTTTTTACCCTAAGGTGTAACCGGCTCTAGATTTAATAAACTTTCCTATACGCGTATTAGCTAACAGAATAATAGTATACTATTAGTATATACCTTTCCGCACGACCTACTACCTATATAATATCTTAAGTATATACCCCTAAAATAAGGCCTAGAGTCCTTCTTGCAAACGCAATATTTGTAGCTATACTTCTTATATAGAGTATATAGCGGGTTGCGTAGCTTACTAAAGCTACCCTTAATATTCTGGACGTGTGTTAATATCTACTATGTTACAGACGCTTTAAGTACAATATTATAACTACTTAGAGAGGAGTTAGAAGAAGCTAGTTGGTTAATATAAGCACGGTTTAGAATAAAGCCAGTAGAACTATATAACAAGGAATAGTAGTACGAGTCACGTAAGGTAATCTATATAATTTGTAAGATCTATAGAATCTATAACAGAGTAGATAGAGCATACGTATATTACGTATAAGAAGGATTTTATAGGAGTACGGTTGTGTATTTAAGGACCCTTAGTCCCTACCTAGATAGTTCCTTCCTTATAGTAATTCTTAGAATACAATTAGAGTTAATCTGTTAGGCAACCACTCCACCAGTTATTATTACATTGTTAACTTAATTTGCATTACCTATATACCTAGCCTAATAACGAGCCTATCGTAGTACTTACTACAAGGTTCCGTTATATAATTACTACCTAGTTACGGTATTAAATATAAGAAGTTAAATAACATGCCACTAAAAGCAGCCACTACAATGCTATTAACGGCGGCAACTACTTTAAGGTTAGGAGGTGACACTAGTATAGTAGATACTAACTTATAACAACCTATAACGGTTGGACAACTATAATAAATAGTTGATTAGTTAATAGAAAACAATATAATACTTAAATAAAGGATTAACGGGATAGGAGCAGCAAAGGTTAAGTTACTATTAATTAAAAGATTCTTAGGAGAAAGATTAAAGCTTAAGGAATTCCTTATATAAATACACTTTAAGGTTGCGCAGGAAGGAGTAAAGCTAGCAACACCTACGGACCGAATAGCTTATGCGGGACTATTCCTATTAGGAAGAGTACTTAAGTGGTTTAAGCTTTACCTTATAGAAATACAAGCTAATGGAATAACAACCACTAATTAGGATATACGGTTTATATTTTTAAGCTAGGAGGGGTTTATAGAGCGACTTATATAGATGTTTGGAGACCCAGAGGCAATAACCACGGCGGAAAGAAAACTCTAAGATATTACGTAACGAACTTTAGCAATTAAGTACACAATATAATTCTAAACGCTAGCTATATAAGTTAAGTGGAATAATTAGGCGCTTATGGCATAGTATAAATAAGAACTTAAGGCTAAAGTCTAAGACGTAATTATCCTAATGGAAGATGTAACCACCCTAAGGGAACTAATAGATTAAGTGATAAAGATTGATAATAGGATCTACTAAAGGGAATAGGCTAAGAGAGGTTAGGATAGAGTTTTATAGTTATATAAGGCGTAGAGTACGCAATAACTAAAGCTAAGTTAAAAACTATAGTATAGCGCAGAGCTAATAGACCTAAGTAGTACTAAAGAAACCTATAAGAGATAGAGTAAAAAACTATAGAAACCTAGAGGTTAAGGATCTAGTAATTATAGGACTAAGGAGTAAAGGCTAAACCAGGGATCTTAGTAGTAGAAGATGTTTAGGCGGACTCTATAGTAAAGTCAATAGTTTAAAAATAGAGCTTACGTAAATTGCAGAAAATAAGGTTACTTTATAAGGGATTGTAAAGATGGTTAGAGTTACTATATAATAAAGGGAACTAGACTAGCAGACAACACACACGTATAGAGGAATAATAGTGCACTGCGAGAAATAAAAGAATATTTAATTAGAAGTTTTACGTTTTGTTATAATAACGTATACTAAATTTATAAAGACGCTAAGTATAGTATAAGCTATTAGCTATAAGAGCTAGAGTTAAGAGAACTTAAGGGAACTAGAGAGTTAGATAAAGAATAAGATTAACTCTATAAGCTAGATTAGGATATCACAGTAACGTACGGATAATGATTAGTAACAATAATAATAGAATTAGAGCATTTATTAATTAATAGCGATAAGGAAGATAAAGGAACTAACTAAGGGTATCTAAACCTTAATAACGCAATTATAGAAGTAGAGACTAAGACCGCTATAGAGCAAGGTTTAGTAACGGGCATTATAACACCGTTAAATACGGCATTTATCGCTTTATAAGACAAAAGGAGTAATATCTAAAGGGGATTAAGCAAGCAGACGACTGCTAGTGCTAGCTTACCACTTGATAAAGGCAAAAAGCTAAAGGCTTAAGATTCTTAAGACGAGATAAGAAACGACTAAGATTCTTAAGATAGGATAAGGCATACCTAAGGACCTATAATAGACGAAAACCGATAGAGCAGGGCAGTAGCTTAGTTTAAAAATATATAAATAAGCTTAGGATAGAATTTCCTAAAGGCATAAGACTCTTAAGACGAGATAAGAACACTATAGATGCCTAGTTAAACTAAGGCGGGAGCTAAGCTTAAGTTAGAAGTAAGCTTAGGATTAAAGAATTTAAGGGACTAAAAATTTAAAGAATAAATAAGGGTACCTATAAGTAAGAAGCAAGAGGCTTCTTTATAGATTAGAGAATCTATAGTATAAATAGCAATTAAACTAGAAGACAAATATATGGACCTAGAAGACTTACTAGGGGAACATAGTATTCAGCCTAAAGATTAAAAAGTTAATATTAAGATTAAGAAGCAGGACGACTTTAAGGATCTACTTATAAGACGCGAAAAGAAAGAAACTATAGAGGAATTTAGAGTAAGAATTACCTTATAGCAAGAACAGAAACTAGATAAGAGATCTAGTATATTAGGACGTATAAGGGATAGAGCACCTATATAAAGAATTACTAATAGGCCTAGGGCAGGCACACTAAGAGCTAAGTAGCTTACTAAACTAGAATAAGAAGAGGATCTAGGAATTCTAACTAGGTTTAAGGAACGATATATAAAGGGCTGTTATAACGTAGTAATAAGAAGATACTTCCTTACGGATAAGCCGTATACACTTAAGGGGTTATACTAAAAGTGGTATAGACAACGACATAATAACGAGTAGGAAGATTTCTATATATAGTTAGATAAAAAAGTTATCTAAGACCACCCAATTATGGGGAAGGCTATAACTTATATTAAAGGAGCCTTAATTATAACATTAAAGGATCTAAAGGAGTAATTAGAGGACTAGAGAAGCGAAAGGCGAATCTTAGTACCTATAAATAAAGTTATAACACTTAGGTTAACACGAGAGAGGTTTAAACTTAAGGATAAAGACGAGCTAAGAGTTAACCTAAGACACTAAGTATATTATACGTTAGTATAGATCGTATGTATAGATAATGCGTGTAACATATATAGAGCACCTAAGGATAAAAATTAGAACTATCTAATAAGGATATATTAGATAACAGATAAGGCGAAATATTAAAATGCTAAGTATATATATAGTTGGCACCTAGTAGAAGTTTAAGAATAAGGGGACTTAATACTTTAACTAGAAAGATTCTTTACGGAAAAATGCCTAAATAGACGACAGTAGTGGGAATATCCTAGAAATATGTGTTTATAGTATATTGAAGACAAAAAGCGAACTAAGTATTAGCTAAAAGTAGACTAAGTATAGGCAGGATCTAGCAGCTAATAGTTAGGAAAAGTAGAGGCCTACGGGACTAGAGAGAGCCAGTAGTAGAGCCTTAGACCCTTAAAGGAATTTAAGGATAATACCTAAATTTACAAATTAAATGGCAAGATTAGCAGTTTAAGGCATTAATAGATAGTAGAGTAATAAGAAACTATATCTTACTAGTAGCAGTTAAAAGAATAGGGTTACTATACGGGAAAAAGGAGCACTTTTACCCATTAGTAACAATTATAGGAGATTTAATAGCCTATAGAGGAGGGATTATTAATCTTAAAATAGGACCTATTTAGTTAACCATTAAAGGAAGACAAGTTAAGATGTCTTTTAATATATTACTATTAGAAAATAATAAGGCAGTATTAGAAATGCCTTAATTATAGGAATATAATCTAAAGATTAATTAGATTATAGGTTAGGTTAATATTAAAGATACTTAATAATGTAAGATGTAATAATAAGCCAAGTTAGTATAGTACTAAGTAGGAGCGACCTATAAAGAAATAGAAAAAGGGCTAAGCTATATACTAAAGAGATACTATAAGTATGGCAAGAAACTATAGTTACTAAAAAGTAAAAAGCTATTAGAGTATATAGTATAGGACTATAAGATAGAATTGGAACTAGAAGTAAGTTTAAGGTTCTTTCTAATCTATAAGCTTACTAAAGAAGAAGGTAGGGCGTTAAAAGAGTTTGTCTAGGAAAATCTATAAAAGGGATATATTAGACCATCGCAGTTATTAGCGGGTTATTTAGTACTATTTGTACTAAAGAAAAACGGCAAACTAAGGCTGTATATTAACTATAGATAGTTAAACAGCATTACTAGGAAGGATAGGTATCCTTTACCCTTAATTAGCGAAATTTAAGACAGAATAGGTAATACGCAAATCTTTATAAAGATAGATCTAAGATAGGCGTACCATTAGATTAAAATTAAGGAAGGCGATAAATAGAAGGCAGCCTTTAGGTTAAAGGAAGGACTATATAAACCATTAGTTATATAATTCAGGCTTATAAACGCACTAGCAACATTTTAAAAGCATATTAATAATATATTAGGAGAATACTTGGATGAATTTGTTATAGTATATCTTAATAATATTATCATCTACTTAATAACTAAGGAAGAATACGGAGAATACGTTAAATGGGTTTTAAAGAGACTATAAGAAGAACAGATACTAGTAGTAATTAAAAAATACAAGTTCTTTACTAGGAAGACCAATTTTATAAGATTTATTATTAAACTAGGCTAATTTAGCATAGATCTAAAGAAGATCGAGGCTATAGTAAATTAGTAAGAACTGGAGAACGTTACGCAGCTAAAATTATTTTTAGGGTTTTGCAATTACTGCAGAAGGTTTATAGCGCAATAGTTAAAGGATATTAAGCCATTTACGCGATTAATAAAGAAAGAAGAACTATAGGTATAGGGAGAAAAGTAATAAGAACTATTTAAGGAAGTTAAAAGGTTGTTTACTTAGGAGCCAGTTCTTAAAATCTATTAATTAGAACTAGAGTCGGTTATAGAAATAGATATATTAGACTTTATACTAGGGGTATACTTTATACAGAAATATTAAGATAGATAGCACCTAGTAGTATACTATAGTTAGAAGATAATACTATCGGAACTAAACTATAATATCTATAATAAGGAGTTATTAGGTATAGTTACAGTATTAAAGAAATAGAGAGCATTCTTATAAGGTATAGAGAAACTATTTATAGTTAAGATGGATTATAAGAACCTAATAGGATTCCTAATAATAAAGGAACTTAACTAAAGATAGGTTAGATGGGCGAAGATGCTTACAGAATACTATTTTAAGATTTAGTATACTAAGGGTATAGACAACACGTAAGCCGATACATTAAGTTAAAAGGCTAAACTATAAAATAATAAGAAGCTATTAGGGGCTTTACTGCAAAAAGACACAGATGGGTTAATTAGGTATAATTATCTAAAGATTATAGCAACTTAAGAGGACGAATTAGAAAGAGTCTACAAGATATTAGAAAGCTTTTAGGCGTAGAGAATTTTAGAAGCATAGCTAGAAGATTTATAGATAGATATATACAAAAACCGTAAAGTAAAGTATATTCTAAGAAGTATAGTAAAATACTTTATGGAGGACTTCTATAAGGGACTAACTTAAGGACATAATGGAGCTGTAGGCTTAGTATTAAGACTTTAAAAGGAGTATATTATTAACGGAATCTAGAGAATAGCTAGGAAGGTTACTAAGGAGTATCTAGATTGCTAAGGGAATAAACTAATAAGGCATAAGCTATATAGAGGGCTACAACCTATTAAAATACCAGAAAGACTATAGGAGGTTATATTATAGGACTTTATTATTAAGTTGCTAAAATTAAGAGATCCTATTACCGGATAAGATTATAACGTAATCTTAGTAATAGTAGATAAGCTTATAAAGTAGGGATACTTTATAGCGTGCATAGAAGAAATATTAGCAGAAGATATCGCTAGAATTTATATTAAGGAAGTGTTTATAAGATATAGAGTACTAAGTAAAATTATATTAAATAGAGATCTAAGATTCATAGCAGTATTTTAGGAGGTGTTCTTAGCGGAACAAAGAGTTTAAGCAGCAACTTCTACCGTATATTATCCGCAGACAGACAGCTAGACGGAGAGATTAAATTAAACACTAGAGCAGTATCTAAGACATTATATTAATTACGCACAGAATAATTAGATATTGTTATTACTAGTTATATAGTTTATATACAATATAACACTATAAGAAGGAATGGGTATATTACTATTTAAGGCGAATTACGGATACGAGCTAAGGATATCGTTATCGCCACGTTAAATAAAGAAGATAAGTAGCATAGCTAAGTAAAGAATAAAGATACTAATAAATCTTTATATAAACCTTATGGAAACAGCTAAGGTGGTATAGTAAAGAATAAAAAGGTACTATAATGCTAAGAGATCTAAGGGATTAGATCTTAAGGAGGGAGATAAAGTATGGCTATTATATAAAAATTTTAAGAGTTAACAACTAAGTAAGAAGTTAGACTACGTTAGACTAAGACCTTTTAAAATTACGTAAAAGATTTCACCGGTTACGTTTAAGTTAAATCTACTAGCTAAAATAAATATCTACCCTATATAGTATATTATAATGCTAGAGCCAGTATATAGGAATATTAAGCCACCGGTTTGTAAAGCAGACACGTATAGAGGATAAGAAGAAGATAAATGGTAAGTTTTAAGGATCGTTAGTTATAAGGACATAGATAATAAAATATAGTATAAAGTAAAGTAAATAGGCTACACTAAGACTACCTAGGAGCCACTAGAGAATCTAAAGAACGCTATAGGAAAGGTATAGGAGTATCGGAAGAAAATAGGTTAGGTAATATTAATAAAGAAGGATTGCTAAAGAATAAGTTACCTAAGGGGGACCTAGGAAGAGCGACTGCTAAATTACTTAGAGTTGTTCCCTTTACTATAGGAAGAGAGTCGGTTCCCTTATTACTAAGTTCCTGTAAACCTTATTTTATAAGTTTCCACTCCTTAAAACGAACCTTCTTACGCACCTTCTTAAGACGGATTAGCCAAGCGGACGCAGCCAGATAAGAATTAAGGGCTCATTACTAAGTATTAGTAGCCTCCTTCTTAGCGTTATAGGAATGACGAAGTTCTGCCAGCGCTACTAAGAGTTTATTATTAAGCTTCACAGCGGTAGATTAAATATAAGACCCTATAACAAATTACTTAGGGAACTTAGAGACTACTAAGAGTTATAGGACGCGTATACTTAGCGTTAGAAATAGAGTAAACATTATAGGAAGAATAAACGTTTACTTTAGTGCACTCTAAATAAAAGGATGGTTGCCGAGATAAAGGACTTATTAGCGCAATATAAACTAACCCCTCTTTCGCACAATAAGAATACGGAGATAGTATAATTTTACCTAGTAATAGAATTATAGTAATGGTCTAAGACTGATAAGCTATAGAGGAAGAAGAAGAAGCTTTAGGTATAATAAGCAATAATATTAACTAAATTAATTAGACGGATATTATACCTCTAGTAAATAACTTAGAGATGCTTAAAATCTTTAAGGACAAAGATAAAGAGGAGGGAGATAGTGTTACGGACGCTTTAAGTATAATATTATAACTACTTAGAGAGGAGTTAGAAGAAGCTAGTTAGTTAATATAAGTACAGTCTAAAATAGAGCTGGTAGAACTATATAACGAGGAATAGTAGTATAAGTTATGTAAGGTAATCTATATAATCTATAAGATCTATAGGATCTGTAATAGAGCAGATAGAGTATACGTATATTACGTACAAGAAGGATTTTATAGGAGTACGGTTGTGTATTTAAGGACCCTTAATCCCTACCTAGATAGTTCCTTCCTTATAGTGATTCTTAAAATATAATTGGAGTTAATCTATTAGGCAACCACTCCACCAGTTATTATTACGTTGTTGACTTAATTTGCATCACCTACACACCTAGCCTAATAACGAGCCTATTGTAGTACTTGCTACAAGGTTCCGTTACACACTAGCGACTTTCCTTTATATTCTCCCAAATACTAGCTTTTAGAGTGTACTATTTATTCGCTAACGGCACTTAGATAGGAAGGCGCTTATTTATATTTATAGTACTATAGAGATTACCAGAGCTGTGGAGATTGCGAGGGCTGCGGAGATTGCGAGGGCTGCGGAGATTGTAAGGGCTGCGAAGATTATAAGAGTCGGCGTTATTAAGATCTTTATCTTTGCCGCTATCTAAAGATTCGCTATCTAAAGAAACCTTATAAATATTTAGGTTACTATAAGAGGTAAATTAGTAGATAAGACATTAAAACAGTATAACTAACACTTACGACTTAATGGCTATCTTAGCCTTTAGATTCGTATCAGCAGCCTTTTTAGCCTACTTTTTAAGAAAAGAAGATAAACGAGCCTTATTAAGCCTCCTTTTAGAAGTATTAGGTAGCGGCAGCAAAGAGGCAAATAGTGAAGAAGTGGACGGCGAAGAAACTGACGGCAAAGAAACTGACGGTAAAGTGGTCTACGGTAAAGATATAGGCAATAGAAAGGTAAGCAGCGAAAAGGTACGCGGATTTTTAGCGGATTTTACTCTATCTATATTTTTATCGTCTACTAAATCTTATAAAGAGCGCTTTGGTATATATTTTCTAAAATTATATTAGCTATAGGCATAATTTAGTATTAGAAAGCTTAGTCTTTAGAAACAAAGTCTAAAGGCTTAGTAAGAGTAGCTATAGCATGCTTAACAGCATCCTCGTTTATTTCGCGTATATTAAGTTCCTTAACTGCCTAGCTGCTATTATTTACATTAATATCGTTTACAGGTGTAAATAAAGGCATTATAGATAGTAGAATGTTAAGGGACAGTGGATAAAACAACAATAATAAAGTTTACGGTGCGGTGTTGTAAGGTAGAAGGTTAGTAGAGGAAGAAGAGGTGCGGAGGTTATTAAAGGTAAATATCCACGCTACTGATTTTATTAAATTAGCTTACTAACAAATAATTGCTACTATAGTGACTTACCTTAGTAATTATCGACGGTGCAGATATATAAATATCTTTATCTTAGCTTATATGGATATCTTTACCTTAGCTTATATAGATATTATAATATTAATTATATCTGTTAAATATAAGGTAGAGATATAATTCCTATATATAGTAGCAGAGAGGTAAGAGTTACTATTTTATTACTCTAAACCCGTAATAATAGCCAACCCATAGTAATAGCTAACCTATATCTACCTAAGTTCTATATCCGGTAACCTAGCGTTACGTATAAGCGCAGTAATCCCACACCTCGTAAACGCAAGCTTATCCTTTATCTTACTTAGAGAACCTTTAAGCTTACTTAACCGGTAATCTATAGCCCCAATATCTTTTGCTACCTTAGACACTCGTTTATAAACTATATTAACGCGCACGGAAATAGCAATTGCTAAATACACCCTAACATTTTCCGTGCTAGTAGAAGTAGCAGTAGTACTAGAAGCAGCACCAGGCGTGCTAGGAATTAGTGAAAAAGTAAGAGGAACAGCGATAGAGCGGGTGCCTCTATAGCTGCGTATATTACTACAAGTAAGAGTTTTAGGGGGAGGGGAGGTCTCTAAAGGGGAGGTAGTGCGGGTATAAAGCTATGCGGATATTAGTAATATCCATATTATTAAAATGCGGATATTGTACCTTCTTAGTAGGCGTTCTAGCTGGATTACTAGTAAAAGCTAATTGCGTACGTATTTTGCGCTAAGATGTAACCGGCTCTAATTTTAGCAAACTATCCTATATACGTGTTAGCTGATAGGATAGTAGTATACTATTAGCATATACCTTTTCGCACGACCTACTACTTAAGCAATATTTTAAGTATATACCTCTAAAGTAAGGCCTAAAGTTCTGCTTATAAACGCGATATTTATAGTCTTATTTAACGTATAAAGTAAATAGCGGATCGCGTAGTATACCAGAGTTACCCTTAATATTCTGGATATAGGTATATATCCGCTAATAAGCTTCTTTTATATTTTCCTAAGTACTAGCTTTTAAAGTATACCATTTATTTACTAACAGTACTTAAATAGAAAGGCGCTTGTTTATATTAATATCCGACGTTATAGCTTAGGCCGTCTATATACTACGGAGCTTATAAGGGCTGCGGAGATTATAAAAGGATGGAGGAGAGCTTTTAGGAGAGTCGGTGTTATTAAAATTGCTCTTTTTATCGTTATTTAAAATCTCTAATATTTCTATTAGGTTACTATAAGAGGTAAATTAATAGATAAGATACTAAAATAGTATAGTTAATATATACGATTTAAAGGCTATCTTATATTAAACATTTTGTGTAGTAATTCTATTAGCCTACCTCTTAAGAGAAGCAGAAGTATAATAAGGATTAAACTTTTTAGAAGTAGGAGGCGGAGAAATAAGCGGCTTAAAGGCAGGCGGTAAAGAGGTAGGCGGCAAAAAGGTAGGTAGCAGAGAAGTAGGTAGTAAAGAGGTAGGCAGCAAAGAGGTAGGCAGTAAAGAGGTAAGCGGATTTCTAGCAGATTTTGCAATAGCATTATTACAGTGCTCTGCTATATCCGATAAAGAGTGCTTTAGTATATATTTCCTAAAATTATATTAGCTATAAGTATAATTTAGTATTAGGAAGCTTACTCTCAAGGCAGATATTTTAAAGAATTAGTAAAAGAAAAAGCGTCCTTAAAAGCGTCCTTAATTATTTTATCGTTAATATCGCGTATATTAAGTTCCTTAACTAAATAGCTATTAGATATATTTAGAGGTGTAAATAAAGGCATTATAGATAGTGGTATGCTAATAGATAGTAGGTAAAATAATAACGGTAAAGTTTACGGTATAGTGTTATAAGGTAGAAGGTTAGTAAAAGAAGAAGTACGGAGCTTAATTAAAGGTAAATATCCGCGCAGCCGATTTTATTAAATTAGCTCGCTAACAAATAATTGCCGCTATAACTTACCTTAGTAAATATTAACCACCTTATATACGCTTATTTATAACGCGCAAATCCTTTATAGTTAAGTTACTACTAATTAAAGTAAGTGGGCGCCGTCTAGTTAACTTACAAAGTAACATTAATATAGAATTACTGCTTAACTAAGGTACTAGAAAAGGGTTATAAGTAAATATTAGGTTTACTTAGTAAGCGGATTTCTTACTTTTAAAGTGCGCAGATACGTCCTTCTATTTTCTCTTACTGCGAGGCGGACCTAATAGCTGTGTTATATCCAAAACTAAGGGCAGAGATTAAGTACTAGGCTATAGGTTCTAAGCTGTGCTTAGCTTAGAAAGCGGAGATTAAACATTAGGCTGTAAATTCTAAGCTATACCTAATTTAGAAGGCAGGGATTAAGTATTAGTACGCGAATGCTAAACTACGCCTAGTCCAGAAGGCGGAGATTAAATATCAGCCTGTAAACCCTGGGCCTTAGAGTTTCCTAGGAGCGGAGATCTAGTATTATAACTTAAATTCTAAGCCTTGGGGTTTTCTAGGAGCGGAGATCTAATACTGCGTTACGAATTCTAAATTTCCGGATTTTCTACTACCTAGGAACTAGTGCTACGCTATAGATTTTAAACTTTTGGATTTTTCGTAATTAAAGATCTAGTGCTATATTGCGAATATTAAACCTTAGGCTTGTCTAAAAGTTAAGACTTAGTATTACACTATAAGCTCTAATACTTAGACTGCCCTAAGGATTTAGATTTAATACTACGTTGTAAGCTTTAATATCCAGATTGCTCTAAAGGCTAAGACTTAATGCTCTGCTATAAGCTCTAATATCTAGATTGTTCTAAGGGTTGAGATGCAGAGCTACCTTATAAGCTATAATACCTAGCCTGCCCTAAAGACTGGTTTCTAATGCTATAGTATAGACTTGGATATCTAGGAGCTGTAGGGAGTTAATATCTATTGTTATAGTATAGACCCTAATATCTAAGAGGCCGATGCTTAATACCGGATAATAACTAACGCTAATTGTTGCCCTAGGGCTATTAATACCCGGCCTAACGTTAAACCTAAGAGCGGGCCTAACTTTAAGATCCTAGATATCCGCCTTATATTAAAAACTAGACCTAATTGTCGCGTTACTGGGACTAATATCCGTTATGGGGTTTTAGTATACTTGGCCTAAAGGTGTTCTGCTAACTAGAGTTTAGGCTAGCCTACTGCGCGTTCCTACTAAATATAGACTAAGAAGGTAATAATATTGGCAGCCCCGCATGCGGATTTTCGGCGGATATTAATTAAGGTAGCTAGGCTACTTATATTTACGGACTTTGAGCTGCTAATATTATACGCCTCTCCGCTACCCCAGACTATAGTAATATCCACTCTACGCTATCTTTTAATTTACTTACTAACGCTAATAGCTAGCTCTCTGCCTAATTTGCCTTTTCTACCTCCACTTAAATAAAGGTAATAAACTTATCTAAATTATTACCAAGCTGATTATAATTATAATTAGGTAGGTTTCTCTTAAGTGCCTTATAGCTAGTTATATACTAAGCGCAGCTATAGAGAGCGGCAATTTACTTATTAGATATAATGTAGCTTAAGGTTAAATTCTAAACAGCGTACTAATATTTCTTCTCCGCCTAGTTATAGAACTAGTTTTTTATGCTTACGGTAAAGGCCTTTTATTGCATCTTCCTTAGAATCCCCTCTATATACGGCTTACGGATATTAAACTCTTTAAAAGCCCGTAAAGTAGGATTATAGTTAGAGTAATAACCCTAGCCACTAGCGGACGGAGACTGTTTCTTATAGTTCTCTAATATAATCTTTTATAAGCAGCCCTTTTTCTTATTTATAAGAGCATAGATATAATAGGAGAGCTCTACTCTTTTCTTAGCCTTAGTCTTTAGGCGCCGCACTAGCTTCCTTAGTAGGATATCCATAGGTAGAACTACGGATGTTCCACCTAGGCTAAGCTCTTACCCTATATCGGATGCGGACGGATTAAAATTAGTATTACTGTATATAGACACTTTTAAAGATATATTACTAGCAAAATTAGTAGCCCCGTTTTCTTGCGATACCTCTTATAATATCTCTCGCTTAATATAATATTCGCGACTAAGTTGACTTGGCTAGGATTGGAAAGCTCTACCTATATAACTATAACCTTTAGCTGGCCTAGTAATATCTTTACGCGGACCTTTATACTAATCCTTAATTAGGAATATTACCACGCCTATTTAACTACTACTATAAGTAGTACGCCCAAATCGTTGCTATATTATATTAATTAACTTTATTTTTAGTATGCAATACTGTATAATATAATTAATATTAGGAATATTAGCGCCGTGGGTAAGTGTATTAGAGGAGACTAGAATGCGGATTTTAGAGTTAGGCTTTCTGAACTCCTTATACAGTCTATTTTTATCCGCGGTAGCTAATAATATATAATAAAGCTGAACTGCTTTTCTAGCCTATACTTCCTAGTACCTATAATATATTAACCACAAACAAATTATATCTCTGTATTGTAATATTATATCATTTAAATTAAAGAAGATAATTGTCTTTAGGATCTGGTAAGGAGTTGGCGTATATTTAACCTTCTAATAAGCAGATATAGCGGATATCTAACTAGATATCCTTCCGATTGGTATAAATAATAAATTCCCTTTTAGAGCTTCTTTATACGCGCGGTCTATAACAAAGTATAAGCTCTTAAAGGACTTCTTACTCCCTTACTTAACGTATTCTCTAATAATTAATAGATCTGGCTAGTTAATTAATATCTATACTATATTAACATTATCTTAAAAGCCCGCCAACTCTTATATAATCTTAAACGTTATATTATTAAGCGTTGCAGTATAAGCAAACCAAGGCCTCCGCCCTAATAACGACTATACTTTCTATAGCTATATATATAAACTCCGGAATAAACCCCCCTAATTAGCTATAAGGTGCACCTTATTAATTACTACTAAGCTAACGTGCGCGTAGAAAGTAGGGTAGGTAAGAATCTTATAGAACTTTTTCCTAGCTAATAGCTCTGGCAATATTAAAATATAGGTATATACTCTAATGCAGATTTCCCCTAAAAGACGTTTAGATATTATATCCTTATATATATAAACCGGCCTTATTCCTAAAAGCTCCTTAATCTTTACCTTCTACTCCACACTAATTGCATTAAGTGGCAAGATAATAATTATAACTAAGGCCTAAAGAAGACATAGTATTGCTTATATTATCATTCTCTTGCCAAATAAGGTTCTTGCAATAAGTATTATATCTTTTTCCTTAAATAGCAGCTACCTAAGGACTTTAAGCTGCTCCGTACGTCCGCGATACGGATATAAAAATACAATAGCCTTATTAATCTTACTTAGCTACCGGGCCTTGCTCTTTCCGCAAAGCGCAAGAAGCTAATCTTAAAGGTCCCATAACCGTCGCGTCCGCTCTATTGCATAACTTCTCCGAGTTTAAGTATCCGGCACCTAATATGGTAGCGGCTGTTCTAGTATCTTATTTAACCTTCTACCTCTCCTTCTAACGAGTTTTTGTGGCGGCATACTGTAGGTTAGCTTAAATATCCGTGACTTAGTAGTTAGCACGCAATAAGGTTTAAAGGGAGATTATTCAGTATAACGCGGGTACTGTATATCTACTTAGCTGTAGTAGGTGCCTTAAGGTACCTATTATAGATCTATATGGGTTTTATATATATTAGCTTGCGTTTAATAAAATTATATAGAGGTCTATAGTCCAATAATCCTTAATAACGCGTTTTTTTTTAAATAAAAATAAGTACAGGACCTGAAAATACCTAAGTAATAAAAATGATATATTCTAAAAGCCTAGGTTCTAGTGCATAATTAATAAACTTTGGGAAATAATATAAAATACTAGTATTAAGTTATTTTAATATCTATAACCTCTGTAATGCGGATATTATTAAAGCGGGTAATAAACATTAGGAAAGTCCCTTAGACGTAATTCCTATAACGGAACCTTGTAGCAAGAACTACAATGGGCTCGTTAATAGGCTAGGTGTGTAGGAAATGCAAGTATAAAAGTCAACAACGTAATAACAACTGGTGGAGTGGTTGCCCAACAGATTAACTCCAATTATATTCTAAGAATCACTACAAAGAAGGAACTATCTAAGTAGGGACTAAGGGTCCTTAAATACATAACTATACTCCTATAAAATCCTTCTTGTATATAATATACGTCTTATCTATATTAAACGTAACATCCCTTACGTTTAACGCAGCTAATACATTTAACCGTTATGTGACTCGCTTACTATTTCTCGTCACATAGTTCCACGGGTTCCATCCTAGTCCGTGCCTATATTAACTAACTAGCTTCTTCTAACTCTTCCCTAAGTAGTCATAATATCGTACTTAAAGCGTCCGTAACACCATCTCCCTCCTCTCTATCTTTGTCCTTAAAGATACCTAGCATCTCTAGGTTATTTACTAGAGGTATAATATCCATCTAATTAATTTAGTTAATATTATTGCTCATTATACCTAAAGCAATTTCTTCTCTTTCCTGGGTTGAGCGTTGCCTTCGTACCGTTTCCTTAATACTATTACTAGGTAAAGTAATAGCAATCCCTTACTCCTATTGTGCAAAAGAGGGGTTAAGTTGCGTTGCGATTGTAAGTCCTTCTAGTTACCAACCCTCCTCTTATTCTAAATGTACCCGCGCCAATATGCGTTCGTTATATAACATTCGTTCTACGTCCAATGTTAAGTATACGCGTCCTATTATTCTTAGTAGTCTTTAAGTTCCCTAAGTAATTTGTCATAGGGTCTCGTATTTAATCTACTGCTGCGAAGCTTAATAGTAAATTGGCCTCTACGCTGCTTAAGGTTCAGCGTGCCTCAGAAAAGTCTACACGTGTCCTTAAAGCTCAGCGTCTAGCTTATGCTCGTCTTTAGCGTTTAGAATGTATCCGTAAGAAAGTTCGTTTAAAGGAGTAGAAGCTTGTTTAATAAGGTCTTCAGGAACTAGGTAATAAAAGAACAAATTCTCTTTTAATAGAGAAGGAAATAGATCTAAGTAGTTCGGCAACTACTCTTCTTAGGTCCCCNTTAGGTAACTNATTCTTTANNNATCNTTCTTTATTAATGCTGCCTNACCTAATNTCNTNTNATACTCCTATACCTTTCCTATAGCGTTCTTTAAATTCTCTAGTAGCTCCTAGGTAGTCTTAGTGTAGCCTATCCACTTAACTTCGTACTATATTTCATTGTTAATATCCTTATAACTAACAATCTTTAAAACTTGCTATTCGTCTTCTTCCTATCCTCTATACGTGTCTACTTCATAAACTAGTAGCTTAACATTTCCGTATACTAGCTCTAACATTACAATATACTATACAGGGTAGATCTTTATTTTAGCTAGTAGGTTTAACTTAAATATAACCGGTGAAATTCTCTACGTAATTTTAAAAGGTCCTAGTCTAACATAGTCCAATTTCTTACTTAGTCGTTAACTCTTAAAATTTTTATATAGTAGCCATACTTTATCTCCCTCCTTAAGATCTAGTCCCTTAGATCTCTTAGCATTATAGTACTTTTTTATTCTCTCTTATACTTTCTTTGCTAATTTTATAAGGTCTACATAAAGATTTATTAACGTCTTTATTCTTTCTTTAGCTATACTACTCGTTTTCTTTACTTACTATAGTAACAATAATATTCTTAGCTTATATCCATAATTTACCTTAAATAGTAATATGCCTATTCCTTCTTAAGGTGTTATATTATATACGAACTATATAACTGGTAATAGCAATACCTAATTATTCTATATATAATTAACATAATGCCTTAGATACTATTCTAGCGTCTAATTTAACCTTTCCGTTTAACCGTCTATCTGCAGATAATATATAGTAGAAGTTACTGCTTAAACTCCTTACTCCGCTAAGAACACTTCCTAAAATACTACTACAAATCTTAGATCTCTATCCGATATAATCTTGCTTAGTACTCTATATCTTATAAATACTTCTTTAATATAGATTTTAGTGATATCTTTTGCTAAGATTTCTTTTATACATGCTATAAAGTATCCCTACTTTATAAGCTTATCTACTATTACTAAGATCGCGTTATGATCTTGTCCAGTAATAGGATCTTTTAATTTTAGCAACTTAATAATAAAGTCCTATAATATAACCTCCTATAGTCTCTCTAGTATTTTAATAAGTTATAGCCCTCTATATAGCTTATACCTCGTCGGTTTATTCCTTTAGCAATCTAAATATTCCTTTATAACCTTTCTAGCTATCCTCTAGATTCCATCAATAATATACTCTTCTTAAAGTCTTAACACTAAGCCCGTAGCTCTATTATGTTCTTAAGTTAATCCCTTATAGAAATCCTCTACAAACTGCTCTACTATACTTCTTAGGATATACTTTACTTCTCAATTTTTATATATATCCGTCTATAGATCTTCTAGCTATACTTCTAAAATTCTTTATACCCAAAAGCTTTTCGGTATCTTATAGACTTTCTTTAGTTTATTATCTTCTTAAGTTACTGCAATTTTTGGATAATTATACCTAATTAGCCTATCTATATCTTTTCGCAATAAAGCCCCTAATGGCTTTTCCTCATTTTATAGTTTAGCTTTGCGGCTTAAAGCGTCTGCTCTTATATTATCTGTACCTTTAGTATACTAAATCTTAAAATGGTATTTTATAAGTATCTCTGCCTATCTAACCTGTCTTTAGTTAAGTTCCTTTGTCATTAAGAATCCTATTAGGTTCTTATAATCTATCTTAACTATAAATAGTTTCTCTATACCTTATAAGAATACTCTCTATTCCTTTAATACTATAACTATACCTAATAACTCCTTATTATAGATGTTATAGTTTAACTCCGGTAATATTATCTTCCAACTATAGTATACCACTAGGTGCTATTTATCTTAATATCTTTATATAAAGCACGCCCCTAATATATAGTCTAATGCATCTATTTCTATAACTATCTCTAGCCCTAGTTAATAGATCTTAAGAACTGGCTCTTAGGTAAATAACTCTTTAACTTTCTTAAAGAGTTCTCTTTACTCCTCTCCCCATACCTATAGTTCTTCTTTCTTTATTAACCGCATAAATAGCTTAATGTCCTTTAACTACTGCGCTATAAACCTTCTACAGTAATTATAAAACCCTAGGAATAATCTTAACTATATAACGTTCTCTAGTTCCTACTAATTCACTATAGCCTTAATCTTCTTTAGATCTATACTAAGTTAGCCTAGTTTAATAATAAATCTAACAAAATCAGTCTTTCTAGTAAAGAACTTATATTTCTTAATTGCTACTAGCATCTATTCTTCTTATAGTCTCTTTAAAACCCATTTAACATATTCCCCGTATTCTTCCTTAGTTATTAAGTAGATAATAATATTATTAAGATATACTATAATAAATTTATCCAAGTGTTCTCCTAACATATTATTAATACGCTTTTAGAACGTTACTAGTATATTTATAAGCCCAAATTGTATAACTAATAGTTTATATAGTCCTTCCTTTAACCTAAAGGCTGCCTTCTATTTGTTGCCTTCCTTAATCCTAATCTAATGGTACGCCTATCTTAGATCTATCTTTATAAAGATTTACATATTACCTATCCTATCTTAGATTTCGCTAATTAAGGGTAAAGGATACCTATCCTTCCTAGTAATACTATTTAACTATCTATAGTTAATACACAGCCTTAGTTTACCATTTTTCTTTAGTACGAATAGTACTAGATAACCTACTAATAACTATAATAGTCTAATATATCCCTTTTATAGATTTTCCTAAATAAACTCTTTTAACGCTCTACCTTTTTCTTTAGTAAGCTTATAGATTGGAAAGAACTTTAGACTTATTCCTAGTTCTAACTCTATTTTATAATCCTATATTATATATTCTAATAGCTTTTTACTTTCCAGTGACCATAGTTTCTTACTATACTTATAGTATCTCTTTAGTATATAACTTAGTCCTTTTTCTATTTCTTTATAGGTTGCTTCTACTTAGTACTATACCAACTTAGCTTATTATCACATCTTATAGTATTAAGTATCTCTAATATTAACCTAACCTATAATCCAATTAATCCTTAAATTATATTCCTGTAACTAAGGCATACCTAATACTACCTTATCCCATCCTAATAGTAGGATATTAAAAGACATCTTAATTTATCTCCCTTTAATAGTTATCCAAATAGGTCCTATTTTAAGATTAATAATCCCTCCTCTATAGGTTATTAAATCTCCTAAAATCGTAACTAATAGGTAAGATTACTCCTTTTATCTATAAGGTAGTCCTATTCTCTTAACTACTACTAGTAAAATATAGTTTCGCATTACTCCACTATCTATTAGCGCTTTAAACTACTAATCTTACTAATTAATTCATAAATTTAGGTATTATCCTTAAATTCCTTTAAGGGTCTAAGGCTCTACTACTAGCTCCCTCTGGTCCCATAGGCCTCTACTTTTCCTAACTATTAGCTACTTAATCCTAGTATACTTAGCTTACTCTTTAGCCAATGCCTAGTTCGCTTTTTATCTTTAATATATTATAGACACGTGTTTTCTAGGCATTCCCACTACTGTCGTCCATCTAAGTATTCTTCCATAAGAAATCTTCCTAGTTAAAGTACTAAACTTCCTTCCTCTTAGACCTCTGCTAGATGCTATCTATATATATATTTAGCATTCCTATACTATTGCTCGTCCATTATCCAGTACATCCTTACAGAGTATTTCCAATTCTTTTCCTTCGGATTCTTATGCATTTCGCATATATTATCCACGCACGCAATCCATAATAACGTGTGGTATACTAGGTGCTTTAGGTTAACTCTTAGCTTGTCTTTATCCTTAAGTTTAAACCTTTATTATGCTAATCTAAACGTTATAACTTTATTTATAGGTACTAAGATACATCTCTCGCTTCTCTAGTCCTCTAAACGTTCCTCTAGATCCTTTAATATTATAATTAAGGCTCCTTTAATATACGTCATAGCCTTCTCTATAATCAGGTGGTCCTAAATAACTTTTTCATCTAACCACATATAGAAATCTTCCCACTTATCATTATGCCTTTGCCTATACCACTTTTGGTATAGCTACTGGAGTATATATAGTCTATCCGTAAGGAAGTATCTTCTTATTACTATATCGTAACAGCCTTTTATATGTCGTTCCTTAAACCTAGTAGGAATCCCTAAATCCTCTTCTTATTCCAGTTTGGTAAGCCACTTAGCTCTTAATATATCTGCTCTCAGCCTATTAGTAATTCTTTATACTAGTACTCTATTCTTTATACGTCCTAATATACTAGATCTCTTATCTAGTTTCTATTCTTACCATATAATAATTCTTTGCCTAAACTCTTTTATAGTTTCTTTTAGTTTACGCCTTGCGCTCTAATCCTTAAAGTTATCTTACTTCTTAATCCTAGTATTAACTTTTTAATCTTTAGTCTAAACACTTTATTCAACTAGTAATTCCTCTAGGTTTATATATTTATCTCCTAGTCTAATTGCTATTTATGCTGTAGATTCTCTAATCTATAAAGAAGCTCCTTACCTCTTATCTATAGGTATCCTAATTCGTACTCCAAATTCTTAACCTCTTGGGTTCTTTAATCCTAAGCTCGCTTCTAACTTAAGCTTAGCTCCTACCTTAGTCCAACTAGGCTTAACTAGTGTCCTTATCTCGTCTTAAGAGTCCTAGATCTTACTTATTTTATCTTAAGAATCTTATGCCGTTAGGAATTCTTATCCTAAGCTTATTCGTATATCTTTAAACTAAGCTACTACTCTGCTTTATCGGTTATCGTCTATTATAGGTCCTTAAGCTTACCTTATCTCGTTTTAAGAATCTTAGTTATCTCTTATCTCGCTATAAGAATCTTAAGCCTTTAGCCTTTTGCCTTTATTAAGTGCCGAAGTGGTTTGCTATCCTACTTCTCTTACGTCTTATAAAGCAATAGATATTGTATCTAGTGGGGTTTTAATCCCTACTAATATTCCTTATTCTATAATAGAATTATCCTCTACCTCTAGTATAACATCTCTAAGGTCTACTTACTCCTAGTAAGCGGCCCTTATTGCCTTATTATCACGGAATATTTCGCCTAGATTAAATTTATTATCCTTAATATCTAATCTATAAACTAGTTTGTTAGTTCCTCTGTATCCTATAAATGCTAGCTCTTATAGCTAATAGCTTGCGCCGTACTTAGCGTCCTTATAAATTTGGTATACGTTATTATAACAAAACGCAAAACTTTTAATTAAACATTCTTTTGTTCCTTACAGCACATTATTATCCCTTTATACGTGTATATCGTCTACTAGTCTTATACCCTTTACTATATAGTAACTCTGCCCACTTCTATAGTCTCTAATATAATAACCCTATTTTCCGTAATTTATGTAAGCTCCTTTTTTAAACCATTTCTCTTGTTATAGAGTCCGCCTAAATGTCTTCTACTATTAAGATCCCTAATTTGGCCTCTACTCCTTAGACCTTTAATCACCTAATCCTTATCCTCTAGGTTTCTATAGTTTGCTCTATCTCTTATAGGCTTCTTTAGTGCCACTTAGGTCCATTAGCTCTATGTTATACCATAGTTTCTAACTTAGCTTTTATTATTGCGTACTCTACGCCTTATATAACTATAGAACTCTATCCTAGCCTTTCTTAGCCTATTCCCTTTAGTAGATCCAATTATTAATTTTAATCACCTAATCTATTAGTTCCCTTAGGGTATCCGCATCTTCTATTAGGATAATCGCGTCCTAGACTTTAGCCTTAAGTCCCTATTTATACTGTACTATAAGCGCCCTATTATTCCACTCTACTTATATTACTAGTATCTAGAACTATATTATATACTTAATTACTAAAGTTCGTTATATAAGGTTCTGGAGTTTTCTTTCTACTATAGTTATTTCTTCCAGGTCTCTAAACATCTGTGTAAATCACTCTATAAATCCTTCCCAACTTAAGAATATAAATCGCACGTCTTAGTTAGTGGTTATTATTCCGTTTACCTATATCTCTATAAGATAAGGTTTAAACTACTTAAGTGCTTTTCCTAATAAGAATAGTCCTGCGTAGGCTATCCGATCCACAGATATAGGTAACTTTACTCCCTCCTATAAGACCTTAAAATGCATCTATATAAGGAATCCTTTAAGCTTTAACCTCTCTCCTATAAATCTCTTAATTAATAATAGCTTAATCTTTACTACTCCTATCCCGTTAAGTCTTTCTTCCAACACTATATTATTAGCTATTAGCTAGTTAACTATTTCCTATAGCTGTCTGACCGTCACAGGTTGCTATAAGTCAGTATCCGCCATACTAGTATCACCTCCTATCCCTAAAGTAGTTGCTACCATCAATGGCGTCGTAGTGGCTGCTTTTAGTGGCATATTATTCGACTTCTTATATTAATACCATAACCGGGTAGTAATTATATAACGGAACCTTATAGCAAGAACTACGATAGGCTCGTTAATAGGCTAGGTATATAGGAAATGCAAGTATAAAAGTTAACAACGTAATAACAACTAGTGGAGTAGTTGCCCAATAGATTAACTCTAATTATATTCTAAGAATCACTATAAAGAAGGAACTATCTAGGTAGGGACTAAGGGTCCTTAAATACATAACCGTACTCCTATAAAATCCTTCTTGTACGTAATATACGTCTTATCTGTATTAAACGTGACGTCCCTTACGTTTAATACAGCCAATACGTTCAACCGTCATGTGACTCGCTTACCATTTCTCGTCACATAGTTCCACGGGTTCCATCCTAGTCCATGCCTATATTAACCAACTAGCTTCTTCCAACTCTTCCCCAAATAGTCGTAACATCGTACTTAAAGCGTCCATAACAATTCCGGTGGTTTTATATAAATGTAGTTAGTCAGCTTACAGACCGATTAAAAATCCGCACTAACGGAATCATGTCTAAGCCTGCTAAGGTAAGGCTCCTAGTAGGATACTAAGTGTAAGTGTTTTTTAGAGCTCCTAACAGCCCTAATAGGAGCTATTAGGAGCTTTTTTTTTATTTTTTTATATCCGTTGTATTATACTACGTATAATACTGCGCATGCAGCCTCTAGGCTATGGCGCTATAGTCCTATATATATGAATCCCTTAGGGCAGCTTAATATGTACTAGTAACTATGTCCTAGTAATTTATAAGCCCCTAAACTAGGGGTTTATAGTTCCTTAGTAAAATACTAAGTTATAAGCAACTACTAGGGAATAAGAAAGTGGTAGAAAACTATAAGAAATAAGAAGTCCTAACGCCTATCCCTGTCCTTTTGTAATTTATTTCTATCCTTTTACTTACTAATATCTCTTTACTAAGAGCCTAGTAGGAGTTACCTCCTTCTATAGATCCTGCTGTTATTAGCNACTTTCTAGTNGCTATNCCTGTCCTACTTAGNAATAGNAAAAGCNCCTCTCTTCCTTTTTNTGTACAAAATAGCTTNTTTAGAGAGAGAGAAGAGCCTAGTTTCTTTTGCATTTCTCTTCTTTCTTCTCTATATAGGTTGCAGTCTAGTAGTAGGTGCCTAGAGGTTTGTAGTGCTCTACATTCCCTAAAGCATCTACCATCTTCGTCCTCCCCCCCTACTACTTTAAAGAAGGATTTAAAATAGCCTTTTAGGATATTTATCCTTAGGGGCTTTAAGAGAAAAGGAATGACTTCCTTTACAGATCCTAGTATAGTGTTTTCCTTTATTCTTATTCTGTTGCCAGTTATTTTTCCACTATTCTAGTATCTTTTCTCTTGCTGCTCTCCCTATATAGGCTAGGGAGGTATAAGAAGATTATAGTTTTCTTCTAGAAAGGCCCTTTTTAGCTAGCTTATCTGCTATTTCGTTTCCATAGATTCCTAAATGGCTAGGAACCCAGTAGAAGTTAATAGAGATTCCCTTACTAGCTAGATAGGAACAGCTTTGCGTAATTTTAAAGACTAGTTCTTGCCCCCCTATAAGAGAATTAAGTTATAATCTCTTAATAGCCGCTTAGCTATCTATAAAGATATAGACTTGTTTCTCTTCTAGTCTTTATTATTTTAGGTATTCTAGGGCCCTATAAACTGTATAGATCTCTATGTTTATAATTTCTATATAGGGTTCTAGATTCTAGTTTATTGCATATTTAATCCTATTTCTCTCCCCTATTTTATATACAGCAGCTACATTTAATTTATTGTCTTTAGAGCCATCTGTATAGTATATATCTACTAGGTCCCACTCTAGGGATTCTTATAAATTTTCTACTAGTCTTAGATGTTCTTGTGCAGCTTCTTCCTTACTACCTTTCAAGATAGAAAAGGATGCATAAATAGGAGGAGACCACGGTTTTTGCCATTCTAGAGAGATTCTCTCTATTTTCCAATTTTGAATTAGCTACTGAACTCTAGAGGCTAGAGATAGTAGCTGTGTCTTTAGCTGTAAGAGGTACTTTATAGTAGAGTTTTTTGGGCTAGAACTAGAGCTAAAACTAGCTGCTAATTCGTCCCTATCTTTGTTGATCTCTTCTATATAGACCTTCTTTATTATGTGGTTTTCCCTAAATTTTAGGATTCTTAATGCGTAGTTATTGTAAAGCTTTTTGAATCTAATTCTAGGAGGAGGAATAGAGGCTTCAATCTCTATAGCTTGGCTAGGAGATTCTCTAAAAGCTCCTAGAACTAGTCTTAGGGCCTTATTTTATAGAGATTGGTACCTATCTAGTAGGTGGTCTCTAGATTTGCTTTTCTACCAGTATTATACTTTATAGTCTACTATAGTAGTAACGCAAGCTA
This sequence comes from Cenococcum geophilum 1.58, assembly GCF_001692895.1. Lineage (NCBI taxonomy): Eukaryota > Fungi > Ascomycota > Dothideomycetes > Gloniales > Gloniaceae > Cenococcum > Cenococcum geophilum. The sequence goes on from NW_027137587.1 coordinate 103,575, forward strand.
TATAGAGCTGTTGTAGGGCTTGTAGAGATAGACCTCTTTATATATTACCTAGCCTTCTAATTAAATAAAAAGCTGCCTTTGCTTTAGAGATTTGTATTTCTATATATTGTTTAAAAGTAAGCTTAGAGTTTAGGAATACCCCTAACTACCTAACTAGGGGTTTAGGGGATATTTCTACGTCTCCTAGCTTTAACCCTTCTTCTATAGTGGTACGTTTACTATAGAAGTGTATAAGCTCTGTTTTGCTAACGTCGAAACTAATAGCAGCTTCTTTAGCTTTAGATATTAGCTCTAGCGCTATTCTCTCTAGCTTTTTGCAATTAGATTTAGCAGAATTTAAAGTAACTATAATTGCAAAATCGTCTATATAGCTAAGAGAATAGGCTCCTTCTATTTGTATGCTGCAGATATTGCGTATATATAGTAGAAATAAAATAGGGGATATAGGCGATCCCTGTGGTATCCCTGTTTCTAGTTCTACTTTTTCTTATATTTGCCCATTAAAGAAAAGCTGTAGCTTTCTATTGCTAAGAAAAGTGGCTACCTATTGTGTAAACGCTATAGGTAGTCCTAGTTCCTTACAGATAGATAGAAGCTGGTTTGCAGAGATATGGTTAAAGGCCCCTTTTACGTCTAGAAACAACGTAGTAGCTATTTTTTATCTAGCTTTTTTCCTATTCTTTTTAGATTGGATATTATTTAGAAGTAGTAGGACTGTGTCTATTGCGGACCGCTGTCTTCTTCCTCCTAATTGAGAGTCTTAAAGTAAGCTAGTAGTACTAGCTAGATATCCTAATCTAGTAGCGAAGATCTTTTCTAGAGTCTTTCCTAGGCAGTTTAGTAAGGAGATAGGTCTATAGGCCTTTGGTAAAGAATAGTCCTCCTTATTTACTTTAGGGAGAATAACTCCTCGAGCTTCTCTCTAGACCTTTGGCTAATAGCCTAGGATAAACAAAATCCTATAGATTCTATATAGAAGATCTTCTATAATAGGGTAGGCCTTTTGTAAAATTGTAAAAGATATTATAAGGGGATCTTGTAGATAGGGGGCTATAAGGACACGATTGTGGAACAGGATAGATTGGTGAGAGAGATGAATCCTTGAGGAGGTAAGGCCTCTAGGATTGTAGAGACTATATACTATGGGTACGTGCCTCCGGCACGTGACTGGCGACCATCCAAGGGGCGTCTGGGGGTTATCCTAAGGGCATCTCAAGGTGTCCGCAATAATATCCCTTATATTGCCCCCCCCCCTTCCTACAGTCGGCCCCCGATCGCTGTTACCTTGCGGTAGGGAGATTATAAGGGCTCATCCTAGAAGAGGTTTGGAGAGATATTAGAGAGGTGTCGGTATGCCGCTATATATTATCTATCTATTTAACCCCTGCTTTAAACTCCTGAAAAACCTTAATGAGGAAAAAATATAACTGGAGAAAAGATATAAGGATTACTAGGAGACCTATTGGAAGCCTACTAGAAGTATGCTGGTGACTACCTAGGCTAATATAGGGATTTTTATGCAACTTTACTTCTAAGCCTTTATGCCGGTCTGTAATCAATTATAAGTATTATAGATAATTTGGTGTTCCAGTATAGTTCCGTAGAACCTTTTAGTATAGGATTTAATGTATAGAGCCTTGGCTTGCCGTTGTCTTTGACTATTGAGATATGGTCTATAATTCTTTCTTATAATCCTTTTCTTATGATCCTCTGCGTCACTAACGTATTGCTTCCGCATTTGCCCTTAGGCTATTAGATGCGGTTAAGGTATTAATTAGTTAGTTAAAGAGACTTGTCTCTTAAGATTTAGTGTATATGCTTTTAAATCTAGTGGTCCTATACTGTATATTTAGCGTAGCTCTACTGCCTAGCAATTAGGGACATTTCGCGATAGCAATTATAGCTATTATGCGATTGTTAAGAACGTCTATAACGTTGTTCTTTAATACTATAGTATCGTTTTAGGTCTAATTTAACCTATATGTGTCTTTAATTTAACGTTTTAATTGCCTTCCTCTGGCCGCGTAGTTAGTTATTATAAGGAAGTAATGGTCAAATAACTTATACGCGTGTTTCCTTCCTTCTAAATAACGCTATTATAACAGAGTTATATTAGTAAGGTTGCGGCTATTTATTAAAAGGGTATTAAACGGTAAAGTATAAAGACACTTTACTTATTAAGCTTAATCCTTTTCCTTAACACCTTACTTCCTATTATTAACCTTCGTCCAATTTGGACGTATCTTTAATATATTATTAAGATTTTCTTCTTTTTCATTATTAATTCAATATGCCTCTTTATTCTCCTACTAACTGCTCTTCTAAGCAAATTCTATAGCGTATTTTGGCCCTACCTTTATATATAGAACCCCAACCTCCACTAACTCGCAACTAGTGCTAGTCCTACCTAAATGATTTTGCCTGCATATCTTTAAAAGACCAGAAATCTAATAATAGGATTCTAAAGGCTTATAATAAGATATACTGCGTTAGATTTAATACCTTTAGTCCTTATAATTAATACATGCGTACTAAGAGCAGCAGTTATATTAAGGTGAGCTTTTCTATTTTTAATAGATTTCTATTGTTGATTTTAAGCTTCAATAGCCTAGGCTTAAGTGGCGACGTTCCTTTAATATCCTTAACTACTATATCGCCTAGGCTCTCTCTCATTCTAGTGTAAATGCTAAATAACTTGGCCGAATTTAAGACTATGCTACGGCCATCTATACTGCCTATAATTCCTAGCAAGCTAGCTAGTAACGCCTAATGCGAGAGTAAGGTTGGTATACTAAGGATAGGGTAAGGGATAGGGGTAATAAGAAGAAGGTTGCTATCTACTATAGGAAGGAGTTTGCGTATACGCGTCAAGTTTTAAAAGAGTATAATATAATACGTTATTAGGTAGGTTACCCTTTGGATACCTATTAAATAGGTAACTAATAGTTGCTATAGCAAGGTCTTAGTGGTTCTGGACTGTGCTAGCTAGCTAACATCTCTATTCATTCTAGGCTTAAGTGTGTCTTTATTAACTATAAGCTTACGCCGCAAGAGCTTCATTGGTATTGGTTTGGACCTAATGTTAGTGTTAAGCATTTAAGAGTCTCTGCTCTAGCTACACCTCATCGTTTTGCCCCTGTTTTTATGCCTACTTATATACCTACTAAGGCATCTAGATCCCATTCTCATTAGCTATTACTTAGTGGCCTAATAGACACTAATCCTACTCCTAATGATAATGAGGCGTAGTGGCTTTTTAGATTGGGCATTTATGGTTTAGACTTTTGGGATTTATTCTTATATATAGTAGTAATTAAGGACCTTAATTAGGTGCTTAAAAAGGCCTTGTAAGGCTTTTAGAAAGGGCTTAAAAGCCCTAGGAATAATGTTCCTAGTATAAATTAATAAATAGGAATGCAATTCTAGTAAAATACCCTATTAACTCTATGCTATGTATATAAAAAGGCTAAGGACCCGTCCTGCCTTAGGCTATAGTCCTATCCCTATAGTTTCTGGAGCCTATCCGTTCTATATTTAATTTAACCTATTTACTCTTTTCGCAAGCTTTCTTTATAGGTCGCGATAACACCGTAGTATTAGAGCGCTTTTTGTGACTTGCAGATTATAGACCTTGGTCCTAATATTCTTTTAGAATATCTTTACAATAATTGAGGTAATCCTCTAGTTCCTATATAAAGTCCTCAGTGGGCTAGCCTAGCTATTTAACTTTAAATTAAAGCTTGTTCTTGATAGACTTATAGCATAGTATAGCTTTAACCTTATACCGCTCGCCCACTACTTTAGGGTGTTTAATTGGACCTAGACGGAAGTTCTTTTCCGGTAGTGGTCTATGCTATAGCTCTAGTAGGTTTATATAAAACACTAGATATATACGGGCTATAGATAGGGGTAGCTGGAGACAATAGGCTAGCTTACTAATTTGTTCCTTAACTTAGAAGGGACCTAGGTATCTTATATTAAGCTTCTTTAATGGTCGACGGGTCTTAATATTTGTTAAATGTAATAGAACCTTATCGCCTACTCTAAAATGCTTATCCTAGTACTTGTGGTTATACCAAAGTCTTTACTGCTCTTAGGCATCTTATAAGCTCTACTTTGTATACTTTTATTACTCCTCCCATTCTTAGAGGTATCCTTATACTCTCTAGTAGATGTCCTTAGACTTCCCAGTAGGATCCTATAACTAATTATATGGCCTTAGCTAGTAATTGTCGGGTATACTATTAAACCTAAATAGTTAAATGCTATAGGCAATTTAGATTAGTGCATACTTATACGATGTATATTGCTTTAAATTATAAGCGTACTTCGCGTACGGAAGTAGTTTGTACTAGTTATCTTACTAGTAGTTCAAATACATCTATAGGTAAGACTCCAGTTCCTAGTTCTGGCGTTCCGTTTGCCTATCCATCTATAGGTGGAAAGCCATACTATACTAGTAGTCTATCTTCAAATAGAAGTATAGGTCCGACCAGTATTGGCTTATAAAGACGCTGCCCCTATCAGTAATAATAAAGTGTGGCTAATCTACTTTAAGAAAGCATTTCTTTTTAATTAGGTTGGCGAGCTCTTGTACATTAATCATCTTATTAATAGGAAGGTATTAGACGTACTTTAAAAACCTATTAATAAGTATAAGGACCAAATCATATATTCGTCCTTGGCCATCTTTAGATGGCGGGAGATCCGTAATAAAGTCTATAGTGTAATATCGCCATAGCTCACTAGCGGGGGGAACTAATTCAAGTAGACCCTATGGCTTATGCCTACGGATCTTATATACTTAATACTTCTCACAATAGCTAATATACTCCTTTACTTCCTAATTAAGCCTTAGCTAATAGTATTTACGCTAAAGTAATTCCACTGTCTTTGCTTAACCATAGTGGCCGCCTAAGGGATCATCATAATTCTTTATAAGAATCTTCTGTCGTAGATTTACTTCTTATAGCACCTAAACCTTACTACCTTTATGTAGTAGGCCTATTAGGTCTAGTTCCCAATAATAGCGCCTAGCAGCTTCCTTTTTATTACGTTTCCGGTCTACTTCCGCATTAAGGATGGTATAGGAAGCGTCCCTCCATTATACCTCATAGATAAGATCCATTAAACTTTCAGATAGTTCCCGGGTAAAAGCTGTTTCGTCCTATATTACTCCAAGTATAAGACTAGATAGTACTATAGATCTTACAACTCTTCAATACGCGTATATTAGGAAGGCCGCTATAAGGTTAAAGTCCTTTAGTTATTATAGGGCTCCGAGTTCTAATTACTCTATAGCTTCACTATTAGTTTAAGGGGATAGCTTAGCAATTAGGGATGGTATATCACTAGGTTCCGAGAATATATCAGGGACGTCCTATTTAGGTATATTTAGACCCTTATTAGCAACGGACCAGGTACTAGCCGGAACGTCAGTGGAAACCAATAGGGCTTGCACCACCTAAGACTCGGTGTATAGAGCTGTGGGTACTTAAGCATCCCATACCCAGAGCTTATTCTGTAATGTGGGGAGTAAGATATTTATTATCTATTTTCCTTCTCCCGTTTTAAAGCCTTTAGTATAGTCTAGCCGTTATAATGGTTTATCGGCAGGGTTATTTTCCCCTAGCTTATATTTGATCTTAAAATTAAATTGCGCGAGCTTCTTTATTTATCTAGCTTGTCAAAGTATAAGCTCCTTTATAATTATAAAGTAGCGTAGATTATAGTGATCTAAGAGTATATAAGTGGTATAGCTCGCGTGCTTAAGGTAGTGTCGCCACTATTTAAAGCAGTTGACTATAGCCAGCAGTTCCTTATTATGGGTATAATACCTAACTTTAAGTCCCTAGAATTTTCTACTATAAAATGCTATTGGTCTCCAATAGAGCTAGGTAGTGTTTGGATACCTATTAGGTTGTAGCAGGATACTAACAAAGGCAAAATTTGATGTATTAGTAATTATTATCAATAGCTAATTTGGGTTAAAATACCGCAGCAATAGAGCTTCTATAAACTTTACGCGAAGTTCCTAAAAGGCCTCCTAACCCTTTCCGGGCTATAACTATAGCTTATACCATTTAGTTGGTCCCTTCTTAGTTTTCTTCCTTACCGCCTTTAAGCTTTTTACTCCTTAGGTTAGGTTTTAAAAAGCTTTTATAATATAGTTGGATAGGTATCGGGTGATGTCTAAGTAGTTATAGATAAAGCGCCTATAGAAATTGGCAAAGCCTAGGAACACTTAAATATCCTAATAGCTCTCTAGCTCTAGCTACTCCTAAATCGTCTACACCTATATTGGGTCCATAACTACACCTATAGGCGTTACAATATAACCCAGGAACTTAACCTGCTTAGTGTTAAAGACATACTTTAACGCCTTAGCGTAGAGGCCCTAATTATCCAAACGTTCCAGCACTTCGCGGACATATTGCTTGTGTTAATTCTTATCTTCCAAGTAGATTAAGATATTATCTAAATAAATTATATATATACGGTTAACTAGTCCCCCTAAGGCTCTATAAATATACAATTAGAATATCATAGGTGCATTAGCTAGCCTAAAAGGCATCACCAGATACTTAAAGTAGCTATATTAGGTCTTAAAAGTGGTCTTCTATTTATCCCCTTCTTTAATACGGAGCCTATAATAGGCGTCTCATAGATCCAACTTTGTGAAGATCTTCGCCCTAGATAGTCAATCCAGCATTTCACTAATTAGTGGTAGTGGGTAACGGTTCTTAATTATAATCTTATTAAGGCCGTGATAGTCTACGCATAGCCTTATAGTTTTATCTAGTTTTAGGATAAAGAGGATCGGCGCGCCTAACGGCGACTTACTAGGCCGGATCTATCCCTTTTCCAGTAAGCCATTAAGGTACTCTTATAGGATTTTAAGCTCTTTATGCGAGAGGTTATAGATAGGAAGATTCAGCGGTTACTTACCTTCTTCTAGATTAATTACATAATCGTACTCCAAGTTCTACGGTAGGACTTTAGCTCTCCTGCCTAAAAATACCCTTAGTAAGTCCCTTAGGCCTACTGGAATATTTAATAAATTAGGGTCGCGTTTATCTTCTATATTATTATTAGGTAGGTCCCGGAGCTCCCTTAGAATACTCGCAAGCAGCGTTATACGCTATAGTGGTTACTTGTATATAGTTGCCACCATATATTAAACCGTTTCATACAGTAGCTAGTAGAGGGTAGGGAACTCCTTAATGCAGCGTTTAAGGTGCTATAGTATACTCTCCGCATATTGCTTAAGCTAGAGTAACCCATAGCGGTTAAAGTATCTCATAAGATCCTTAAGATCGCCGCCTCCCTATAATATCTCTACGACCTATCTAGCAGTTCCCTATAGGGTCTCCATTATAGAGGGGTTGTTACCTATACTAAGCTTTATATTTATCTTGCTATCGAATAGGGGTTAAATCCGATACTCCTTTAGGTGTAGAGCGTATACTATTTCGCCTGGGGCTATATTCTCTAGAATATCCTTTAGGCTTATTAGTAATATACGCCCTTCTAAATCTTCATCATTCTACTATTTAAAGGCTCCTGTCTTAAAGTATATCTTAGGATCTACTTTTATAAGCTAAGGGTATCTAAGGATAAGGTCATAACCTATAAAGTTAGCCGCCTAAAAGGGTTGCGGGCCAACTACCTTGGTGCGGTTATATATATCGGCCACTAATACTATAAGCTTATAGGCACTATATAGCTTAATCCAATGCTCATCTAGGAAGCCTATAATAGGTTTCCGCTACCTTCACAATGAGATAAGTTTATGCTCTTTTACCAAATCATATTATATAAGATTAATTTCGGCGCCGCTATTATATAGTGCTTAAAACTGTCATACCTTACCTATAGGGAGTATCATTTCTAGCTTAATAGTAATATGGAAAGTCTTTCCTTTTATATCTTACCCTAGTTGCAGCTAGGAGAGGTCCGCAACTAAGGCTTTTCTTTTTTTAAATTATTAGCGCGGTTATTGCCCTGCTTATTTTTCTAATAGAATCTACCTTTAGAGTTTTCTCTTAACTTCTTAGAGTATTCCTATAAAGGTACTAAATAAGTGTCGGGTTGGCCCTAGGAGTCTTTCCCATTATTTAAGGTTCCTAACTTTAATCCTTTTAAAGTTCTCTTTAAGAACAGCTTCTTTAAAGGTTAGGTCTGCCCTATGTTATTACTAGAGTGCCCACGCTTCTAGTGACCCCCTAGCTTCTTACCAAAAGAGGTCTAGTTCCTTACCGTATCTTTAGCGTTTAGAACTGCTTATTTAAAATCCGCATATATAGTGATCCGCGATAGGGCTCCTATATACTTTATTTTATTACGAATTACTAGCTTAATTCTAGCCTAGATAAACCTAATCTTCTCCTTCTTACGGATGCTACCGTCCTTGTTTTTACAGGGCTCTAGATCTATTTACTAAGTACAAGTTTCTATAAAGTTTATAAACTGGCGAAAGTTATAGCGGTCTAGCTATATCCTATTCTAGAATAGCTCTATATTATCATATTATATAATATATAGATCTTAAGTCCATTTCTTTAGAAAGGTTTGCAGCTATAGCTATATAGTAATTTGCTTTTTATTAAGCTAATTAAGTGCGATTTAGTTTAGCAATTAGTCTTTAATCTTACTAATAATCTAGCGTGTACGCTCTTTGGTATCATCTCATATTATCAGCATCTTAAAGAAGTTGTCTACCTTATAAACCTAATCGTTTAACTGCTGGGCGTTAGGTCTATGGCGGAGTTCTAAACTATTAGAGGCCTTAGCTAGTCAGTCTATATCCTTTTTCCATTTATAGCGTAGATAACTCTTTAAGTCTTCTATACCTCCTCAGGTAGGTACTAGGTAGCTTTTAGAAAGCCCTTAGCCTTAACTATGTTATAAAAGAATTTACCTAGCTTAGATTAGACCCTATTAGATTTAGATTTGCCCTTAAAGGGTTCTAATATGTTTATTAGTAGCTTCCTCCCGTATGGCTTCCAAGAGCCTTATAATAGCTTCCCGATATCCATCTTAAAGGAGATTAATATAGGGCTCTTAACCTTTTGAACTTAGGCCTGGGGAGGCTCCTACTATAGAGGTAGTATTAGTACTAGTAGCTAGTATAGGCTTCCTAACGAGGCTCAGGTCTTAAGTTAGTAATTAGCTTAGATTACCTAAAGGGGTAGGCCTGCTTGGCTTATAAGCAGTCTATACGCCACTACTATGCTAATTATAGGCTGGTGGTCTTCCGGGAGGGTTCCGGTTAGTTTCCTAGTCGGATATATTAGTATATTCCTCTGGCATTTCTAGCTTAGGGGAAGATCTTAGAGTCGCCTCTAGCGCTTAATCTTCCAATTGGCCTGGGTGGGGCCAGAGGGGTTCCGGCTGCTTTTTAGTAGTATTGCGACTATTATAGAGGGTGTTTGTATTTTCCTTAGCGTTGCCGGTGACCGTAGGTATGCGAGAGTCTTTAAGCTCCTAGAGTATCTAGGTATTGGGGCTTATTCGGCCGTCTTGCCTAGAGGGTTATATTGTCGCAATCTCTCGCTATTAGAGGGACCTTTTTGCCTTTACGCGACGGCTTTCTATAAGGTATCCATGGAGTTTCCGTTTAGGTTATTATAAGATTTTAAGGGAGGATAGTAGTTATAAATAAAAGATATAAATAAATAATCTAGTCCTTAAAGCTAACTACCCTTCTAAAAAAGAGTAGGAAGGATTTAAATATAAGGGGATCTTTTAGATAGGGGGCTATAAGGATATAATTGTAAAATAGGATAGATTAGTGAGAGAGACGAATCTTTAAGGAGGTAAGGCCTTTGGGATCGTGGAGACTATATACTATAAGTATATACCTCCGGCACATAACTGGCGACTATCTAAGGGGCGTCCGGGGGTTGTTCTGAGGGCAACCTAAGGTGTTTACAATAATATCCCTTATAGATATCCCATCTAGTCCTAGAGCCTTTTTATTAAAGCTAGAGAAAATTGCTTATTTAACTTCTATTTTCTCTAGTTCTGGCTATTCCTATTTATTGTCTATTATATAGTCCTTCCACTCTATAGGGCTAGTAAAAGGGGGGGGGTTTTGGGAATAGAGTAGTTATAAAAGCTTTATACTAGTCCTTAAAGCTTTCTACTAGTCTAGTAGTCCTATCCTTACTATACTGTAGACTAGGGATTATTTTTAATATTCTCTCCTTTATATATTTTAGGGTAGTAAAGACCTCCTTTCCTTATGCTTTTTCTAGGAAGCTATTCCAGCAGCTAGTCTTAGCTTCTCTTATTACGTAGAAGTATTGATTTTTAGCTTCTTTATAGGCTTCTAGTATGTTGTTCCTCTTAAAGTCTTCCTAGTTTTGCCATTTTTTGTCTTTTCTTTAGAAGCTCCTTATTCTACTATAGTTTAGAGAATTTATAGGTTCTAGATCTAGGGATAGCTTTCTCTACTGCTAGCTTTATATAGCTAGTAAAATCTATTACTAGATTATCTACTAGTATACTTAAGCTTCTATCCCTAGGTCTATAAGAATCTTTTAGAGAGGCTAGGGGACCTTTTTCTCCTATTTCTATATAGGGGTTTTCTCCTACTAGTTCCTCTAGTACTAAAAGTTTTGCTTTTAGTTCTAGCTCTAGAACTTGCTCTTTTAAAGAAGTAAAGAAAATCTTCCAGTTTGCCTTTTTTATAGAGAAAGGAGTTTCTTAAAGAGGGTTTAGGTATCTTTACGTCTCTCTAGTAAATAGAGAGAATGCTATAATCTTATAATCAGATCCTATATCTTCTATTATAGTCTAATTATCCTAGGTGTTTTCTTGAAAGTTTCCTAAGTAGAAGGCTAGGTCTATAATAGACTTTTCCCTTATATTGGATCTATAGAAGGTCCCTTTTTATTCGTCTAAATTTAGTAGTTAGCAGTTATATTTGTTTAGCCAGTCTACTAGTTCTTTGGCCTCTCTAGTCGGATTCCTTACTAGCGCATTCCACTGTGTGTGGTGTAGGTTATAGTCTCCTATTAGTATAAAAGGGAGGTCTATTTCTAGTTCTAGAATGGCTCTAGAGATAGTACTTATACTATTTCTTTAGGTTCTAGAGTTCTTGTCTAGTTATCTCTCGTTATAGATATTAAGCAGTAGAAATCTTTTAAATTGGCTATAGATTTCTAGTGCTATAGTATCTATATCTTTATAGATATCCTCCCTATTTCTATATTGTAGAATACTAGAACTAGTTTTCCTTATATAGATAGCTACCTTAGGATGAATAGCTAGATTACTAGGGAGGATAAGATTAAATATAGGATGTGGAATAGAGAAGTAGGATCCTTTTTGCTTATCTTTCTAGGTACTAGGTTCTTGTACTAGAATAATATCTATTTTTCTCTTAAATCCTATTTCTAGTAGGGTTTGCTGTGCTTTTTGTCTTTTCCCTACATTATATTATATAAAGGAGATTTCTCCTCTAGCTTTAGAAGCTAGGGAGATTTCTTCTTCTTCCTATATAGAACCTTCTAAGTGTATACTTATTAGTATATTAACTTAGCTGCTTTAAGAGACTGGTAGTCTTTACTAGTAGCAAAGTGTTTTTCTTTACAATTAATGCAAAGAGGGGTAGTATGCTCGCAAGGCTTACCTATCATATTACAACTTAAGTAGGAGTGGTCTTTAGATAGGTATGCTGCTGTACAAAACCGATAGGCCCTAGTAGAGCATCTATCTCCTATATGGCCAAATTTTTGGTAGTTTGTATACTGTGTAGTAGGAGAGACTTCTAGGTATTTAACTACCTTAGTAGCTACCCCTGTAATTAGGATTTCCTTCTGCTTAAGGATTTCCTGTCTTTTCTCCTTATTTTCTATAGCGAATACTATAGAGCCAAACCTAGTCTGTGGATTATATCTCTTTGCCCTAAAAGAGATCTATCTAGGTAGTCCCTGTATCCTAATAGGGTTAAAGGTCTCTATTTCTTCTTTTAGAAGTTTAGAGCCTTCTTCTCCTAGGAAAGGGGGGATAGGGACGCTATGAGCTACTATTTAAGTCTAGGGCTCTAGTTTTTGTTCTCTTTTAAAAGAGAAGCAGCTAGACCAGACTTCTTTATATTTAACTAGAAAATCTACATTATATTCCTCCGTTGTTATAAGGAGAATATTTTGCTTTTCTCTTGTTCTAGCTATAGAAGCTATAACTGGCTTTTCTATTTGCAATTTGGATATAAATCGTTAATTAATTGTGTTTTGTATAGAGAAGATGTCTAGAGGCTAGTCCTTTTAGTCTATAACTAAGACTAGTCCTCTTTCTTATAGCTGCTTCTTTTTCCCTCTAGTAGAGGTAGGGCTTGTAGAACTGGTAGTACTACTAGCTGCCTTACTAGTAGAGGGAATTGAGGAGGAGGTAGGGGGTAAAGAAGAAGAAGAGGTGGTAGAAGAAGGAGGAGACGGCGATGAAGAAGAGTAAGTAAAAGAAGAGAGGCCCTTCTTTAACTTTTCTGTATAGGTTTTGGGGGCTACCTCCTTACGGAGGGCTCTTACTTCTTCTACTAGTCCTTTGAGGATATCTGTCTTCTGTTTTTCCTTTTCTGTTTCCTTTATAGAAGGATTTTCTCCTACTATAATTCTTTATACGTCGTCCCTAATATGTTTAACCTCCTTACTTTCTCCTTCTAGCCTTAGATAGGCCTGGGTTAGGCTTTCTAGGGCCTTGTGTAGAAATTGTTTTAAAGAAGGAGGGGGGAAATATAAACTAGCCATAGAGGACCTTATTTTTACTAGGTTTCTTTTTAGGTTTTAGCTATCTTCTTTAGAAGACAATAGGGGGTGGTTTCTTTTTCTTTGGTTCTTTATATAAGCTAGAGACGGCTTATCTACTTCTTCTATATCTTTATCTTTTCTAGATAAATATGGAGAAGATAGAGAAGAATAAGTAGAAGAGGTAGATAAGAATTCGTCATCGCTTATCTCTATAGGGGGCTTTGTTTTAGGCTTGATAGCCTTTACCTTTAGCATTTTATATCTTATAGCTTTTAGCTTATAGGGGGGGTTCCTAGTTTTTTCAGTAGATAATAACCTCCTTAGGTCTCTTATCTCCTAGCATAGAGGTAAAAAACTAGGTAAAAAGCCTTCCTAGTTTTTACTATCCTTCTATATCCTTTTTCCTTACTAACTCTACTAGAGAGCTTCTGGGGAAATTAGACTAAAAAGTAGTAGAAAAACTAAGTAAAAAGACTATAGTAGTTATTTTCTTCTCTATTAGAAGTAGAAAAAACTACTAGAAAAAAGGACTTATTAGGCTTTTACTAGTAGAAAAGCCTAAAAAGGCAATCCTTCTCTTACTAAGGAAAATCTGACTAAAGGAGATATAGAAAAATACCTACACCTCCTATTTTATTAGGCTTTTACTTTCTATAAAAGAAAAACCTAGGAAAAGTCTATATTTTGGTATTTTAGTATTCCTACCCCTACCTTGCTTATAAGCTAGGGCTACCTCTTAAGAGAATTTTCTCTTGGGTAAAAGGGGGTAAAGAGGGAAATAAATCCACCTCTAGCTTGCTAGGTAGTAGGAATTAGGCCTTAAAAGTTAGAAAATTAATTGTTTTTGATAGGAAGATGGGTATAGGTAAGTTTTAAAGTGTGGCGCTACCTTTTAGTAAGGTTGCATATATATTACCTCTGCTATTAGGAGCTATTAGTACTATTAGGAGGTAGAAACATTTTGCTAATGTAACTAGGGACCTAACTAGAACCCTCTTAGAAGACCACTAGCCTATAATTAGTATAGTAGTAGTATATAGACTGCTTACGAGCTAAGCGGGCCTACCCCTTTAGGAAATTTAACTTAAACACTAACTTAAGACCTAAGGCTTACTAGGAAACCCGCACTAGCTACTAGTACTAATACTACCTCTATAGTAGGAGTTTCCCTAGGCCTAAGTTTAGAAAGTTAAGAGCCCTATACCAATCTCCTTTAAGATAGATATTGGGAAGCTATTATAAGGCTCTTAAAAGCTATACGGGAGGAAGCTACTAATAAATATATTAGAACCCTTTAAGGGTAAATCTATATCTAGTAGGGTTTAATCTAGGCTAGATAAATTTTTTTTTAACCTAGCTAAGGCTAAGGACTTTTTAAGGACTTTTTAGGGGCTACTTAGTATATACCTAAGGAGGTATAGAAGACTTAGAGAGGCATTTATGTAATAAATAGAAAAAGGATATAGACTAACTATCTAAGGCCTTTAATATTTTAAAACTCCGTTATAGACCTAACGCCTAATAGCTAGACGATTAGGTTTGTAAGGTAGACAACTTTTTTAAGATGCTAATAATATAAGATAATATTAAAGAGCGTATACACTAGATTATTAGTAAAATTAAAGACCGATCGCTAAACTAGATTGCGCTTAATTAACTTAATAAAGAGTAAATTACTATATAACTATAGCTATAGACCTTCCTAAGGGGTTGGACCTAAGATTTATATATTATATAACAATACAGAATAATTCTAGAATGGTACGCAGCTGGACTATTAAGACTTCCGCCAGTTTATAAACTTTATAGAAACTTAGATAAATCTAAAGCCCTTTAAAAATAAGAATAGCAGTATCCGTAAAAAGGAGAAGATTAGATTTATCTAGGCTAGAATTAAGCTAGCAATTTATAACGAAATAAGGTATATAGAAGCCCTACTGCGGATTATTGTATATATAGATTTTAAACACGCGGTTCTAAACGCTAAGAATATAGTAAGGAACTAAACCTCTTTCGGTAGGAAATTAGGAGGTAACTAAAAGCGTAGGCATTTTAGTAGTAACATAGGGTAGACCTAATGTGACGATTGCCCACTAAGCTAAATGAACTCAACTGGCTAAAAAGGTATAGTGTCGAACCGAATGGTTTGACGGGCTCGGTAACCGATATATATACGTTTGTCGCTTTACCTTATACCCAAGCTTTAAAGAAGCCGTTCTTAAGAAAAACTTTAAAAGGGTTAAAGTTAGAAGCCCTAAGTAATAGGAAAGACTTTTAGGGCTAACCTAATACCCGTTTAATACTCTTATAGGAACACTCTAAGAAGATAAAAGGAAATTTCCCTAAAGGTAAATCTTATTAGAAGAATAAGTTAGGTAATAATTATACTAACAATCTAAAAAAAGAAAAGCCCTAGTTATAGATGTCTCCTAGCTATAACTAGGGCAAGATATAGAAGAAAAGACTCTTTATATTACTATTAAGCTAGAAACGGTACTCCTTATAGGTAAGGTATAACAGTTCTAAGTACTATATAATAGTGGCGCCGAAATCAATTTTATATAATATAATTTAGTAAAAGAGTATAAACTTATCCTATTATAAAGGTAGCGGAAACCTATTATAGGCTTCCTAAATAAGTATTAGATTAAACTATATAGTGCCTATAAGCTTATAGTGTTAGTGGCCGATATATACAACCGCATTAAGGTAGTTGGCCTATAACCTTTCTAGGCGGCCAACTTTATAGGTTATAACTTTATCCTTAGATACCCTTAGCTTATAAAAGTAGATCTTAAAATACGCTTTAAAATAGGAGCCTTTAAATAGTAAAACGATAAAGAATTAAAAGGGCGTATATTACTAATAAGCTTAAAAGATATTCTAGAGGATATAGCTCTAGGCGAAATAGTATACACTTTATACCTAAAGGAGTATTAAATCTAACCCCTATTTAATAATAAGATAGGTATAGAGCCTAGTATAGGTAGTAACCTCTTTATAACGAAGACCCTATAGGGAATTACTAAATAGGTTATAAAGATATTATAGGGAAGTAGTAATCTTAAAGATCTTATAAGATACTTTAACCGCTATAGGTTACTCTAGCTTAAGTAATACGTAAAAAAATACTTTAATACCTTAAATATTGCATTAAAGAATTCCCTACCCTTTACTAGCTACTATATGCAACGGTTTAATATACGGTAGCAACTATATATAAGCAACCACTATAGTACGCAACACTGCCCATAAGTATTTTAAGGGAGCTCTAGAACCTACCTAATAATAAGATAGAGGATAAACGTGACCCTAATTTATTAAATATTCTATTAGGCCTAGGGGGCTTATTAAGGGTATTTTTGGGCAGATAAGCTAAAGTCCTTCTATAGAACTTAGAGTATAATTATCTAATTAATCTAGAAGAAGGCAAATAACCGCCAAACCTTTTTATCTATAACTTCTCTTATAAAGAGCTTAAGATCCTATAAAAGTGCCTTAATAGTTTACTAGAAAAGGGATAAATCTAGCCTAGTAAGTCGCTGGCAGGCGCGCCGATCCTCTTTATTTTAAAACTAGATAGAACTATAAGGCTATATATAGACTATCGCGGTCTTAATAAGATTATAATTAACCGTTACCTACTACTACTAGTTAGTAAGATACTAGATAGACTATTTAGGGCAAAAATCTTTATAAAGCTAAATCTATAAGACGCCTATTATAGGCTCTATATTAAAGAATAGAATAAGTAAAAAACTGCTTTTAAGACCTAATACGGCTACTTTAAATATCTAGTAATGCCTTTTAGGCTAGCCAATACGCCTATAATATTCTAATTATATATTTATAGAGCCTTAGTAGGACTAGTTAACCATGTATATAGTATCTATTTAAATAACATTCTAATCTACTTAGAAGATAAGGATTAGTATAAGTAATATATCCGTAAAGTGCTAGAATATTTAGATAATTAGGGCCTCTATGCTAAGGCGTTAAAGTATATTTTTAATACTAAGTAGGTTAAGTTCTTAGATTCTATTATAATACCTATAGGCGTAGTTATAGACCTAGTATAGGTGTAGATAATCTAAGAGTGGCCAGAGCTAGAAAGCTACTAGGATATTTAAGTATTTCTAGGCTTTGCTAATTTCTATAGGCGCTTTATTTATAACTACTTAAATATTACCTAATACCTATTTAACTATATTATAGAAGCTTTTTAAGACCTAACCTAAGAAGTAAAAAGCTTAAAGGTAGTAAGGATGAAAATAAAAAAGGGACCAACTAAATAGTATAAGCTATAGTTATAGCCCAAAAAGGTTTAAAAGGCCTTTTAGAAATTATATATAAAGTTTATAAAAGCTTTATTACTACGACATTTTAACCTAGATTAGCTACTAATAATAGTTACTAATATATTAAATTTTGCTCTTATTAGTATCTTACTATAACCTAATAAGTATTTAGACGCTACCTAGCTCTACTAAAGACTAATAATATTTTATAGTAGAAAATTTTAGAGGCCTAAAGTTAGGTATTATATCTATAATAAGGAACTACTAGCTATAATTAACTACTTTAAATAGTAGTAATACTACCTTAAGTACGCGAGCTATACTACCTATATACTCTTAGATTATTATAATCTATGCTACTTTATAACTATAAAGGAGCTTATACCTTAATAAGCTAAATAGGTAAAGGAGCTTACGTAATTTAATTTTAAAATTAAATATAAGCTAGGGGAAAGTAAC
The DNA here is from genome assembly GCF_001692895.1 of Cenococcum geophilum 1.58. Classification (NCBI taxonomy): domain Eukaryota; kingdom Fungi; phylum Ascomycota; class Dothideomycetes; order Gloniales; family Gloniaceae; genus Cenococcum; species Cenococcum geophilum. The sequence continues at coordinate 121,084 of NW_027137587.1, forward strand.
CTTACTAATAGACCGTTATAACGGCTATACTATACTAAACGCTTTAAAACAGGAGAAGGACAATAGATAATAGATATTTTACTCCCTATATTGTAGAATAAGCGCTAAGTATAAAATACTTAAGTACCTATACCTCTATATACTAAGTCTTAGGCGGTATAAGCCCTATTAGTTTCTATTAATATTCCGGCTAGTGCCCGGTCCGTTACTAATAAGGGTCTAAATATACCTAGATAGGACATCCCTAATATATTCTTAGAACCTAGTAATATACCACCTCTAATTACTAAGCTATCCCCTTAAACTAATAGCGAAGCTATAGAGCAATTAGAACTTGGAGCCCTATAATAACTAAAGGACTTTAACCTTATAGCGGCCTTTCTAATATATATATATTAAAAAGTTGTAAAATCTATAGTACTATTTAGTCTTATACTTAAAGCAGTATAGAACGAAATAGCTTTTACCTAGAAACTATTTAAAAGGTTAATAGATTTTATTTATAAGGTATAATAAAGGGACGCTTTCTATACTATCTTTAATATAGAAGTAGGCCGGAAATGTAATAAAAAGGAAGCTATTAGGCGCTACTATTAGGAACTAGACCTAATAGGCCTACTATATAGGGGTAGCAAGGTTTACGTGCTATAAGAAGTAAATCTATAACAGAAGATTCTTATAAAGAATTACAATAATCCTCTAGACGGCCACTATAGTTAAGCTATAATAGTAGAATTACTTTAGCGCAAATACTATTAGCTAAAGCTTAAGCAGAAAGTAAAGGAGTATATTAGCTATTACGAGAAGTGTTAAGTATATAAGATCTATAGGTATAAGCGATAGGGTTTACTTAAATTAGTTCCCCCTGGTAATAAGTTATAGTAATATTACGCCATAGACTTTATTACAGATCTCCCGCTATCTAAAGATAGCTAAGAATAAATATACAATTTAGTCCTTATACTTATTAATAGGGTTTTAAAGTACGTTTAATACCTTCCTATTAATAAGACAATTAATATATAAGCGTTTACAAACCTAATTAAGGAGAAATACTTTCTTAAAGTAGACTAGCCGCACTCTATTATTACTAATAGGGGCAGCGTCTTTATAAGCCAGTACTAGTCAGATCTATACTTTTATTTAAAGATAGACTACTATTATAATATAGCTTTCTATCTATAAATAGATAGGTAAATATAACGCTAGAACTAGGAACTCGAGTCTTACCTATAAATATATTTAAACTATTAGCAAGATAATTAGTATAAGCTACTTCTGTATATAGAGTACGCTTATAATTTAAAGTAACACGCATTACATAAGTATGTACTAATCTAGATTACCTATAGCGTCTAACTATTTAGGTTTAATAGTATACCCAATAATTACTAGCTAAGGCCGTATAATTAGTTATAGGATCCTATTAGGGAGTTTAAGAATATCTACTAAAGAGTATAAGGATACCTCTATAAATGGGAGGAGTAATAAAAGTATATAAAGTAGAGCCTATAGGATACCTAAGAGCAGCAGAGACTCTAGTATAACCGTAAATACTAGAATAATTATTTTAGAGTAGACGATAAGGGTCTATTATATTTAATAAATATTAAGACCTATTAATTATTAAAGAAGCTTAATATAAAATACCTAGGTCCCTTTTAAGTTGAGGAATAAATTAGTAAGCTAGCCTACTATCTCTAGCTACCCCTATCTATAGCCCGTATATATTTAGTGTTTTATATAAACCTACTAATGCTATAGCATAGACTGCCGCCGGAAAAGAACTTCTATCTAGGCCTAATTAAATATCTTAAGGTAGTAGGCAAGCGGTATAAGGTTAAAGCTATACTATACTATAAGTCTATTAAGAACAAGCTTTAATATAAAGTTAAATAGCTAGGCTAGCCTACTAAGGACTCTATATAGGAACTAGAGGATTACCTTAATTATTATAAAGATATTCTAAAAGAATATTAGGACTAAGGTTTATAATCCACAAATTATAGAAACCGCTCTAATACTATAGTATTATCGCGACTTATAAAGAAAGCTCGCGAAAAGAGTATATGGGTTAAATTAGATATAAAACAAATAGGCTCCAAAAACTATAAGGATTAGGACTATGGCCTAAGGCAGAATAAGTCCTTAGCCTTTTTATATATATGGCATAGAGTTAATAGGGCATTTTGCTAGAATAATATTCCTATTTATTTATCTATATTAGAAATATAGTTTTTAGGGCTCCTAAGCCCTTTCTAAAAGCCTTTTAATGCCTTTTTAAGCACCTAATTAAGGTCCTTAATTGCTACTATATATAAGAATAAAATCTAAATACCTAATCTAAAAAGCCACTATACCTTATCCTTAGGAGTAGGGTTAGTATCTATTGGCCCTTTAAGGGATGGCTAATAAGAATAAAATCTAGACCCCTTAGTAGGGGTATAAGTAGGTATAAAAATAGGGGTAGGATAATAAGGTATAGCTAGAGCAGAGACTCTTAAACGCTTAATACCAATATTAGGTCCAAACTAATACTAATAAAGCTCTTACGGCGTAAGCTTATAGTTAATAAAGATACGCTTAAGCCTAGAATAAAAAAAATTAGCTGGCTAGTATAATCCAGAACCACTAAGACCTTACTACGGTAACTATTAGTTACCTATCTACTAGGTACCTAAAGAGTAACCTACCTAATAACGTATTATATTATGCTCTTTTAAAACTTAACGTATATGCGCGAACTCCTTTCTATAATAGACGGCAACCTTCCTCTTATTACCCCTATCCCTTACCCTATCCTTAATATACTAACCTTGCTCTTGTATTAAGCGCTACTAGCTAGCTTACTAAGAGTTATAAGCGGTATAAATAGCTGTAGTATAATCTTAAATTCGACCTAGATATTTAGTATTAACGCTTAAATAGGAGAGAGCCTGGCCGATATAGTAGTTGAGAATATTAAAGGAACGTTGCTACTTAGGCCTAAGCTATTAAAGCTTAAAGTTAATAATATAAATCTATTAAGGATAGAAAAGCTTACCGTAATATATTTTAATACGCATATATATAGATAAAAAACCTTCACCGCATATGCAACCTTACTAAAAGGTGGCGCCGCACTTCAAAACTTACGCATACCCATCTTCCTATTAAAAACAATCGATTTTCAGACTCTCAAGACCTAATTCCTACTGCCTAGCAAGCTAGAGGTGGATTTATTTGTCTTTTTACCCCCTTTTACCTAAGAGAAAATTCTCTTAAGGGGTGGTCCTAGCTTATAAGCGAGGTAGGGGTAGGAACACTAAAACATTAAAACATAGACTTTTCCTAGGTTTTTCTTCTATAAAAAGTAAAAGCCTAATAAAATAGGAGGTGTAGGTATTTTTCTATATCTCCTTTAGTCAGATTTTCCTTAGTAAGAGAAGGATTGCCTTTTTGGGCTTTTCTGCTAGAAAAAGCCTAACAAGTCCTTTTTTCTAGTAGTTTTTTCTACTTCTAATAGAGAAGAAAATAACTACTATAGTCTTTTTTACCCAGTTTTTCTACTACCTTTTAGTCTAATTTCCCCAGAAACTCTCTAGTAGAGTTAGTAAGGAAAAAGGATATAGAAGGATAGTAAAAACTAGGAAGGCTTTTTACCTAGTTTTTCACCTCTGTGCGAGGAGATAAGAGACCTAAGGAGGTTATTATCTACTGAAAAAAATAGGAACCCCCCCTATAAGCTTTAAGCTACTAAATCCAAAATGCTAAAGGCTTCTAAGGAGCTAAAAAGGCCTCCTAAAGAAAAGCCTTCTATAGAGATAAGTGATAACAAACAGTTAACTACCTCTTCCCTTCCGTCTTCCCCCTGCCCATTTAGGAAAGACGTAGAAATAGAAGAGGTAGACGAACTATCTCTAAACTATATAATAAGGAACGGAAAGAAAAGAAGCCGCCCTTAGTCTTCTCCTAAAAAAGACAGCCAAAAACAGATAAGAAAGATAGTAAAGCTTAAGCCTATTACGGCTAGTGCATCTTTCTTTCCATTTTCACTAGAACAGCACCTATAAAAGGCCTTAGAAAGCCTAACCTAGGCCTATAATGGGCTAGAAGAAGAAAGTAAAAAAAATTAAGTTAAATAGCTAGAAGACTATATACGAAGTATTCTAGTAGGAGGAAATCCCTTTATAGAAGGGAAAGAAAAATAAGAGAAAGATGTCCTAAAAGGACCAGTAGAAGAAGTATAAGCTCTTTGTAAAGAAATAGCCCCAAAAACATATGCAGAAAAGCTAAGGAAGGGCCTTTCTTCTTCTACTTTCTCCTTTTCTTCTTCCTCCTTCTCTTCCTCCCCTTCTTCTTCTCCCTCTTCTTCTTCCACCTTATCTCTACCTACTAGTAAAGTAACTAGTTATACCACTGGCCCTACTAGCCCTACTTGACCTACCTCTACTAGAGGAAAAAAGAAGCAGCTATAAGAAAGGAAACTAGTCCTTATTACGGACTAAAAGGACCAGCCTTTAGATACCTTCTCTATCCGAAATAGAGTTAATTAACTATTTACATCCAAATTGCAAATAGAGAAGCTAGTTATAGCTTCTATAGCTAGAACTAAAGAAAAGCAGAACATTCTTCTTATAACTATAGAAGAATATAATACAGACTTTCTAGTTAAATATAAAGACATCTGGTCCAGCTGCTTCTCCTTTAAAAGGGAACAAAAACTAAAACCCTAGGCTTAGGTAGTAGCTTATAGCGTTCTTATCTCCCCCTTTCTAGGAGAAGGAGGCTCTAAACTTCTAAAAGAAGAAATAGAGACCTTTAATCCTATTAGGATACAGGGGCTACCTAGGTGGATTTTATCTAGGGAAAAGAGATATAATCCGCAAACTAGGTTTGGCTCTATAGTCTTTACTATAGAAAACGAGGAGAAAAGATAGGAAATCTTAAAGCAGAAGGAAATCCTAATTATAGGGGTAGCTACTAAGGTAGTTAAATACCTAGAAGTATCTCCTAATATATAGTGTATAAGCTGCCAAAAATTTGGCCATATAGGAGATAGATGCTCTACTAGGGCCTGTCGGTTTTGTGCAGCAGTATATTTATCTAAAGACTACTCCTGTTCTACATGCAATATAATAGGAAGACCTTGCGAGCATACTACCCCTTTTTACATTAACTGTAAAGAAAAACACTTTGCTAATAGCAAAGACTGCGAGTCTCTTAAAGCAGCTAAACTAGTATATTAATAAGTACAAGTTTAGAAGGTTATTTACAGGAAGAAGAAGAAATCTCCCTAGTTTCTAAAGCTAGAGGAGAAATCTCCTTTATATAATACAATGTAGGAAAAAGATAAGAAGTATAGCAAACCCTACTAGAAATAGGATTTAGGAAAAAAATAGATCTTATCCTAGTATAAGAACCTAGTATATGGAAAGATAGATAAAAAGGATCCTACTTCTCTATTCCACATTCTGCTTTCAACCTTATCCTCCTTAGTAACTTAACTATTCGCCTAAGAGTAGCTATCTATATAAGGAAAACTGGCTTCCTATAATATAGAAATAGGGAGGATATCTGTAAAGATACAGATATTATAGCATTAGAAATCCACGGCCAGTTTAAAAGGTTTTTATTGTTTAATATCTATAACGAGAGACAGCTAGACGAGAACTCTAAAACCCAAAGAAATAGTAGAACTACTATCTCTAGGACCATTCTAGAACTGGAACTAGATCTCCCCTTTGTACTAATAGGAGACTATAACCTACACTATATATGGTGGAACGCACTAGCCAGAAATTTAACTAGGGAGGCTAAAGAACTAGTAGACTGGCTAAGTAAATATAACTGCCAACTACTAAATTTAGATAAACAAGAAGGGACCTTCTATAGATCTAATATAAGGGAAAAGTCTATTATAGACCTAGCCTTTTACTTAGGAAACTTTTAAGAAAATACTTGGGACAATTGGACTATAATAGAAGAAATAGGATCTGACCATAAAACTATAGCCTTCTCCCTATTTACTAGAGAGACGTAAAGATACCTAAACCCCCTTTAAGAAACTCCGTTCTCTATAAAAAAAGGCAAACTAGGAGCTCTTTTCTACTTCTTTAATAGAACTAGCTTAGGAACTAGAACTAGAAGCAAAGGTTTTAGTACTAGAAGAACTAGTAGGAGAAAACCCATATATAGAGATAGGAGAAAAAGGCCCCCTAGCCTTCTTAGAGGATTCCTATAGACCTAGGGATAGAAGCTTAAGTACACTAGTAAATAACCTAGTAGGAGATCTTACTAGTTATATAAAGCTAGTAGCAGAGAAAGCTATCCCTAAATCTAGAACCTGCGAATTCTCTAAACCGTAGTGGAATAAAGAGCTTCTATAGAAAAGAAAAAAATGGCAAAATTAGGAAGACTCCAAGAAGAGCAACCTACTAGAAGCCTATAAGGAAGCTAAAACTAGCTGCTAGAATAGCTTCCTAGAAAAAGCATAAGGCAAAGAGATCTTTACTGCCCTAAAATATATAAAGGAGAAAACATTACGAATAGTCCCTAGTCTATAGTATAGCAAGGATGGAAGAACTAGATTAATAGAAAGCTTTAACGACTAATGTAAAGCTTTTATAACTACTCTATTTCCTAAACCCCCTTCTACTAGCCCTATGGAGTGGAAGGACTATACTATAGATAGTAAATAGGAATGGCTAGAACTAGAGAAAATAGAAGTCAAATAAGTAATCTTCTCTAGCTCTAATAAAAAAGCTCTAGGCCCAGATAAGCTATCCTTTACAATTCTATAAAAGGCCTACCCTATTATAGAAGATCTTCTATATAGAATCTATAGGATCCTATTTACCCTAGGCTATTAACTAAAAGCCTAGAGAGAAGCTAAGGGAGTTATTCTACCTAAAGTAAATAAGGAGGACTATTTTTTACTAAAGTCCTATAGACCTATCTCTCTATTAAACTGCCTAGGAAAGACTCTAGAGAAGATCTTTACTACAAGATTAGGATATCTAGCTAGTACTACTAGCTTACTTCAAGACTCTTAACTAGGAGGAAGAAGACAGCGATCCGCAATTAACGCAGTCTTATTACTTCTAAATAATATCCAATTAAAAAAGAATAGGAAAAAGGCTAGACAAAGGATAGCTACTACATTATTCCTAGATATAAAAGGGGCTTTTAATTATGTTTCTGCAAATTAGCTTCTATCTATCTGTAAGGAACTAAGACTACCTATAGCGTTTATATAATGGGTAGCTACCTTCCTTAGCAATAGAAAGCTATAGCTTTCCTTTAACGGGCAAATATAAGAAAAAGTAGGAATAGAAACAGGGATACCACAGGGTTCGCCTATATCTCCTATTCTGTTTCTACTATATATATGCAATATCTGCAGCCTAAAGACAGATGGAGCCTATTCCCTTAGCTATATAGACGACTTCGCAATTACAGTTACCTCAAATTTAGCTAAATCTAACTGTAAAAAGCTAGAGGGAATAGCGTTACAGCTAATATCTAAAGCTAAAGAGGCTACTATTAGTTTTGATATCAGCAAAATAGAGCTTATACACTTCCATAGTAAACGTACCACTATAGAAGAAGGGCTAAAGCTAGGAGACGTAGAAATACCCCCTAAAACCCTAGTTAGGTGGCTAGGGGTATTTCTAGACTTAAAGCTTACCTTTAAATAACACGTAGAAATAAGGATCTCTAAAGCAAAAGCAGCCTTCTATTTAATTAGAAGACTAGGCAATACGCAAAGAGGCCTATGTTTATAAGCCCTACGACAGCTCTATATAGCCTGCGTTACTACTATAGCAGACTACGGAATACAATACTAGTGGAAAAGCAAATCTAGAGACTACCTACTAGCTAGGTACCAATCTCTATAAAATAAGGCCCTAAAACTAGTTCTAGGAGCATTTAGAGGATCCCTCATCCAAGCTATGGAAATTAAGACTTCTATTCCCCCTCCTAGAATTAGATTTAAAAAGCTTTGCAATAGCTATATACTAAAAATCCTAAAATTTAAGAAAAACCACGCAATTAAGAAGGCTTATATAGGAGAGGTTAATAAAGATGGAGACGAATTAGTAGCTAATTCTAGCTCTAGTTCTAGCTCTAAAAACTCTACTATAAAGTACCTTCTACAGCCAAAGATATAGCTACTATCTCTAACTTCTATAGTCCAGCAATTAATTCAAAATTGGAAAATAGAGAAAACATCTCTAGAGTGGCAAAAACCGTGGCTTCCCCCTATTTCTGCATCCTTTTCTATCTCTAAAAGTAGTAAGGAAGAAGCTGCACAAGAATATCTAAGACTAGTAGAAGATTTATAAGAATCCCTAGAGTGGGACCTAGTAGATATATACTATATAGATGGCTTAAAAGATAGTAAATTAAGTGCAGCAGCTGTATATAAAATAGAAGAGAGAAATAGGATTAAATATGTAATAAACTGGAATCTAGGACCCTATATGGAAATTATAGACGCAGAACTCTATACAGTCTATAGGGCCCTGGAATACCTAAAGTAGTAAAGACTAAAAGAGAAGCAGGTTTATATCTTTATAGATAGCCAGGCGGCTATTAAAAGATTATAACTAAATTCTCTTATAGGTGGACAAGAACTAGTCTTTAAAATTACGTAAAGTTGCTCCTACCTAGCTAGTAGGGGTGTCTCTATTAACTTTTATTGGGTTCCTAGCTACCTAGAAATCTATGGAAATGAAATAGTAGATAAACTAGCTAAAAAGGGCCTTTCTAGAAGAAAAATACAGTCTTCTTATACCTCCTTAGCCTATATAGGGAGAGTAGCAAGAGAAAAGATACTAGAACAGTGGAAAAATAATTGGCAAATGAACAAAAATAAAGGAAAACACTATACTAAGATCTGTAAAGGAAATTATTCCTTTTCTCTTAAAGCCCCTAAGGATAGATATCCTAAAAAACTATAGTCGGCTTTCTTTCAGCTAAAGCTAGGAAAAGGCTACTTTAAGTCCTTCTTAAAGACAATAGGAAAAGATAAAGAAGGCAGATGCTTTAGAGAATGTAGAGCTATACAAACTCCTAAATATTTACTACTAGACTACGACCTATATAGAGGAGAGAGAAAGGAGATGCAAAGGCAACTAGGATCTTCTCTCTCTCTAAAGAAACTATTTTGCATAATGAAAGAAAGAGAGGCGCTCTTTTTATTTCTAAATAGGACAGAAATAGCTACTAGAAAGTAGCTAATAGCAGCAGGATCCTTAGAAGGAGGTAACTCCTACTAGGATTCTAGTAGATAAATATTGAGAGCAAAAGGATAGAATAAACTACAAACAGGATATAGATAGGCGTTAGGGTTTCTTAATTTCTTATAGTCTTTTCTATTTTTTTCTAAACTACCTATTAGTTGTTGATAACCTAGTATTTTACTAAGGACTAGTAAACCCCTACTCTAGAGGTTTATAAACTATTAGGACATAGCTACTAGTATATATTAAGCTGCCTAAAAGGATTCATGTATATAGAACTATAGCGCCATAGCCTAGAGGCTGCATGCGTAGTATTGTACGTAGTATAATACAACGGATATAAAAAAATACGCATATATTAATTATAAAGACTAAAGGTATTAGATCTAATATAGTACGTCTTATTATAAGCCTCTAGAATCCTATTTTTAGATTTCTAGTCTTTTAAAGACGTATAGGTAAAATTATTTAGGTAAAACCAGCACTAGTTCCGGGTTAGCGAAGGTTAGGGTTCTATATATAAAGGTAAGGCTAGGATATACTATGGAATTTACTTAAAAGAGCAGTTAGTAGGAGAAAAAGAGGTATATTAAATTAATAATAAAAAAGAAGAAAATTTTAGTAATATATTAAAGATACGTCTAAAATTGGACAAAGGTTAGCGATGGAAAGTAAGGTGTGAAGGAAAAGGATTAAGCTTACATCGGGAAAATATTCGTAGGATAAGATTTAAGTAGACTTTGTTTAGCGCGTTTCGCGTAATTAATATGCAAATTAACTAACTTAACACGCAATTGACCAACTTAATACGCAATTAACCAACTTAATATATTTAAAAGTTAAATAACACGCAGTTAACCTATTCAATAACTTTAAAAACCAACTATATATTCCTTAACATGCAATTAAGGTAAAGTTATATACTAATTACGCAATATTATACAATCCTATATAGTCTTATTACTTAGAGGCTCTATATAAGGCTTTACACGAAGCTTTATATAAAGCTTTACGTATAGAGGCTCTATATAAGACTCTATATAAAGCTCTATATAAAGCTCTATACAAAGCTTTATATATAGAGGCTCTGCACAAGGCTCTGCGCAAAGCTCTACGTATAGAGGCTCTATACGAAGCTCTGTATTAAGTCCCCGCTATATTCCTAATAGCCTCTATATATATCTCTACCTATATAGCCGCCTTATTTTTTACCCTTCCTTCCTTTCTTACATCCTCCCTACCTAAGGAGGCACTAAAACGGCAGCTAGTAGAGGACCGTTACTAGAACTAGATGACTATCGCTAGAACTAGATAACCGTTACCGGAACTAGACGACCGTCGCGAGAGCTAGACGACCGTCGCTAAAGCTAGATGACTGTCGCTAGAGACAGACGACCGTCGCTAGAACTAGACAACCGTCGCTAGAGCCGGACAACCGTCGCTAGAGCCGGACAACCGTCGCTAGAGCTAGACAACCGTCGCTAGAACCAGATGATAACAACTAGCTAGCGAACACTATAAACAATTTAATTGATCGATTGAATTAAGGTAGTATAGATAGGTAGGCATAAACAGGTAGATGCTAATAGGTAGGTAGATATAGATAGGTAAGCAGATATAGATAGGTAGATGCTAGTAAGTAGGCAGATATAGATAGGTAAATAGATATAGACAGATAGGTAGATATAAATAGGTAGGTAGATATAGATAGGTAGGCGATATAAACAGGTAGGTAATATAGATAGGTAGGCGATATAAATAGGTAGATATAGACAGGTCTATATCTGCTACTTTTAGTAGCTACTTTTTAACTATATATATAGATTATATAAAGAAGTGTGTATAATTTACCTTACCAACTTTATAAATAGCTTTAAAATAGCCTTTAATTATTAATTATTATTTAAAATATACTATTAGTATAAAAGAGGTAGATAGCTCTAAATATAATTATAGTTGCTAAATTCGTAGGTTATACGTAGGTTGCGTATAGGTTACGCGCAGGCTGCACGCAGGCTGCGTATTAAAAAAATACAATATAGGCTAGTCGGTCGAGTTGCCAAATGCCCTTAACTGCGCGCTAATTGCGTTAACCACTAACCATTGAGACCATTAGTAGGGTACTATATTTTGCCGATGTAATAAGTAAAGTGTCTTTATACTTTACTTTTTAATACCCTTTTAGTAAATAGCCGCAACCTTGCCAATATAACTCCGTTATAATAGCGCTATTTAAAAGGAAGGAAATACGCGTATAAGCTATTTGGCCATTACTTCCTTATAAAAACTAAGTATGCAGCCAGGGAAAGGCAATTAAGACGTTAATTAAAGACGTATATAGGTTAAATTATACCTAAACGATACTAGAGTATTAAAGATTAACGTTATAGACGTTTTTGATAATCGTATAATAGCTATAATTGCTATCGCGAATTGTCCCTAAAATTAGACCCTACTTTATTCTAAACTATTTAACCCTCCTATTAAAGATCTTACGGTATACGTCCTTAAAATAACTAATTAATTAATTAAATAGATTATAATTAACGAATACCTAAATAATAAGTTTATTTAAGATATGCTTAAGCTAATTTAAGATAGCGTTAGACGCTTTAAAAGGGTCTCTTTAAGTAAATATAAAGCTTATAGAGATTGCTTATACTACTAGAAACATCTAGTTATACCTAACTATAATAAACTTAAGTCTAAGCTCCTTAAATATATACACATTTTACTAGTAGCCGGCTGCTTAGGTTAAGTAAACCCCTAAAATTACTCTAATGGGAGTACTACTAGCCGAATATATATAATATAATTTAAAAATATATCTCTAGCTGCCAAGTTTACTAATAAGCTAAAGCTTTGTATAAGACTTATAACGGCCTTTTAAAGCTACTACCTATTCTAACTAAAGATAGAAGAATATCTTAATTAACTTTATTATCGATCTCCCCGTAAGTAAAGGCTGTATTAATATTATAGTAGTTATAGACCGACTATCTAAAATAAGACACTTAATTGCCTACCCTAATATATTAATACCTACCATTACTTAACTGTTTTTAAACTATATATAGAAACTCTACGGACTCTTCAAAACAATTATCTCTAATAAAGGCAGCCGGTTTATCTCTATATTTTGGAAAAAAACTAACTACCTAACTCCGCATTAAAGCACTATTATCTACTATATACTACCTAAAAACGGATAGCTAAATAGAATGTGTAAATGCTATAATAGAATAGTATATTCGGATATACACGTTGTATTTATAGGACGACTAAATTAGCTGGCTTGCATTCGCTAAGTTTATTATAAATAACTCCGTCTTAAAAACTATAAAGGTCTCCCTATTTCTGGCTAACTATAGCTAGCACCTATAAATAGGTTTTAAACCCTTTAGCAATGTTCCTTACCTTATTTATTACGCCTTATAAATTATAGAAGCAAATTAATTTATAAAAAGGATGGAAGAACTATAATAGTTTCTTACTAATGAGAAAATATAGGCCTAATTTGTCTATAAAGCAGTAGCAAATAAAAACCGAACCCTAGCACTAGCCTACTAAATTAGTAACTTTATTTAACTAGATATAAGGAATCTAACTATAAAACGGCCTGCTAAGAAACTTAATTAGAAGAACGCCGGCCCTTATAAGGTTAAGAAGGTCGTCTCCTTTTACGCCTACTAATTAAAGCTCCCCGATACAGTTAAAATCTACCCTATATTCTATATATTAGTCCTTTACCCTACTACCACTATATTAGACGCCCTGTCTAAATAGATATAAGACCCTCCCCTATTAGTTAAAGTAGATAGTATAAAGGCTTAGTTAAAAGAACAGAATCTATTAGTAGCCAGTAAATAAGAATTCTAAGACAAGGACTGGAAGAAGGTCGAGGAAAGGACACGTCTATATACATGTCGCCAAGGCTTGGCTCGGCCGAGCCCCTAACTAGGGTCTATAACAGTGTCGTAACAGATAGTAAGAATAAGTACTTTATTAAAAGAATTTATAATACTAAGTATAATAAACGGAAACGCTAATATATATACCTTATAAAGTAGAGAGGCCTTATTAAACCTTTATAGGAACCCGTTAACTCTATAGGACTTATATAAGCTATAAAAGACTTTTATAAACTATACCTAGAACTACTATAGCCCTATTTTATTAAAGCTCGAGTTTAAAGGGGGGGTACGATTATAGGACACTCCCGTAACACCTTATATACATCTACCTATTTTTACTAACTTAGTAACTAAAGACCAACTATAAGACGGCAATTTAATGGCAATCTATGGCAATCTAACGGCAATCTGCTATATTTTGCCATATTCCGCCAAATTTTACTAAATCCTGCTAAGTTCTGCTAGGACTACTACCTAAATCCTATTTTGCTCTATATATATATTAACTAAGCAACTAAGCTAATAATATATACCCTTTCTTCCCGTTTTCTTACCCTCTTTCCTTATATAACGTCTTGATCTTATTATACAGTTTATATATATAGCTTAATAATATCTACCTCGTTATATATTATTGTCGCTTATATTTACTTTATAACACCTAAGGCTAAAGAGGCTAAAAATGATTCTAATTAAAAAGAGGCGGAAATAACTTATATGATAGTAGTGGATCCCTTAGATAACCCGGCTTATTTATTACCTTTAACTAATCCCTTTACCTTTAGCTTCTTCTTAATATTACCTAACCCTTTTTCTTTTAATACTTCTATACCTTTTCTATAGCCTTTTTTAGGTTTTATAGTAGTTCCTAGGTAGTCTTATTATAGCCTACCCACTTTACTTTATACTATATTTTATTGTTAATATTCTTATAATTTATAATCTTTAAAACCTACTATTTATCTTCCTTTTGTCCTTTATATATATCTACTTTATAAACTAATAGCTCTATATTTTTCTACGCTAGCTTTAGTATTGCAATATGCTATATAGGGTAGATCTTTATCTTCGCTAATAAGTTAAGTCTATATATAACTTCTAAAATTTTAGTTACTATTTTAAATAGTCCTAGTCTAACGTAATCCAACTTCTTACTTAGTCGTTAATTTATAAAAAATTTGTATAATAGCTATACTTTATCCCCCTCTTTTAGATCTAGTCCCTTAGATCTTTTAGCATTATAGTACTTTTTTATATATTTTTTTTATACTATTTTTGCTGTAAAATAGAGGTCCTTATAAAGATTTATTAGAGTCTTTATTCTCTACTTTACTATTCTACTTATCTTCTTTACTTANTATGGTAATAATAATAATATTCTAGGCTTATATCTATAATTTGCCTAAAATAGTAATATCTCTATGCCTTTCTATAGTATCGCATTATATATAAATTATATAACTAGTAGTAACAATACCTAATTATTCTATCTGTAATTAATATAATATCTTAAATACTATTTTAGCGTCTAATTTAATTTCTCTATTTATCTATCTGTTTGCAGATAATATACTATTAATATTACTGCGCAAACCCCTTATTCCGCTAAGAATACCTTTTAAAATACTACTATAAATCTTAAGTCTCTGTCGGTACCAATTTAATGGTATAAGTGGGTCGTGTCTAGGGGCACGAAATACGTATAGTATCGTATGCTTATTTAGACGGTGGTGACTATCAGTTCTATTAAGGTGGGCTACGTGGTCTATATACTAACGCACCTCCCCCCTAACTAGCTAGTGTTTCAGGAGTGCACCAGACGCGTAAGTACGTGGTTAGTACAACAGGTGCTATAATTATATACTAGCGGTACTTAGAAAATGGAACCACTTGTGTATAGCCTCCGTAATTGCCTCAATAGAACCATAAAAGGGGTAAGAAAATATATAGGAAATCCCTCCCAAGGTGCCCTCTAGGCTGCCTTCCAAACAGTGCCCCAAGCTAGCCGTAAGCCCTGCTTTACGGTCTGTAAAATAAACTATGCGGCCTTTTAACGGGCCGTAAATGAACTATACAGCCTTTTAACGGGCCATAAATAAACCGTGCGGCCTTCCAGCGGGCCGTAACTAAACCGTAAATGCTCCGTTAGTCTCGCTCTACCCATTCTATGACTTTTAGGTTAAGTTTATTTATATTAATTAGGGTCTTAAGAGCTTAACACGGCTTTGCCTTAGTTATGGCGTCTGCTAGGTTATCTCCGCTAGTAATCCATTTAACCTCCGTAATCTCACATCATTCATAGGCCTAACGTAAGCACATTAGGTCGACCATAAGTCTCTTCTCCTATATCGTACCTAGCTTAACTAGGCAGTCGTAGAGAGACTTTAAATCAGAATATAAAACCAGGGGTAGCTGCTCCAATTATAGGATCTTCTGGATCGTTAATTTGATTACGGCTGCTATATCAAAGCCATGGGCTAGTGCATATAGTTTAGAAGCTAGTACACTGCGGGTTACTTATTTGTATTTAATTAAAGACCAATGCAGTATATTTACGTCTTGGTTATAGTCCATAAGTACAATTACAAAGCCAATTTACGATGATAGGTCCCTATTATTAGTAAAGGAGGCGTCCGTAAATACCATTACGCTAATAGAATTTAGGTCTAGCGGTACAAAAGTAAGTCCTCTTATCGCATTATCAATTTGCCATTGGATGCGCTTATTAAGCTATTTAACATTTTCTTCTTGCGGATCTACTACCTAGGCCGCAAAGGATAAGTCGTAGGCAGATTCGGGTTAACAGACTGTGGCGATATAGGCACCTCTTACACGCTATACAGCGTATTAGTCCTTTGTATTTACGGTCTTATGGGTCTCTCTATGGGAACTAGTAAGGTCCATAGGCTTTGCCGTAACGGGCTTTAGGTTTTAAGCTTGGCGTTCCTAAGTTAGCTAGATTAAGTTGCCCTTTTATATAATTAAGCCTCCGTTAAACTTAATTAAAGTCCGCTTAGTTAACTGCTCTTACGGCTTTATTAGGAACTTGGCTTCTTACAGTTCGGTCTCTTCCGCGTCCGCAAAAGTTTGGTCCGCTAGAAAGAGGGTATTATCCATTTAGAGTCTAACGATGCTAAGGCCGTTTAATAGGGTATATAGGAGGCAAGGGTTATAGGTTAACTGCTCCATCTTAAGTTTACTGACGTGGTGCTAGTAATACATCTTAAACCAGTGGTTTCCAGCTTCCGGTACTCCGTAAAGTGGTTTTATAACCTATAAAATTGTTCCTAGTTACAGATTAAGCTTAAGCGGTGGCCGTATAAAGATGTCCCTACTTAGGTAAGTGTTGGACTATATATAGGCTTATAAGATGTCCCATAAGTAGAGGGCTATGGGTTTAGTTTGCTGTAGTCCCAGCGTAAGCGTAAGTATGATCCGTTAACTAACCCGTTAAATTATAAGCGATTGCGTGAGGACGAGGTCCTTTCCCTAGTCGTTATAAGCTTATACGACGAGCCTTAACTTTTTAAAGGCTTTGTTAGTACTAGGGTGCTTAATTTCGTTAATAAAGCGCGAGTTAAATATACGGACGCCTTATGGAACGTCTCTCTCCGTTATAACCGTAAAGACGCCCTTCTTAAGTAGTCCGTTAATCTCTTTGCGTCATAAGTCCATAAAAGGGGTTTCCTATACTAAAACTAATATATCCACAGGCGGAGATTGCTTTGCGGATGTGCCTGCGGAGGTTAGATAATTCTCCGTTATAGAGTTCTTATAGGGGCGTCCTCGGCCACGCTTTATAGCAGGTTCCGCAGGTTCATTGGGTTTCTGGGGGACCTCTAGGGTAGGTAAGGGTGCTTCTAGTTTATCTAATTCGGCGGGTGCTTCTGGTTCATCTAGCTTAACGTTATAGATGTTTTTAGACCGAAAATAGGGTTTTACGGACGTGCTTCTAAAGCTTGTCGGTCCGCTAGGGAGCTATACACAGCAGGTCTCGTCTTCTACGGCCAGTAGACGGTAAGGTCCAGTCCAATTGCCGCTTTCACGCCACACGAGGACTTCAGAGTTAAGTGGGAGGTTATATACTAGGGTTATATTAAGTCCGTTACAGTAGTACAGAGCGTTATTAACAGTTTGTTTGGCCCGTAATTTGACTATTTCGGCCATTGCCTTCCGTATTATAGCTGCTCAATCCGTAACGGACGGGGCAGGAGGGTCCAGTTTGCTCATCCTTAGGTAGGCTCCGTAGACTAAGAGGGTAGGTACCAATCCGTTAGGGCTAGCGGTATTGTTAACGGCTTTTACGGCCATCTATAAAGCCAGTTCTTTTTAGATATTCTTACACTCATCTGTAATAATCTAGTAAGCTCTCTATAAAGCTAGGTAAGCTCGCTTAATAAGTCTAACGGACCAGTGCGCCTTAACTAGAACGGCTTTTATTAAAATAGCCATAGCCATAGCATACTGTTGGAATTCCTTACTAATGAAGTTCCTACTAGCGTTGTAGGTAATATACTCAGGGGGTCCAAGGTATATGTTAATCTAGTAGGTCCGTAAAATGTCCCAAGTATATTTTATAGATATATTTTGCAACCAACGGGCGGCTTAATAGCGGGTTGCCTCATCAACTATATGTAATACTGGACTGCCGTTAATGTATATAATATCTACGTACACTAAGTGGTTGAAGTTAAGGTCCTTACGAAGGGTAAACTTGAATCTACCTAGGGAACGTCCGTATTTCTGGCAAAAAGAGCAGTATTTAATTAGGTGGTTAATTGCCTTCCTATTAACGTCGTCATGTCCAGAGCATTTAAGAACTCTATATAGCTTTTCGGCTAACAGGTGGCCGAAACAGCGGTGCAAACGGTGGATTTCAGTACTAGTAAGGTAGCACGGGTTATAGTCAAAAGATTCCTAAATGTAGGTCCGTAAAGTCTCTCCCTATATAAGGAACGGGTGTCCAAATCGTCGTGTAATTAGTAGGGTAATATACTTACTTCCTAGGGCAGTTGCGGGGCTAGTTAAGGTGTCCGTAATATTATTGTAGTAGACCTATAACCTGTCCATATCTGCAAGACAGAGTAAAAAAGGGGTGTCCGCTTTTACTATGTGGAAGTCAACTAGGCTAATTAGGGTCTTAACTGCGACTAATCTAATTAATGCGGTTAAACTAATGCCAAATTAGACGTTTACAGCCCTAGCTTGCATAGTGTTAATGTCCGTATTATCATTTACGGTAGTCTTATATACAAGGTATTATCCGTAACCTATAGTAGACTTCTTAGAGGCACCTATATCAATTATAACGCCATAGAATTCTTTAGGGGTATAGCGTTCTGTAGTAATATATGCAAATAAATCCTATTCGCGGTCCGTAATATCCGTAACGGGTCCAACGGGTATACTTACAGGCCAGTTTTCGGGTGTAATTAAGTATATAAAGGAGCGGTCGGCTAATACGGTCATAGTATTAAAGGCTTAACTATCCGTAAAAGGTCCAAAAGTAGTTAGGAATGTCTCTAAGGTCTCCTATTCCTAAGCGTCTAAGTTAAAGTTAATTATAAGGGCTTCTATTAACTCGTTAGGGGGCTCCTCTACTTCCTCTCCTTTATATTCCAAAATAAACTGGTTAATCCAGTTATTAAGTCTCTTCCTAGACTTGTTACGTTCTTCCTAGATATACCTTATAGACCAACATCCTTTATTGCCGCACACAAAGCACTTCTAACTGGTTCGTCTGCGGGGGTATACTTTCGTACGGGAGTTGCTGTGGAGGTTGCGGGTAGAGCCTAGTCAATACGGATACTACTGGCGGTATCGGCGGTCCGTAAAGTAGGCATCTAAATTAGGTTGCGGATTTTGCAGGTCCGTAATAAAAGCTTAAGTACTACCTAGCGGGTTTAAGGCTTTGTACGTTATAATAGAGGACCGTAAATCGTTAATAAGGCCAGCTACGGTGTCTGCGGGCTTATAACAGGCGTATTTGCAGGGTTCCATTTCCTAGTAGGCCGTAATCAGTTTATTATACAAGAAGTCGTCCGTTTAAAGCTTAATATTAAGACCGTGCTATAGGTGGCGGAGGTCTTTAATAAGGATTTGTAGGCACTCTATAGTTAATTTTTCAGTATTCTTATCCATTACGGTCCGTAACTTAGTCGCATTCCATTAGGTAAGGATATCACGCCTATATTCCGGTCCTTTAAAGTAGTTATATATGGCTTCGCATAGCTTATTAAAGGGAACACCAAGGGGGTTACTCTTAAGGTTGGTATAGTAGTGGTCAAGTACTAAGCCGCGCAGCATAATAGAGTAGGCTTGGCTGAACTCCTATTTAGGAATATCGGCCTTCTAACAGAGGTCCGTAAAGATGGTCAGTTTAAAGTCAAAGTTATCGTTTTCACCGCTGTACTTAGATTCGTCGGTGTAGAGCTTAGCTAGGTTAGCTAGCTCCTTACCATAAGTCTTTACTTAGGTAGTTTGCGGGTCTATAGCTTGCGGATTTATAGGTTACGGATATATGGGTTACGGGTCTGTAGTTTAAACAACGGGAGGGGTTTGGTCCGTATTTTGGTTCGCGGGGGTATTACAGTCTATAATTTAGGTTACGGGGGTATTACGGTCCGTAACATAAGTACTAGGTGTACTTTAGCCAGTAAAATCAATTCTAAAACTGCTTAGGTTTATAGGACGAATTTAGTTAAGAGGGTCAGGTATAAAGCTAGCGATTACATTAAGTTTAGAAAAAGCAAAGAGTTCCTTAGTAGTGTTATACTTATCTAGGATTTCTTCCTTAGTCCATTCCGTTCGGTCCTCCTTATATATTATATTATACAAGGACCGTACAACAGTAACCCATTTATTCCTTTTAACCCATACACCTTAGTTATGTAAAAGGGTCCGTAGGTTATAGATAGTAGTGGGGTTATATTCCTTAAAGATGGCTTCCGTAAAGTCCGCAAAGTCTTCCTAGTATTACTCCCATAGGTCAACGTTCATAAGCTTAAAGTATTCGTACTTAAGGATTTTAAATTTAATATAGTTATTAACGTCATCTATAGACGTAACGTCAACTCCTTGTCTCCACTTCTTTTAACCTTCATTAACCTGCTTACTAATATCTGCCATACTGTGTAGTGTAGTATAGTATATAGCGGGTGGAAGAGGTCTTATAAGGGTCCATAAAATCGGTTAACGGGCCCATAACGGTTCATAGAAGGGTAAGGGGGTCTCCGTAGGGTCTTAATAGGTTCATAGTAGTTCACAGGAGGGTAAGAGGTCTCCGTAACGGTCCGTAAAAGTAATTAACGGGTCCGTAACGGTTCGTAAAAGGGTAAGAGGTCTCCATAAGGGGTCAGAGAGGAGGCCGGGGTATTTTAGTAGGGTGTAGTAGTCGCGTTCTTAGTGTAATCGTGTTCTTAACGTGGTTGCGTTAACTACTAGTACAGTAGTCAATATCTCTGATTAAGGTGGAGCGTAAACGTCTTCCAAAACCAGGGTAGATTTAAAGTAATTCTAGGTAAGGTAGAGCATCAAACGTCTTCCAAATCTAGAGTACTTTAATTCTCTTCAACTGAAATAGGGGCTTACAAAGTAGAGCGTTGGACGTCTTCTAAGCAAGTGCGTATCTCCTAATCTGTGCGCGCTCACTAATCAGTGTCGGTACCAATTTAATGGTATAAGTGGGTCGTATCTAGGGGCACGAAATACGTATAGTATCGTATGCTTATTTAGACGGTGGTAACTATCGGTTCTATTAAGGTGGGCTACATAGTCTATATACTAACGCACCTCCCCCCTAACTAGCTAGTGTTTCAGGAGTGCACTAGACGCGTAAGTACGTGGTTAGTACAACAGGTGCTGTAATTATACAGTCTCTATCTAATATAATTTTACTTAATACTCTATATCTTATAAATACTTCTTTAATATAAATTCTAGCAATATCTTCTACTAAGATTTCTTCTACACACACTATAAAGTAGCCCTATTTAGTTAACTTGTCTACTATTACTAGGATTATATTATATTCCTATCCAGTAATAAAATCTTTTAACTTTAGCAACTTTACGATAGAGTCCTATAATATTGTCTCCTATAGATATTCTAGTATTTTAATAGGCTATAGCTTTCTATATAGCTTATACCTTATTAGCTTATTCCTTTAGCAATTTAAATATTTCTTTATAACTTCCCTTACTAGACCCTAGATTCTATTAATAATATACTCCTTTTAGAGTCTTAATACTAAGCTTATAGCTCCATTATATCCCTATATTATTCCCCTATAAAAATCTCTAATAAATTCTTTTATAATACCCTTTAGTATATATATATTACTTCTTAACTCTTATACTACTCTATATACAGATTTTTAGATTATGCCTCTTAGATTCTCCTAATCTAATTACTTTCCAGTAGCTTATATTTTTAAGTTACTATAATCTTAGGATAATTATATCTAATTAATCTATTACTATTTTTCTATAGCATTGCCCCTAATAGATTTTTATTATCTTATAGTTTAGCCTTTCTACTAAGTGCGTCTACTCTTATATTTTCTGTCCCTTTAGTATACTAAATCTTAAAATAGTATTCTGTAAGTATTTCTACCTATCTAACCTGCCTTTAGTTAAGTTCTTTTTATTATTATCTTTTAACTATAATATACTACTAGATACTATGCGTTCCTATACTTTTATAGTAAGTATACTCCTAATATTAAGTCTAATACATCTATTTCCATAATCGTTTTTAGTCCTAGTTAGTAGATCTTAAGAATTGGCTCCTAGGTAAATAGTTCTTTAAGTTTTTTAAATAACTTTTTCTGTTCCTCTCCGTATATTTATAGTTCCTCCTTCTTTATAAGCCTTATAAATAGTTTAATATTCTTTAACTATTATGCTATAAATCTTTTATAGTAGTTATAGAACCCTAAAAATAATCTTAACTATATTATATTCTCCAGTTCTTACCAACTTACTATAGCTTTAATTTTCTTTAGGTCTATATTAATATGGCCTAGTTTAATAATAAATTTAACAAGATCGGTCTTCCTTATTAAAAAAACTTATATTTTTTAATTGCTACTAGTATCTATTTTTCTTATAATCTCTTAAGACCTATTTAACGTATTCTTCGTATTCTTCCTTACTTATTAAGTAGATATTATTATTATTAAGGTATACTATAATAAACTTATTAAGGTATTCTTCTTAAGTCCGAATTATATAACTAGTAGTTTATATAGTCCTTCCTTTAACCTAAAGGCTGCTTTCTATTTATTACCTTCCTTAATCCTAATCTAATAGTACGCCTATCTTAGATCTATCTTTATAAAGATTTGCGCGTTACCTATTCTATCTTAGATTTTACTAATTAAGGGTAAAGAATACCTATCCTTCCTAGTAATGTTATTTAATTATTTATAGTTAATATACAGTCTAAGCCTTTTATTTTTCTTTAGTATAAATAGTACTAGATATCCTGCTAATAACTATAATAGTCTAATATATCCCTTTTGTAAGTTTTCTTAAATAAACTCCTTAAGTGCTCTTAACTCTTCTTTAGTTAGCTTATAAATTAGAAAGAACTTTAGACTTATTTTTAGTTCTAAATTCTATTTTATAGTCCTACGCTATATAATTTAATAGCTTTTTACTTTTTGGGCTCTATAACTTTTTACTATACTTATAGTATCTCTTTAATACGTAATTTAAGCTCTACTTAGTCTCTTTATATATTACTCTAACTTAATACTATACTATCTTATTCTGTTATTATATCTTACTTCGCTAAGTATTTTTAATATTAACTTAACCTATAACCCAATTAATTTTTAGATTGTATTTCTATAACTAAGGCATACCTAATACTACCTTATCCCGTCCTAATAGTAGGATATTAAAATATATCTTAATTCGTTTTTCTTTAATAGTTATCTAAATAGGTCCTATTTTAAGGTTAATAATACCTCCTTTATAGGCTATTAGATCTCCTAAAATTATAACTAATAGGTAAGGGTGCCTCTTTTACCTATAAGGTAATCCTATCCGCTTAACTGCTACTAGTAAGATATAGTTTCTTATTACTCTACTATCTATTAATACTTTAAACTGTTAATCTTACTAATTAACTATTAAATTTAAGTATTATTCTTAAATTCCTTTAAAGGTCTAAGGTTTTACTACTAGCTCCCTCTAGTTTTATAAACCTCTCCTTTTTCTAACTATTAGCTATTTAATTCTATTATACTTAGCTTACTTTTTAGCTACTACCTAGTTCGCTTTTTGTCCTTAATATACTATAGATATATATTCTCTAGACATTCCCACTACTATTATTTGTTTAAGCATTCTTCCGTAATAAATTTTCTTAATTAAAGTATTAAGTTATCTAACTCCTAGACTTTTACTAGATGCTAGCTATATATATACTTAGTATTTCTATACTATCGCTTATTTGGCGCCTAATATATCCTTATAAGTTGCTTCTAATTCTTCTTTTTCTTTAGATTCTTATATATATTGTATATATAATCTATATATATATTCTATTCTAATATATAATACACTAGGTGTTTTAGGTTAACTCTTTATTTATCTTTATCCTTAAGTTTAAACCTCTACCTATTTAATTTAAACGTTGGCTTTTTATTTATAGATACTATATTCTATATTCTATATCTCTAGTCCTTTAATCTTTCTTCTAGATTTTTAGATATTATAATTAGCGCTCCTTTAATATAACTTATACGTCTCTCTATAATTACTTAATCTTAGATAACTTTCTAGTCTAGCTATTAATAAAAGTCTTCTTTGTTGTCGCTATTTTGCTATTTATACTACTTTTAGTATAGTTCTATAAGCGTATATAATCTGTCCATAAGGAAGTATCTTATTATTACTATATTATAACAGCCCTTTATATACTATTCTTTAAACCTAGTTAGAATTCCTAAATCCTCCTCTTATTCTAGTTTTTTAAGCTATTTTACTTATGGCATGCCTACTCTAGGCCTATTAGTGATTTCCTATATAGGTGCTCTATCCCTTAGTTTACCTAGCATCTTAAGTCCTTAGTAACCTCTTTATTTTTACTACGCTTTAATTTAACTCTTAAATCCTTCTTAGTCTTCTCCTAGTTTGCGTCTAGCTATTAAATCTATTAGATCCTTAATTTTTGTAATTCTAGTATTAACTACTTAACTTTAAGGCTAAATACTTTATTTACCTATTATAGGCGTCCTTATTCGTTCTTTAAAATCCTAATTCCCTAAAAACTTTAGTTTTAAGCTAGCTTCTTTCTTAAGCTAAGCTCCTGCCTTAATTTAACTAAACTTATATATAGTTCTTATCTATTCTTTAAAATCTTAAATCCCTTAGAATTTTCTTCCTATACTTATTTGTTTATCTTTAAACTAAGCTACTACTCTACTCTATTGGTTTTTGTTTATTATAGGTCCTTAAGTATATTTTATCTTATCTTAAGAATCTTAAGCGTCTTTTATTTCGTCTTAAGAATCTTAACCCTTTAGCCTTTTGTCTTTATTAAGTGCCAAAGTAGCTTACTATTCTACTTTTTTTGCGTCTCGCGAAGCGATAGACACCGTATTTAATAGAGTTTTAATACCTATTATTAATCCTTTCTCTATAGCAGATTTAACATCTACTTCTATTATTGTATCCTTAAGGTTTATATACACCTAGTAAGCTACCTTTATTGCCTTATTATTACTGCTAATAGTCTAATTGTCTTAATCCTTAAATTCTATTACTTGTTTATAGAACTAGTACGTAAGAACTTTTTTTACTAACTGCTAGCTAAATATACTATCTTTGTCCTAATCTAGTTCGTAGAGTTAGTCTGCTTCTTTATCCAATTCTCTTATACCTTAGAGTCCTCTTAACTTAGGCTCTTATAGCTAATAGCTTACGCCATACTTAGCGTCTTTATAAACTTAATATATGTTATTATAGCAAAACGTAAAACTCTTAATTAAATATTCCTTTGTTCCTTATAGCATATTATCGTCCCTCTATATATATATATATATCGCTAAGTAGTCTTATTCCCTTTACTGCGTAGTTTTAACCAACTCTATAGTCTCTAGAAAAATAACCCTATTTTCCGTAGTTTATGCAAACTCCTTCTTTATACTACTTTTCTTACTATAGAGTCTGCCTAAACGTCTTCTGCTATTAAAATCTCTGGTTTAGCCTCTACTCCTTAGACCTTTAATTACTTAATCCTTATCCTCTAGGTTTTTATAGTCTTCTATTTTAGTTCTTTGCTTTTTTAACACTACTTAAGTCTATTAGCTCTACGCCATACTATAGCCTAGATATCTGTTATATCTTCTTTATATACACCGGTCCATACTATATTCTCCCTAACCTCTCGCTTTAGTATAGCTAGTTATTTACTCTAATAGCTTATTTAATTAATTCTATTATATTGCTTAGATCGTCTATTAATATTATAGTTACTTAAACTTTGGCCTTTAGTCCCCTTCTATACTAAGCTATTAACGCCCCTTAGTTCTACTTAGTCTATACCGCTAGTATCTAAAACTACGTTATATAGTCTATTGCTAATCCCTTCTACGTAAGTTAATATAGCTTTTTTTTTATAGCTATTGCTACTAATTCCGGATTCCCGTATATTTATATTAGTCTACTAATAAATCCCTCCTAGCTTAAGAATATATACTACGCCTCTAAGTTAGTAGTGGCTAATCTATTAGTTTATATCTCTATAAAATAAGGTTTAAACCACCCCAACGCCTAACCCTACATACGCCACTTAATCCGCTAATTGCTTTAACTTAGTTCCTTTATACCGAATCTTTAATCGCATCTATATAAGGAATCTCTTAAGCTTATACTTTTCTCCTGTAAATCTTTTAATTAATAGCATCTTAATCTTTTTTTTTCTTTATATCTTATAGTTGCTAAAGCAGTACTTAGTTATTAGCGTTATTCTACTCCATAATACTCCTAAGCTAATTTATTATAACTACCTATAAGTCGTTATCCCTTATACTAGTATCGCCTCCTAATTGTAACGGCGCTATTGCTCGTTACCTGCTAAATTCTGCTATATTCTGCTAACCTATAATTGGCTCGACTAAAGCTAGCGCCTTGGCGGCTTACCCTATATATTTGCTTATATCGGTCCTAGCAACCCCTTTTTTTTCCTTCTCCTTAGCTTAGGATCTTTGTAATACAGCATTCTATAAGCTTTAGTTTAAAGGCATTTATACGAGCCGTAATATTATACTAAGCTCACTCTACCCTACCTGGGAAGGCCTTAATAATATCCCACCCTAAAAGAAACTTCATCTGCAATAACGCGTTAACGCGCTATACTTAGACACTAAAACAACTCTATACTGCCTGGGAAGGCCTAAATAATATCCCACCTTATAAGCCAGACAGGACTAGACCTATACCCCTAAAATTAAAACTAAAGCGTATAATACTAACAAACCCTAAGAAGCTAATAATGGCACCTAAAGTAAGCTTATTTAAGAGAGCTGCCTTTACCTAAGAGGAACCCAAGATCTAATTAGGATTAGAAATTAAAGATAACGATAACGTTATAGACGTACGCGAGCAGATTCGCGCCTTTATGGCTAGCTAAAAAGCCAATTGTCTTAGAGTAAGAAATATATAAGAGATCCTATAAGAGATCCTAGAAAGCCTCGCGGCCCTATAAAATAGCCTAGCTTCCCCTTTCTAAAGCCCTAGCTAACCTATTTACTTTACTAAATATAATACTTTAGGGAGTACGGATACGATAATAAAGCAATTAAAGTTCGTTAAGCTCCTTAACCCCTAACTATTTAGGGGATTTAAGTATAAGGAAAGCTCTGTGTTAACTATAACTATTTCCTTTCTAAAGAAGCTAAAATGCTCTACCTCTTTGGTTAAACTGCTAGGGACGCCTAGCGGCACCTTTAAGCTAAGTTTAAGGATAAGTCCCCTATCCAATTTATATCTATTAACAAGATAATATAGTACTTAGCGGCTATTTATATTAACCTAAATAAAGTATAGAATGCCTAGTATAATTATAATTACCTAATAATAAAACTAAACTAACCCTTTACTAAATTTTAGACTTAATTTCTATACCTTATAGGAGAAGGCTAGGTTCCCCTTAAGAACTACTAATTAGATCTATACGATAAGCTAATAATCCGGCTATAAGAAAAGATTGCTATAACCTTAAATAACCTACTAACCCATAAAAAACTCGCAGCTTATTGCCTATTATTGGACTTAGAACTAAAGCGGATTAACGCTTACCCTAATTAGTAGAAGTAACTCCGTGACAATTAAAACTCATTAGCTATACCTATAGGAGCTAGAGTAGGAAGATAAGCTACAACTACTTTTACACTAAAGGCGGTTATAACTATGCATTAGCGAGCTTTGCCCAACTAGCTATGTACCACACTATTAACTAGTACTCGCCGTAATACTCTAATTAACCCTACCTCGGCTATATGCTATAACTGTAATAAGGAGGGTTACTTTACCTTATCTTGCCTGGAGCTAAAGGATATAGGCGATATTAAGGAAATAGAGAAAGGAGAAACATCCAATAAGTTAGGAAAAGAAAAACCCTAGGGTACCCTATTAATTTAAAGAGATTAATCTTAGTTAGTTAATAGGTGGAAAGTATTTTATAATTCTATATATAGTATCTTAAAATAGATATAGAGTTAATATAACCGCCCTTATTAATACTAGAGTAAATAGCTTCGCCTTTATAAATACTGCCTATGCAAATAATATTACTAAGTTTCTAAATACAGAAGCTATCTAACTAGAGAAGCCTATTTAGGTAAAAGGCTATAACGGCTAAGCCGGTTGGCCCATTACCTATATCTTAAAGTTATATATCGCTCTTAATGGACGACACTAATATAGTATCCCCTTTTACATCCTAGACCTAGGGTCCTATAATATAATCCTTAGATAAAAATGGATATCCTATTTTAATATTTGGTTAAATATACAATAAAGACAGTTTGTCTAGCTAGAGGTTAGACTAAAGTTGCCCTCCTTTATTAGGGAAATCCAAACTAACTATAAGACACTAGCTATAAGGGCTAACTTTACCTACTAGTAGGATATCCGGGCCTATAACTTAGCCTTTACCTAAGAAGACGCCCGCCGTAAAGCTAGAAAAACCTCTATACTAATAAAGATACTCTCCTAAAGCGCTATATTTAAAGAGGACTCTATATATAGAAGCAGGATAGATAATAATATAGATAATGTCTAAATCGCGTAGATCTAACTGGTATAAAAAAGAACGCATTAATAGGATATAAGGGAGGACCTCTAAAAGATGCAATAGGAGCTAAAAGGAGTAACGATAACGCTAGTACCCTAAAAGTCCCTAAAGTTACGTACGCCCCTATTGTTATATAACCCCCCCCCCCCGCCGTAGATATTACCATAATTAGCGCTATAGCGTTTTACTTTAATATATACTAGAAGGAAAATAAGGTCTTTATAATAAGCCTATATAAGATTAACTAAATTATTAATAATAGGGAGGAAGAGCTAGCTAAGGAAACTAATGAGGAACTAGTTAAACGCCTTCTTCCTACTATTTATATAAATTATAAGGATGTATTCTTTAAGGCGGCTTTAGACAAGTTACCCCCTTACTAGATATATAATTATAAGATTTAATTAGAAGCCAATAACTCGCTAGGTTATAGCCCCCTCTACTAATAATTAATGGATAAGCTAAAAGCAACAAAGCAGTACTTAATTAATAACCTGGATAATGGGTTTATTAAGCCAAGTTAAGCCCCTTTTGCTTTCCCTATTCTGTTTATAAAAAAGCCTAATAGAGGCCTCCGCTTTTGCATTAACTATTAAAAGCTAAACGCTATTACTTAAAAGGATTAGTATCCTATTCCTTTAATTAATAAAACCCTTATATATCTAAGCTGGGCAAAGATCTTTATTAAACTTAATATCCGTTAAGCTTTTTACTAAATTAGGATAGACCCTATATCTAAAGATTTAACTATATTCTATACCTATTATAGCTCCTATAAATATAAAGTTCTTTCTTTCAGACTAATAAATGGACTAGCTATGTACTAAAGGTATATAAATAACGTTCTTTTTAATTACCTAGACGAATTCTATACGGTATACCTAGACAATATTTTTATATACTTAAACAACGAACTTAAGCATTAAGTTTATATTAAAAAGGTCCTAAAGAGACTACGGAACGTAAGCTTATAAGTTAATATTAAGAAATATAAGTTTAGAGTAAAACGTATAAAGTACCTTAGGTTTATCGTAACTACGGAAGAAATTAAGGTCAACTTTAAGAAGGTAGAGGTAATTTATAACTAGAAGCCCCCTTATATAGTAAAAGGGATCCAATCCTTTTTTAGCTTTTATAACTTCTAGCGCTAGTTTATCCGTAACTATGGAATTATAGTAAAACCTCTTATTTAACTAACTAGGAAGGACACGCCTTTTATCTTTAATAATAACTGCATAAAGGCCTTTAAAGAGATAAAAGATCGGCTAATCTCTTCCCTAATTCTTTATTACTATAACCTAGACCTTAAATTAATGCTAAAAACGGACGTTTTTAATAGGGTTATAGCGGGAATCCTATTATAGCTATATCTGGACAGCGAATAGTACCTTATCGCCTTTTTCTTAAAATAATAGACCTAGTTAAGTATAACTATAAAGTATATAATAAAGAAATGCTAGCTATTATTTAATTACTATTCTAATAGTATATTGAGCTTAAAGGTACAAACTCCCGGATTAAGATATATACAGATTATAAAGCAGCTTACTAAATAATAAGCCCAGTGGGCCAAAATACTCTTATAATTCTTCTTTATAATTATATATTATTCTAGTAAGCAAAACTCTAAGGCTAATGCCCTAACCTAAAGAGAATAAGATATAGGACCTTAGGATAAGCTAAAGACCCAATACCGGACACGCGCCCTTCTTTACCTTAAATAGCTTAACCCGCGGATCCTTAGGGAGCTAGGCTCCTAGTAAAACGAGCTAGTACTAATAGAGGAGTCCTTAGATAAACTAATAGGGCTAATTAACCGCCTCCTAACTATAAACCGCATGGCTAACGCCTTAAAGGCCCTTCGCGACTAAGCCGTAAAAGGAGACCCCAATTTTAAAACGGAGGAAGGATTGCTCCTATATTAGGAGCGGCTTATAGTCCCTAATATTAATAACCTATAGACTAAACTAATCCACGAAGCTTATTGCTAAGTTTTTATAGTATACCCTAGTAAGAATAAGACCCGTAAAATTATTAACTGCCGCTACTACTAACTGAAAATAGTTATAAATATTAACTAATATATACGGAACTGTAAAGACTGCTAGAGAGCTATAACCCTACAGGATAAAACCCTAGGACTACTTAAGCCACTTCTAATACTAGAGCGCCCTTAGTAGTATATCTTTATAGTATATTATTTAACTTCCTTTACTATAACCTTAGTAGTAAATACATAATAAAGCCTTGTAGGAAATACCATAATAGACTTATTAATAGGCTAGGTATATATAGTAGTAACTATATATAAGCAACTACTATAGCGCGCGATACTGCCTGTAAGTATTCTAAAGGAGCTCTAAAACCTATCTAATAATAATATAAAGAATAAACGCGACCCTAATTTATTAAATATTCTATTAGGCCTAAGGGGCTTACTAAGGGTATTTTTGGGTAAATAAGCTAAAGTCTTACTGCAGAACTTGGAATATAATTATATAATTAATCTAGAAAAATGTAAATAACCACCAAATCTTCCTATTTATAACCTCTCTTATAAAGAGCTTAAGATTATAATTAAGAACCTATTATGGGACGGGGGCAGTGGCTATAGAGCGTATGTATTTAAGGAGTCTACAAGACGTTACGCGATTAATCATAAGGGTTAAGGGCGTAAGGAGGTAATATACCTACGCGTAGCTAATATAAGCTATACGCGAGGTGTATATAAGAGCACGGGGTTCTCCTATAGAGGTCCCTATAGTAGGGTTTTATAATACTACCCCCCCTCCTATAGAGGCGGAGCTCTAGAAACGCTGTGGTTACTATATATATATAAAAGGGACACTTAAGGTATAGAAAAGAAGAAAGGGGGGTATTACTAAAGGCTTAAAACAACGTTATATAATAAGGCTTGGCATCTAAAAATCTAACTAATTAGATAACTTTAACCGCCGGTTGAAGTTCCTAGACATCTTAATAATATTCTGGTTATATGA
Source organism: Cenococcum geophilum 1.58 (assembly GCF_001692895.1). NCBI lineage: Eukaryota > Fungi > Ascomycota > Dothideomycetes > Gloniales > Gloniaceae > Cenococcum > Cenococcum geophilum. The sequence continues at coordinate 152,533 of NW_027137587.1, forward strand.
TTGCACTTTACCGCAATCTAACGGCAATTTAATAGTAATTTGCCCTTACATAGTAACATATAACAGTTTAACTCTATAAGGGCTCCTATAGAGAATTAGGTATAAAATCTTTGCTTAGGCCCAGTTTCTATAGGCTTGCGTAGTAAAAGTCGCTAATTAGATCCTCTGCATTTTTAAAGTCTTCCTATAGTTGCCATTCTGGCTAATCTATATTAAATCCTGTGTATATAGCTCTGTAGTAAAGCCGTCGTCCTCTACCTTTACTAAAGTATTTAAAGTCGATAATTTATTTAACGGTCCACTCCTTGTGGTTTTTGTCTTTGTTCTTATCTTAGATTAGTACTAGTAGGGGTTTAGGCTATATCTGCCCTAGTAAGGGGTTAGGCTAATAGAGGTATAGTAGCTATAGGTGAAATATAGGCTATATCCTACGGGTAGCTAGGGTAGGTAGGAGTTCTAGCTTATATACAGCTCCCCTATTAATAACTTATTTAATTAAATAGGGGCTAAGGTTCTTATAATCGAGTAACTTTATAGGCCTTTGCGTAGAGATATTGTGTATATTTAGCTATACCTAGTTGCCAACACGCATCTCTAGTAGTGGCGTTCTATAATAGTTGGCGAAGTAGGCCTACTTTGCTTAAGCCTAGGCTATTTCTCCCTTATAGTAGTTAAGTAGATTTTTTATATATAGTTTATATACTGGTTAGTAAGTAGCATCTTAAGGCGTTTTTTATATAGTAGTTTCTTATTAATAGGTTCTGGTAGCTCTATACCGGATTAGGGGTAATAACCCTTATTTATAAAGAACGGGGTAAGTCCTATAGTGGTTAAGACGTAGTTATTTGCTGCGAATTTACCTAGTGGGAGGTAATCTACCCAGTTATCTTAACTATAGGCAACTACCTGTCGTAGGTACGCTTTTATACTAGTATTAGCATTTTTTGGTTACCTAGCAGTTTTATAGTAAAAGGATATAGACATCTTAATAGAGATGCTAAGGCGTTAGTAGATTCGTCTCTATATATTAAAGTTAAATTATATACCTTAGTTAGACGTAATTAAGTTAGGTAACCTATATAGTTAGTAAACTTTATAAAGGAAGGCGTTAGTAACGTCGCTAATAGCTACGCCTTTAGTTAGGATGTAGTGGCGCTCTTTTATAAGTCGGTATATTATTATAAGGATATTCTTATAGATACGGCCGTGTTATTTATAAGGTAGTAGGTTAATAACGAAATCTATAGCGATATCTGCCTATTATTGTATAGGTACTAGTAGAGGGTGTAGTAATCCTTAGTACTTTATATTAAAGGCCTTAGCGCGCTTATAATTATAGCAGGCGCCTATAAAGCGTTTAACTAAGTCTATTATTTTTGGCTAGAAGTAGTATCGGCTAAGGAGCTTATAGGTTCCTCCTCTATCTAGGTAGCCGCTTAATTAGAGGTCGTAGGCCATTTAGATTAGTTGCCGTTGTAGATTTTCTAAGTTAGGGATAAATAGGCGGACTCTATAATAAAGCCTATTCTCTTTTACTTTTAAGGCTGCTATATTAATCTAGCTTAAGCTTTAGAGGTTAGTAGGCAGCGTATAGGCGCTAGCAGTCTTTACGGCGATAAGTTAATACAATAATAGGTTAACAGAGGTGTTATATACCGTAGTAATAAGCTTATTAATTTTAGGAGGTAACTTTAGTTCTATGGTATAAAGCTAAGGTATAGTTGGCTCTATTATAGGTAGTATACCTAGGGCCAAATTTTATACTTTTAGGATTATCTATTATTGGAACTAATTATAGGGGTTATCTTTAGACTAAGGAAGGTCTTATAAGCGGCGTATTAGGCTATTAGGTTTAGTACCTTATACTCCTAGTCTATATATAATTTTAAAGTTAAATTTAGAGAGGAACTCGTTCTAATATGCCTAGTATTAGTTTAGCTACTTTATAGTTATAAAGTATTTAAAGTTACAATAGTCCGTAAGGACTTTAGTTAGCTAGTTAGGCTCTACTAAGGAAAATTCTAGTTAGAATTCTTTAAACGCTTATATAATTGTAAGGTGTTCTTTATTATAGATCTTGTAGTTATATTTATATAATATAAGCTTAGACAAGTAGAATGCGACTAGGTAAAGGAAACCGTTATTACCTATCTAGAAAAGGACGCCTGTATTAACATAGTCTAAGAAGTCGGTTTTAAGATAGAGTTATTATCCTAGTATAAAGTGAGCTAGGATAGGTGCTTTAGTAAAGGCATTTTTAAGGTCTTAGAACGCCTTCTTATATTTAGGCGTTTAGGTAAAGCGTAGGTACGTTTTTCTTCCTTTTATAGAAAGGCCCTTTGTTTATATTATTGCTATAAGTAGTGCTACTACGCCTAAGAAGTTGTATATAAATTTTTAATAAAAGTTAGCAAAACTAAGGAAGGCTTATACGTCCTTAATATAGTTAAGGGCTTATTATTTAGTAATTATATATACTTTCTTGGGGTCTATACGGACACTCTTAGTAGTAATAATTAGTCTAAGGTATTTTACTTCTATAACTAAGAATTTGCATTTCTTTAAATTAATATAAAGTCCTACGTCCCTAAGGCACTATAGGACCTTTTAAACGTGTTTAGTATGCTTAAAAGGGTTATTACTATAAATAAGTATATTGTCTAGGTACGTAGAGTAAATGTCACGGGACGGGGCAGTGGCTATAAGACGTATGTATTCGAGGAGTCTACAAGACGTTACGCGATCGATCGTAAGGGTTAAGGGCGTAAGGAGGTGATATACCTACGCGTAGCTGACATAAGCTGTACNCGAGGTGTACGCGAGAGCACGGGGCTCTCCTATNGAGGCCCCTGCGGTGGGGTTCTGTAACACTACCCCCCCTCCTATAGAGGCGGAGCTCCGGCGACGCTGTGGTTACTATATATATGTAAAAGGGACACTTAGGGTATAGAAAAGAAGAAAGGGGGGTATTGCTAAAGGCTTAAAACAACGTCATGTGATAAGGCTTAGCATCTAAGAATCCGACTAATTAGACAACTTTAACCGCCGGTTAAAGTTCCTGGACATCTTAATAATATTCCGGTCACGTGATTGCACTTTACCGCAATCTGACGGTAATTTAACGGTAATTTGCCCCTACGTGGCAATGTATAATGGTTTAACTCTATAAGGGCTCCCATAGAGGATTAGGTATAAAATCTCTGCTTAGGCCCGGTTTCTATAGGTTTGCGTGGTAAAAGTCGCTAATTAGATCCTTTGCATTTTTGAAGTCTTCCTATAGTTGCCATTCTGGCTAATCTATGTCGAATCCTGTGTATATAGCTCTGTAGTAGAGCCGTCGTCCTCTGCCTTTACCAAAGTATTTAGAGTTGATAATTCGTTTAATGGTCTACTCCTCGTGGTTCTTATCTTCGTTCTCGTCTCGGATTAGTACTAGTGGGGGTTTAGGCTATGTCTACCCCAGTAAGGGGTTAGGCTAGTGAAGGTGTAGTAGCTATAGGTAAAATATAGGCTATATTCCGCGGGTGGCTAGGGCAGGCGGGAGCTCTAGCTTATATATAGCTCCCCTATCAATGACTCGTTTAATTGGGTAAGGGCCGAGGTTCTTATAATCGAGTAACTTTATAGGCCTCTGCGTAGAGATATTGCGTACATCTAGCTATACCCAGTCGCTAACACACATCTCCAGTGGTGGCGTTTTATGACGGTCGGCGAAGTAGGCCTGCTTTGCTTAAGCCTAGGCCATTTCTCCCTTATAGTAGTCGAGTAGATTTTTTATACGGTCTGCATGCTAGTTAGCAAGTAGCATCTTAAGGCGTTTTCTATATAGTAGTTTCTTATTAATAGGTTCTGGTGGTTCTATGCTAAATCAGGGGTGATATCCCTTGTTCGCGAAGAACGGGGTAAGTCCTGTAGTAGTTAAGACGTAGTTATTCACTACAAATTTACCTAGTAGGAGGTGATTTACCCAGTCATCTTAACTATAGGCGACTACCTGTTGTAGGTACGCTTTTATGCTAGTATTAGCGTTTTCCGGTTACCTAGTAGTTTTGTAATAGAAGGATGTAGACATCTTAATAGAGATACCAAGGCGTTAGCAGATTCGTCTCCATATATTAAAGCCGAATTATATACCTCGGTCGGACGTAATTAAATTAGGTAACCTATGTAATTGGTAGATTTCATAGAGGAAGGCGTTAGTGATGTTGCTAACGGCTACGCCTTTAGTTAGGACGTAGTGGCGCTCTTTTATAAGTTGGCATATTATCATAAGGATGTTCTTATAAGTACGGCCATGTCACTTATAGGGTAGTAGGTTAACAACGAAATCTATAGCGATATCTGCCCATTGTCATATAGGTACTAATAGAGGGTGTAGTAGTCCTTGGTACTTTATATTAAAGGCCTTAGCGCGCTTATAACTATAGCAGGCGCCTATAAAGCGTTTAACTAAGTCTATTATTTTAGGCCAGAAGTAGTATTGGCTAAGAAGCTTATAGGTTCCTCCTCTACCTANNTNGCCGCTTNATNAGAGGTCGTAGGCNATTTNNATTAGTTACNGTTNTANATTTTCTAAGTTNGGGATAAATAGACGGCCTCTATAATAGAGCCTATTCTCTTTTACTTCTAAGGCTACTATATTAATCTAGCCTAAGCTTTGGAGTTTAGTTAATAGCGTATAGGTGCCGGCGGTCTTTGCGGTAATAAGTTAATATAGTAATAGGTTAATAGAGGTGTTATATGCCGTGGTGATAAGCTTATTAATTTCGAAAGGTAATTCTAGTTCTATAGTATAGAGCTGAGGTATAGTTGGCTCTATTGTAGGTAGTATACCTAGGGCCAAATTCCGTGCTTTTAAAATTGTCTGTTATTAGAACTAGTTACGGGGGTTATTTTTAGACTAAGGAAGGTCTTATAAGCGGCGTATTAGGCTATTAGGCTTAGTACCTTATACTTCTAGCCTATATATAATTTTAAAGTTAAAACCAGAGAGGAACTTGTTCCAGCGTGCTTAGCGTTAGTTTAGCTATTTTATAGTTATAAAGTACTCAAGGTTGCGATAATCTATAAGGACTTTAGTTGGCTAGTTAGGTTCTGCTAAGGAAAGTTCCGGTTGGAATTCCTTGAACGCTTATATAATTGCGAGAAGTTCCTCATTATAGATCTCGTAGTTACATTTTTATAGTATAAGCTTAGATAAATAGAATACGACTAGGTAGAGGAGACCGTCGTTGCCTATCTAGGAGAGGACGCCTACGTTAACGTAGTCTGAGGAGTCAGTCTTAAGATAGAGTTGTTATTCTGGTATAAAGTGAGCTAGGATAAGTGCTTTAGTAAAAGCATCTTTAAGGTCTTAAAACGCCTTCTTATATTTAGGCGTCTAGATAAAATATAGATATGTTTTTCTTCCTTTTATAGAAAGGCCCTTCGTTCGCATTATTGCTGTGAGTGGTGCTATAATACCCGAGAAGTTGTATATAAATTTTTAATAGAAGTTAGCGAAACCGAGGAAAGCTTATACGTCTTTAATGCAGTTAGGGGTTTGCTATTCAGTAATTATGCGTACCTTCTTAGGGTCTATACGGACACCCTTAGTAGTAATAATTAGTCTAAGGTATTTTACTTTTATAACTAAGAATTCGCACTTCTTTAAATTAATATAAAGTCCTATATCCCTAAGGCGCTGTAGGACCTTTTAAACGTGCTTAGTATGCTTAGAAGGGTCATCGCTATAAATAAGTATATTGTCTAGGTACGCAGAGCAGAAGTCGTTAAGGTAGTCCTGTAAGGCGTTATTAATATAGCTTTGGAAGCTGCTTGGGCCGTTATATACGCTAAAGGGCATAACGGTATATTTAAATTGGCTAAAGCGTAATACAAATGCGGTTTTCCATTTATTACCTTCTTATATTTAGAGGCGGTTAAAGGCGGCGATAATATTAAGCTTGGTATAGATTTTGGCTTAGCTAAGCCGCTTAAGAGTCTTACGTATAAGCGGTACAGAGTATCGGTTCTTAATCGTAATAGCGTTAAGTCCTCTATAGTTAATGTAGAATTAAATACCTCCTCCTGGCTTCTTAATAAGGAGGATAGGGGCGGTTACTGGGGATATGCTAGGGCGAATAAACCCTTTATTAAGGTATTCGTCGATATACTTTTTAACAACTAGAAGTTCATCTTTTAACATTAGGTAGGGTCTCTTATAGGGTAGCGTTTTTCCTTATTTAATATTAATGGCATGGTTATTAGGTCAATATAGGGGGAGTGTATCTACACTCTTTTATAAACACACGTCAATAAAGTTATAGTACCTCTTAGGGAGGAGCTTGTGGAGTTCCTTGTTAGTAAGTCCTTTTTTAAGCTTTATAAACTTCTTAAAGTCTGAAGGTAAAAGTCCGTAGAGTTCTGCGGGGGCATTGTTTTCTAGGAGGTTGACTATATCTATCCTATTACTATAAAGGACGTGGTCCTATTCTTTATTAAGCTTATATAGTTATAATTAGGAGGCTGTAATAACGGTCCAGCCTTTCCTATATACTATGCGGTAGAAGGCCGCGGCACTTATATAGTAGTAGTTGGTCATAGGTAGGGTAATAAGGGGTTCCTTAGGTTGGTATCCTAGGGAGTAAATAGAGGCGGCTAGGCTATGTCCTAGGCAGGTCTCTCTACAGTATTTAGAGTTAAAGGTTNCTTNTCTCTTTTTNNAGTNAATAGNGGGGTTGTNTTATTTAAGCTAGTTTATTCTAAGGATAATAGGGTAGTTAGTAAGTGGTATAATATAGGCCTAAAGTTCTTCCTGGTGCCCATTTATGTCTAGGTAAAATTATGCTATATGGGTAATCTTCTATGCGGTATAACTACCGTTGGCGAGTTATAGGGCGCGGGCTTTAGTAAGGGGTAAAGTAGGTAGGTTATAAATGCGCACGAATTGGGTATCTATAAATTTATTAGTAGCTCCATAATTAATTATAGAACAGCTTTTATATTATTTTTTAGTAGTAGTTCCTATTACGGGTAAAACTATCTATTTCCGTCCATTTATCTTTACTAAGTTATCTATTAAGTAGGCCGATATATAAATCCCCTTATTATTAGGGCGTCCCAACCTACGACTTAGGGCTAGGACTTAGCGTTTTCCGTTTCCGTATCCAACTCTACCGCTATTACTACGTCTTTATCTTATACGGTAATAGCACATAGCGACGTATTTGGTGTTTAAGGTACTAAATTAGGTGTTAGGCGGCAGCTACTAAACCTAGCTATTAGGCAGTTTAGGCTATAGCTGTAATAGCCTTTTTAATAACATTTATAGCAACACTTTAGCTTCCAGAGTAGCTTGCGTTCTCCGTCTAGTAGCTTCTACGGGAAGGTTGGTATAGAAAGGTTAATATTAGGACTAGTAGTATTGCTTAGGGTAGTAGGCGTTAGTGGTTTAGTAGGTCCGGAGGGCTTTTATAAGGAGGTCTTCGGGCAGGGGTTTATAGTAGCAATCTAATTCAGTCGTCGTTTAATCTTCCGTATAGCTGCTACCATATTATAAATATTATTGTAGTTATAGCTAGCGGCTGTGTAACTAAGGCGATAAGTAACTTTTTTAAGGAGATCTTTCTAGTCTTTAGTATTATCTTAGGTAAGGGCTTTGGTGTATTCCTAGAATTTAACATAGAACTTGTTAAATAATTTAGTAGGGCTCATCTTTAGGGCACGTAGTTTAGCTTGGTTAGTGGCCAGTAGGTTATAATCGCGGTATATTAGGTTAAGATTATTAAGAACTTCTTAGTGGGACTGCTACTTCTAGGGGCTATTGGTCTCCCATTAGGCGAAGAGTCTGTTAAATAGTGTACCCTTTGTTCGCCTAATAATATAGCCAATTTTAGTATCTTCCGTAGGAAAAAGGCAGGCGCTTTAAGTTAGTTTCTTGCGGATTTATATCTTCTAGTAGCTGTATTCTTTGCGGTCTCCCTAGAAAACTAGGGGATTAAAGTAATATACATTAGACCCTACGGTGGCAGCTTAGGTTTAGTCGTTATAGCTTTTATTATTGCTTTGGTAGGGGTTCCCGTTAGGTAAGGCTACTTAGCGCTAACCCTCTATTAAGCGTTAAGTAGGTAAAGTTGCCGGGGGCATAGAGACTTAAGTGGCGTTATATACAGTAGAGAGGTGTCTAGCGTTATTACGAATATACTCATTAAGCTAAGATTATAGGTATTTAATTATACCTTCTCTTTTAGTGACCGTAGCAATAAGTACGATCTTAGCCTTCTTTAACTGTTAGACGTCGCGTTTAGACACGCGGAGGTTATCTTCAGTTTCTTAACGCGTGTTATCAGCGAGCACCTCGCGAGCTTGTAGGTCTTAAATAATATCGCGATCTTAGGCAGCACGCATCTCGGCTTATATAAGCTTTAGGTAGTAGTTCTATAGAAGGCGGTAGTATTTATTAGGTTCTTGTGCTACCATTTTTACAAATGTCTCGGCGTCTCGTATTTTGATTTTAATAGGTAGTAGCCCTTCTGCTTGCTTATCTGTAGTTATATAGTTAATAAAGGATAAGACATTATTGGTGTCCATCTCCTTAGGGGTTAAGGCTAGGGCTGATAAATTAAATTCTCCTGGGATTAATTGGCGTCGTAGGTTGAGTATAGGTATTGGATTGTTCTTTAGGTTTGATATAGTAGCTAGTAAAGAATATCGTCTTACTATTGTGGGTTCCTTGGAAGTATAAAGTGAGGTAACTCATAGGCACGCTGCTTCTGGCAGCGCCTGTAGTATTACAAAGACGTAGAATTGGTCGTAGGCTAGGTGTCGGTAGTAAAAAGGCGCAACGTAATGTCATAGGACGGGGCAGTGGCTACAAGACGTATGTATTCGAGGAGTCTATAAGACGTTGCGCGATTGATCGTAAGGGTCAAGGGCGTAAGGAGGTGATATACCTACGCGTAGCTGACATAAGCTGTACGCGAGGTGTACGCGAGAGCACGGGGCTCTCCTATGGAGGCCCCTGCGGTGGGGTTCCGTGACAGTAGAAGTCGTTAAGGTAGTTTTATAAGGCGTTATTAATATAGCTTTAGAAGGTGCCTAGGTCGTTATATACGCTAAAGGGTATAATAGTATATTTAAATTGGCCAAAGCGCGATATAAATGCGGTTTTCTATTTATTACCTTTCCGTATTTAGAAATAGTTAAAGGCAGCAATAATATTAAGCTTAGTATAGATTTTAGCTTAACTAAGCCGCTTAAGGGTCTTACGTATAAGTGGTACTAGGTATTAGTTTATAATTATAATAGCGTTAAGTCCTTTATAGTTAATATAGAATTAAATACCTCTTCCTAGTTTTTTAGCGAGAAGGATAGAGGCGGCTTTTAGTAATATACTAGGACGAATAAATCCTTTATTAAGGTGCTCGTTAATATACTTTTTTATAACTAGAAGTTTATCTTTTAATATTAGGTAGGGTCTCTTATAAGGTAGTATTTTTCCTTATTTAATATTAATGGTATAGTTATTAGGTTAATATAGGGGGAGTATATCTACGCCCTTTTATAAGCATATATTAGTAAAGTTATAGTACCTCTTAGGGAGGAGTTTATAGAGTTCTTTATTAGTAAGTCCTTTTTTAAGCTTTATAAACTTTTTAAAGTCTAAAGGTAAAAGTCTATAGAGTTCTATAGGGGCGTCGTCTTCTAAAAGGTTAACTATGTCTATCCTATTACTATAGAGGACGTAATCTTATTCTTTATTAAGCTTATATAGTTATAATTAGGAAGCTATAGCGACGGTTTAGCCTTTCCTATATACTATATAGTAGAAGGCTAGAGCACTTATATAGTAGTAGTTAGTTGTAGGTAGGTTAATATCCTAGGGAGTAAATAGAGGCGGCTAGGCTATGCCCTAGGCAAGTCTTTCTGCAGTATTTAGAGTTAAAGGTTACTTTTCTCTTCTTTTAGTTAATGGCGGGGTTATATTATTTAAGCTAGTTTATTTTAAGAATAATAGGGTAGTTAGTAAGTGGTGTAATATAGGCCTAGAGTTTTTTCTAGTGCCTATTTATATCTAGGTAGAGTTATACTATATAGGTAATCTTCTATATAGTATAACTACCGTTAGCAAGTTATAGGGCGCGGGCTTTAATAAGGGGTAAAGTAGGTAGGTTATAAGTACGTATAAATTAGGTATCTATAAATTTATTAATAGCTCCGCAGTTAATTATAGAACGGCTTTTATATTATTTTTTAGTAGTAGTTCCTATTATAAATAAAACTATCTATTTCTATTTATTTATCTTTACTAAATTATCTATTAAGTAAGCCAATATATAGATCCCTCTGTCGTTAGGGCGTCCTAACCCACAACTTAGAGCTAGGACTTAGCGTTTTCCGCTTCCGTATCCGACTCTACCGCTATTACTACGTCTTTATCTTATATAGTAGTAGTATATAGCGATGTATTTAGTATTTAGGGTATTAGGCTAAGTATTAGGCGGCGGCTACTAAACCTAGCTATTAGGCAGTTTAGGTTATTGCAATAATAGCCTTCTTAACGGCATCTATAGTAGCATTCTAGTTTCTAGAGTAGCTCGCGCTCTCTATTTAGGAGTTTTTATAGAAAGGTTAGTATAGAGAAATTAATATTGGCTCCGGTAGTACTTAAAGTAGTAGGTATTAGTAGCTTAATATATATAGGTTTGGTAGGCCTAGAAGGCTTCTATAAAGAGGTCTTTAAAAAAGAGTTAGTAGTAGTAATCTAATTTAGTTGTCGTTTAATCTTCCGTAGAGCTGCTACCATATTATAAATATCGTTATAGTTTTAGCTGGCGGCTGCGTAACTAAGGCGATAAGTAACTTTTTTAAGGAGGTCCTTTTAGTCTTCGGTATTATCTTAGGTAAGAGCTCCGGTATATTCCTAGAGTTTAATATAGAATTTATTAAATAATTTAATGGGGTTTATCTTTAGGGTATATAGTTTAGCTTAGCTAGTAGCTAATAGGTCGTAGTTACAGTACATTAGGTTAAGATTATTAAAGACTTTTTAGTAGGACTACCACTTTTAAGGGCTATTAGTTTCCTATTAGGCGAAGAGTCTATTAAATAGTATACCCTTTATTCGCCTAATAATATAACTAATCTTAGTATCTTCTATAGGAAAAAGGTAGGCGCTCTAGGTTAGTTTCTTGCGGATTTATATCTTCTAGTAACTATATTCCTTACGGTCTCCCTAAAAGACTAGAGGATTAAGGTAACGTATATTAGACCCTATAGTAGCAGCTTTAGTTTAATTATTATAGCTTTTATTATCGCTGCATTAGTAGGGGTTCCTATTAGGTAAAGCTACTTAGCGCTAACCCTTTATTAAGTATTAAGTAGGTAAAGTTGCTGGGGGCGTAGAGACTTAGGTAGCGTTATATGCAGTAAAGAGGTGTTTAGCGTTATTACAAATATACTCATTAAGCTAAAATTATAAGTATTTAATTATGCCGTTTTTTTAGTAACTATAGCAATAAGTATAATCTTAGCCTTCTTTAACTATTGGACGTCGCGTTTAGACACGCGGAGGTTATCTTCGGTCTCTTAGTATATATTGTCGGCGAGCGCCTTATAAGCTTATAGGTCTTAGATAATATTGTAATCTTAGGCAGTACGCATTTCAGCTTATATAAGCTTTAGGTGGTAGTTCTATAGAAGGCAGTAGTATTTATTAGGTTCTTATGCTACCTTTTTTATAAACATTTTAGCGTCTTATATTTTAATTTTAATGGGTAGTAGCTCTTCCGCTTGCTTATCTGTAGTTATATAGTTAATAAAGGATAAAACATTGTCGATATTTACCTCGTTAAGGTTATTATAATCTTTTAAGTCACTAGGCTTCCCCTTAGGGGTTAAGGCTAGGGCTAATAAGTCAGATTCTCCTGGGGTTAATTGGCGGCGTAGGTTAAGTATAGGTATTAGGTTGTTCTTTGGGTTTAATATAGTAGCTAGTAAGGAATATTATCTTACTATTATAGGTTCCTTAGAAGTATAGAGTAGGGTAACTTATAAACACGCTGCTTCTAGCAGCGCCTACGGTATTATAAAGACGTAGAATTAGTTATAGGCTAAGTATTAGTGGTAAAAAAGGCGCAACGTAATGTTATGGGACGGGGGTAGTAGCTATAGAGCGTATGTATTTAAGGAGTCTACAAGACGTTACGCGATCGATCGTAAGGGTCGAGGGCGTAAGGAGGTGATATACCTACGCGTAGCTGACATAAGCTGTACGCGAGGTATATATAAGAGCATGGGGTTCTCCTATAGAGGCCCCTGCGGTAGGGTTCCGTAATAGAACCGTTACCTACTACTACTAGTTAGTAAAATACTAGATAGACTATCTAGGGCGAAGATCTTTATAAAGCTAGATTTATAAGACGCCTATTATAGGCTCTATATTAAAAATGGGGATAAGTAGAAGACCGCTTTTAAGACCTAATATAGCTACTTTAAATACCTAGTAATGCCTTTTAGGCTAGCCAATACGCCTATAATATTCTAATTATATATTTACAGAGCTTTATAGGGGCTAGTTAACCGCATATATATTATCTATTTAGATAATATCCTAATTTACTTAAAATATAAGGATTAGTATAAGTAATACATCCACGAAGTACTAGAACGTTTAGATAATTAGGGCCTCTACGCTAAGGCATTAAAGTATATCTTTAATACTAAGTAAGTTAAGTTCCTAAATTATATTATAATACCTATAGGCATAGTTATAGACCTAGAACGAGTATAGATAATCTAAGAGTGGCTAGAGCTAAAGAGCTACTAGGATATTTAAGTGTTTCTAGGCTTTGCCAATTTCTATAGGCGCTTTATTTATAACTACTTAGACGTTACCTAATACCGATTTAACTATATTATAGAAGCTTTCTAAGACTCAGTTTAAGGAGTAAAAGGCTTAAAGATAAAAAGGAAGAAAACTAAAAAAGGACTAACTAAATAGTATAAACTATAGTTATAGCCTAGAAAGGTTTAGGAGGCCTTTTAAAAACTATATATAAAGTTTACAGAAGCTCTATTACTACGGCATTTTAACTTAGATTAGCTATTAATAATAATTACTAATATATTAAATTTTGCCCTTATTAGTATCCTACTATAACCTAATAGAGATCTAGACGCTACCTAGCTCTACTAGAGATTAGTAATATTCTATAATAAAAAATTCTAGGGACCTAAAATTAGGTATTATACCCATAATAAGAAACTGCTAGCTATAGTTAACTGCTTTAAATAGTAGTAATACTACCTTAAGTACGCGAGCTATACCACTTATATACTCTTAGATTACTATAATCTACGCTACTTTATAACTATAAAGGAGCTTATACCTTAATAAGCTAGATAGGTAAAGGAGCTTATATAATTTAATTTTAAGATTAAATATAGGCTAGGGGAAAGCAACCCTACTAATAGACTGTTATAACGGCTAGACTATACTAAAAGCTTTAAAATAGGAGAAGGAAAACAGATAATAGATATTTTACTCCCTATATTATAGAATAAGCTCTAGGTATAAAATACTTAAGTACCTACAGCTTTATATACTAAGTCTTAGGCGGTATAACCCCTATTAGCTTCTATAAACGTTCTAGCTAGTACCTAGTCTATTACCGTTAAGGGTCTAAATATACTTAGATAGGATGTCCCTAATATAAGTACGGAACCTAGTAATATACTACCTCTAATTATTAAGCTATTCCCTTAAACTAATAGCGAAGCTATAGAGTAATTAAAACTCGGAGTCCTATAATAATTAAAGGACTTTAACCTTATAGTAGCCTTCCTAATATATACGCATTAAAAAGTTATAAGATCTATAGTACTATCTAGTTTTATACTTAGAGTAGTATAGGATAAAATAGCTTTTATCTAGAAACTATCTAAAAGGTTAATAGATCTTATCTATAAGTTATAACAAAGGGACGCTTCCTATGCTATCTTTAATATAAAAGTAGACCTAAAATATAATAAAAAGGAAGCAGCTAGACGCTACTATTAGGAACTAGACTTAATAGGCCTACTATATAGATCTCGTAATATTTAGGTATTATAAGAAGTAAATCTGTAATAGAAGATTTTTATAAATAATTATAATAATTCTATAGGCGGCTACTATAGTTAAGCTATAATAGTGGAATTACTTTAGCGTAAATACTATTAGCTAAAGCTTAATTAGGAAGTAAAGAAGTATATTAGCTACTATAAAAAGTATTAAGTATATAAAATCCAAAGGCATAAGCCATGGGGTTTACTTAAATTAGTTCCCCCTGCTAGTAAGCTATAGTAATATTACGCCATAAACTTTATTATAGATCTCCCGCTATTTAAAGATGGTTAAGGATAAATATACGATTCGGTCCTTATACTTATTAATAGGTTTTTAAAGTACGTCTAATATTTTCCTATTAATAAGACGATTAATATATAAGCGCTTACTAACCTAATTAAGGAGAAATACTTTCTTAAAGTAGATTAGCTATACTCTATTATTACTAACAGGGGCAGCGTCTTTATAAGCCAGTACTAGTTAGACCTATACTTCTATTTAAAAATAGACCGCTATTATAGTATAGCCTTTTATCTATAAACGGATGGGTATATAGAATGCTAGAACTAGGAACTAGAGTCTTACCTATAAATATATTTAAACTACTAGTAAGATAACTAGTATAAGCTACTTCTATATACGGAGTATACTTATAATTTAAAGCAATACGTATTATATAAGTATACACCAATCTAGATTGCCTATAGCGTCTAACTATTTAGATTTAATAGTATACCTAGTAATTACTAGCTAAGGCTGTATAATTAATTATAGGATCCTACTAAAAAGTCTAAGGATATTTACCGGAAAGTATAATGGTACCTTTAGGAATAGGAGGAGTAATAAAAGTATATAAAGTAGAGCCTATAAAACGCTTAAGAGCAGTAAATACTAGGATAATCATTTTAGAGTAGGCGATAAAGTTCTATTACATTTAACAAATATTAAGACCTATTAACTATTAAAAAAGCTTAATATAAGATACCTAGGTCTCTTCTAAGTTAAGGAATAAATTAGTAAGCTAGCCTACCGTCTCTAGCTACCCCTATCTATAGCCTATATATATCTAATGTTTTATATAAACCTACTAGAGCTATAGTATAGACTACCGCTAGAAAAGAACTTCCGTCTAGGCCTAATTAAATACCTTAAGGTAGTAGGCGAGCGGTATAAGGTTAAAGCTATACTATACTATAAGTCTGTTAAGAATAAGCTTTAATATAAATTTAAATAGCTAGGCTAGCCCGCTAAGGACTCTATATAGGAACCAGATGATTACCTTAATTATTATAAAGATATTCTAAAAGAATATTAGGACTAAGGTCTATAATCTATAAATTATAAAAAGCGCTTTAATACTATAGTGTTATTGCGACCTATAAAGAAAGCTTATAGTAGGCCGTAAGGGGCCCCAAAGAGTAAATAGGTTAAATTAGATATAGAATAGATAGGCTCTAGAAACTATAAGGATTAGGGCTACAGCTTAAGGCAGAATAGGTCCTTAGCCTTTTCAAGTATATATTATAGAGTTAATAGGGCATTTTGCTAGAATTGCATTCCTATTTATTAATCTATATTAAAAACTTTATTTCTAAGGCTTTTAAGCCCTTTCTAAAAGCCTTATAAGGCCTTTTTAAGCACCTAATTAAGGTCCTTAATTGCTACTATATATAAGAATAAATCTAAAATACCTAATCTAAAAAGCCACTATACCTTATCCCTAGGATTAGGATTAGTATCTATTAGCCCTTTAAGGTACGGCTAATAGAAATAAGATCCCTTTATAGGTATATAAGTAGGTATAAAAACAGGGGTAGGATAATAAGGTGTAGTAAGAGCAGAGATTCTTAAACGCTTAATACTAATATTAGGTCCAAAATAATACTAATAAAGCTCTTAGGGTGTTAGCTTATAGTTAATAAAGATGCACTTAAGCCTAGAATAAATAAAGATGTTAGATAGCTGGTATAGTCTAAAACCACTAAGACCTTACTATAGTAACTGTTAGTTACCTATCCGTTAGGTACCTAAGGCGTAACCTACCTAATAACGTATTATATTATGCTCTTTTAAAACTTAACGTATATATATAAACTCCTTCTTATAGTATACGGCGACCTTCTTTTTATCGCCCCTATCCTTTACCCTATCCTTAATATACTAACCTTACTTATATATTAGGCGCTACTAGCTAGCTTACTAAAAGTTATAGGTGGTATAGACGGCTGTGGCATAATCTTAAATTTAACCTAGATATTTAGTATTAGCACTTAAATAGAAGAGAGCCTAGGCGATATAGTAGTTAAAGATATTAAAGGAACGTCGCCATTTAGACCCAGGCTATTAAAGCTTAAAGTTAATAATAGAAATCTATTAAGGGTAGAAAAGCTTACCTTAATATAATTACCGCTCTTAGTATATATATATTAATTATAAGGACTAAAGGTGTTAGACCTTATATAGTAGGTCTTATTATAAGCCTCTAGAACCCTATTATTAGATTTCTAGTCTTTTAAAGATATATTGGCAAAATTATTTAGGTAGAACTAGCACTAGTTACAAGTTAGTAAAGGTTAGGGTTTTATATATAAAGGTAGGGCTAAAATACGCTATGAAATTTTCTTAGAAGAGTAGTTAGTAGAAGATTAAAAAGGTATATTAAATTAATAATAAAAAAGAAGAAATTTTTAATAATATATTAAAGATACGTCTAAATTAGATAAAGGTTAATAATGGGAAGTAAGGTGTTAAGGAAAAGTATTAAACTTAATAAATAAAGTGTCTTTATACTTTACCGTCCAATACCCTTCTAGTAAATAGCCGTAACCTTACCAATATAACTCTGTTATAATAGCGCTATTTAGAAAAAAGGAAACATGTATATAAGCTATTTGGCTATTACTTCTTTATAAAAAAACTAATTATATAGCTAGGGGGAAGTATTTAAGACGTTAATTAAAGATGTATATAGGTTAAATTATACCTAAACAATATTATAGTATTAAAGATTAACGTTATAGACGTTCTTAATAATCGTATAATAGCCTATAGTTGCTATCGCGAAGTATCTCTATTTACTAGGCAGTAGAGCTACGCTAAATACATCAGGAAATTTTTTTTTGGGCGCGTTGTTGCAGATTGCGGCAATTTGCTGCAAACTATGCGATTTGCGTGGTCGTATATAGTCGTTAGCGATTCGCGCAAACCGCGCGTTTCGCAACAAATTTGCAGCTTCTGCTAGCAAATTGTAGCAAAACGCTCAACCACCAAACTAATGCTAGCTTTTTGCTACCCTATAAATAAATAGCGCGCAAACTGTATAAGCTGTATAAACTATACGAACTATACGAACTGTACGAACTATACGAACTGTACGAACTATACAAACTGTATAAACTGTACAAATTATAACTATATAAAATTTTATTATATTATATAATAACTAAATTATCACATATTTCCATAGATTGCTATAATATACTTTTAAATATATTTATATTATAACTATATAAAATATAAAGCTATCTAACTGCCTGCCTGCCTGCCTGCCTACCTGCCTACCTGCCTGCCTGCCTGCCTACCTACCTACCTACCTGCCTGTTTACCTACCTACCTACCTACCTATCTGTCTGTCTGTCTATCTATGCCTACCCGTTTATGCTTACCTGTCTGTGCCTACCTGTCTATGCCTACCTATCTATGTTACCTTGATTCGATCGATTGATCGAATCGTTTATCGTGTTCGCTGGCTGGTCGTTTAAACGGTTGTCGTGTGGCTCTGGCGACGGTTGTGTGGCGATGACGACGGTCGTCTGGCTCTGACGGTCGTCTAGCTCTGGCGACGGTTATCTGGCTCCGGCGACGGTTGTCTAGCTCTAACGACGGTCGTCTAGCTCTGACGGTTGTCTAGCTCTGGTGACGGTCATCTGGCTCCGGCGATGGTTATCTAGCTCCGGCGACGGTTGTCTGCTGGCTGTCGTTCTGGTGTCTTCCTAGGTAGGATGTAAGGAAGGGTAAAAAATGAGGTGGCTACCTAGGTGTATATAGGGGGTATACTTGGCAGAGGCACGTGTAGAGGCTATTGGGAATATAGCGGGGACCCGATAGTAATATATCGCGCGTATACACATAAAGGCTTTGTGTAGAGCTTTGTGTAGAGCCTCTGTACGTAGAGCTTCGCGTAGAGCCTCGTGTAGAGCTTCGCGTAGAGCCTTGTGCAGAGCCTCTATATATAGAGCTTCGTGTAGAGCTTTGTAGAGCTTTATGCAGAGCTTTATATAGAGCTTTATATAGAGCTTTATACAGAGCTTTGTGTAGAGCTTTGTGCAGAGCCTTATGTAGAGCTTCGTGTAAAGCTTCGTGCAGAGCCTTATGCAGAGCCTTTATATGCAGAGCTTTATATAGAGCCTCGTGTAGAGCCTCGTGTAAAGCTTTGTGTAGAGCTTCGTGTAGAGCTTTGTGCAGAGCTTCGTGTAGAGCTTTGTGCAGAGCTTCGTGTAGAGCTTTATGTAGAGCTTTGTATAGAGCTTTGTATAGAGCTTCGTGTAGAGCCTTGTGCAGAGCCTCTGTATGTAGAGCTTTGTGTAGAGCCTTGTGTAGAGCCTTGTATAAAGCTTTGTGTAAAGCTTTGTGTAGAGCTTCGTGTAGAGCTTTGTATAGGGCCTCTGTACGTAGAGCTTTGTATAGAGCATCGTGCAAAGCTTTGTGTAGAGCTTCGTGTAGAGCTTCGTGCAGAGCTTTATGCAGAGCTTTGTGTAGAGCTTTGTGTAGAGCTTCGTGTAGAGCTTCGTATAGAGCCTCGTGCAGAGCCTTGTGCAGAGCCTCTGTACGCAGAGCTTTGTGTAGAGCTTTGTGTGGAGCCTTGTGCAAAGCTTCGTGTAGAGCTTCGTGTAGAGCTTTGTGCACGAATTCGTGCAAAGCTTTATGTAGAGCCTTGTGTAGGGCCTTGTGCAAAGCTTTGTGTAGAGCTTCGCGCAGAGCTTTGTATAGAGCTTTGTATAGAGCTTCGTGCAGAGCTTTGTGTAGAGCTTTGTGCAGAGCTTTGTGCAGAGCTTTGTGTAGAGCCTTATGCAGAGCCTCTATATTAGGATTTTTTTTTAGGCACGTTGTTGCAAGTGAAAATTGGGGTCTGCAAAACCTATAGGCGTAAGTCGCAATTTTAGCATTTGCGGCAATTTGCAGCAATTTGCTACAAACACATAAATAGGGTAGGCGCGTGTATAGGTAGCCTATGTGTTTGTAGCAAATTGCTGCAAATCGCCGCAAATTGCTAAAATTGCGACTTACGCAGGTTTTGCAGACCCCGATTTTCGTTTGCAATAACGCGCCTAAAAAAAAAATCCTGATGTATACGGTATAGAACTACTAGATTTAAAAGTATATACACTAAATCTTAAGAGGTAAGTCTTTTTAACTAACTAATTAATACCTTAACCGTATTTAATAGCCTAAGGGCAAATATAGAGGTAATATATTAGTAACGCAAGGGATTATAAAAAAAGGATTATAAGAAAGGATTATAGACTATATTTTAATAGTTAAAGATAACGTTAAGCCAAGGCTCTATATATTAAATCCTATACTAAAAGGTTCTACGGAACTATACTAGAACACTAAATTGCCTATAATACTTATAATTAATTAATAATAATTCATTGCTTAACGTCCGATTTAGATCCCTATTAGGCCTACGCGGACTACTCCTTATATACATATGGGGAGAAAACTCTATTTAAGAAAACCCTATAATCTATCTCCCTACCTTTTAGGACTCGCCTATAGGGCGCCTACGAGGCGCCTATGAGTCACCTGTAGTGCTCTTACTACTTTACTTTTTAACCTTTTTAGGAACCACTATTGCCGTAACAAGCCTACGGACGCGCTAGTATTGTAAACTTTACTCTACTACTGTAGAGTTATTAGGGGGCGCCCGTTACTTGCCCCCCCACCTTCTATTACTATTTCCTTTATAACCCGGAACTGGTTTAGTATATTTTAGCTAATAAGCCACTAGGTAACCGCCTTAAGGCCTTTTTATATTAAGAGTAGTATATTATAGTTCTTTATGCCAGCTACTAAGAGTATTACTTTTTAGTTAGTGTATAAGAGGTATAACAGTATTACGTGTTTTAGTGTCTGTTTTAGCTAGCTATATTTATATCTTAGGCTACCTACTAGGATACCTACCTAGTAGAGCTAGTCTTTTAGTCCTATTATTCCTATTCTTAAGAGTGTNNCTATTATATTTTCTNCCTTTATTAGGCCTTCTTAGAGCCCTAGAGTNTTTACCCCCTATAGCGTNNACTATGCTANNGCTTAGGTTCCTCTTGCCTTAGTTAGCCTTTATACCTTTAACTTCTATATACCTCTCTAGCGTTGGTCTAGCTAGTATTATATTATAGTAGATGGTTTCCTAGCGTTCTTTTATACTCTACTTTAGCTCCTTTCTCTCTCTTACTATTATCTTTACTAGCCTCTTACGCGTCTTTTTTCCTCCTCTATATGGGCCTAGGCCCTAAAGTAGTACTATTCTTCTTCTACTTTCTTTACCTGTTTCTCTAATATATCTTCCCTACTTTAGGGTTATTAGTTTGTTCTCCTATAGGGCGCCCTAGGATCCCTTTATAGTTTATTTAGGCGTATCTTAATATACTTTATAATATTAGAGTTATATTTATTTTACGCCCTTTATATTATAGCAGCTTTAATATATAGTTATAGGGGGGGAATATTAGCTTCCTTCTTAAGTAGTACTATGGCCGTTTGCTTATATCTGCCTATTATACTCTAGAGGTAGGCTGTTTAGACTTTTTAGAGTAGTTTAAGGAGCGATTTAGGGGGGCTTTTCTTAGATTCTTTAATGGCCTAAATACCGGACCTATACGTTATGGTTGGCCGGACAACTGCTATATATAGTAGGCGTAACCTCTAGAAGTATAGACCCCATATAGAATTAACGATCCTAGATAATATAATATACTAAGCTTAGCCCTTATAGGCCGCTTATACCGTATATACGCTCTACTAAAGCTTACTATCTACCTATACTCCTAGTACCCTTAAGCCCTAGACTAGTTAACCCCTAAAGCCTTAAATGTAAATTATGTGCTAGAGATCTGTAGATTAGTTGCGTTTTCTTATAAAGTGGATTAGCTAGTATTTCTTTAGTAAGAATTAGACTCTATATTATCTTACCTATTCTATATAGGTGTTATAAGCTTTCTCTAGTGTTCTGCAATTCTCTATAGCTATTAGCCCGTATATAATTAGGTTTATATTATTAATAAAGCCTATCCCCTAGGTTGCCCCTTTCTTAAAGAAGTTAAGCAGGTTACTTATAAAGAAAAGGAAGAGTATAGGCGATAGGGGTAATCCTTATGGTATTCCTGTTGTAACTGTAATAGAGGGGCTCTGGTATCTGTTAAAGACTAGTAATATTTCTTTCTAACCTATAAACCCTTAAATAAATTATATAATCTATTTTAGGAAGCCTTTTGCCCTAAGGATGTATAGGAGACGCTTATAGGGAATGTTGTTATAGGCGCCACTAATATCTAGGCTGAGTATTAATACTATAAAGTCCCTTTATATCGCCTATGCAGATTTAATGGTGGTAGCGAGTAGCGTAAGTGCTAATAGTGTTAAGCGGTTCTTTCTTGCCCCTATTTAGCTTTATAGTAGTAGGGCGTGTTTTTTAGCAGTGTCTACTATATAGTCCGCTATTACCTTTTCTAAAATCTTGCTAAGGGTGTTTTCTAAGGTAATAGGGCGGTAGCTTCCTAGGATTAAGTAATCTACTTTACCTTCTTTTTATAGGATAACAGTCGTTATAGATCTTCTAAGTTGCGGGTAATAGCCTATACTAAAGCATACTCTAGCTATATCTATAAGCTAGGGTGCTATAAGTGGTCTATAGGTTTTTAAGGCCTTATTTAGAATCCTATCTAGTCCTAGTACTATATTATTTAAAAGGCGGCTAATAGTTCTAGCCATTTCCCCTATTGTTATATCGCTGTTAACCTATAGGTAAGTTACTGGTATTTTACCTATAATATTACTAAGGTCTGCTAGAGCCGGTTAGGGGAAGAACCTTTCTATAAGGATCTTTACCTTTTTATCGTTATTATTAGTGGCCTATAATTCCCCTACTCTTTATAGGGGCGGTAGGTATAGGTCTTCTGCTAGGCGCCCTGCCTTTTTCTTTACCTATTTTACTATAGCCTAAAGGCCCTTATTATAGGGGAGACTTAGGTTAAAAGTGTGCTTATTTATAAACCGTCTCCAGTTATTTCTTGCCTCTTTTTTTAGGGTGTTCTTTAACTGGTTTCTTATATCCTTATATCGTCTCTTATTTTTAGGGTTATAGCTACTTATATATTTTCTTCTTGCTCGTTATTAGCTAGCGATAAGAATTATGTATTGTGCGGACTATATATATTACGTATAGGGGCCCGGTTTTAAGACCGGGTAGTACTCTTCTAGCCTATTTTTAATTACTGCCTAGATCCTTTCTAGTCTTTAGTTAATTTCCTTAGGGGTAGCTAATAAGCCTTACTTATTTAGTATTGGGTAGATTTCTTCTAGGTCTTAAAGTTATTATTTAACTATATTAAGGAAGCTGTCTGTCTTAAGCTTTCTTATTGCATATCTTTTGCTATTTAGTTGCGTTTTAATATCTAGATCTAGCTATATCTAGATAGGGATACAGTCTAAAGCGAGTACTTATTCTTCTTTAGGGTTATACCTTTTACGTCTTTAGTATAGGCCTTCGTCTATAAATATAAGGTTAATTATACTTTTAGTGGTGCCTTATTGCTATATAATTGCTCCTAGGGGGGTAGCTAGCTTAAGGTCCTAGATATCTATAGCTTTTAGTAGGCACTCTACCTATTGTTTAGCAGTAATATAGATACCCCCCTACTGCGGGTAGTGGAGGTTTATATCTCCTAATAGGATAAACTTTATACCTTTGGTTTCTAGTAAGCTTATTACTAATATAATATTCTCTATTTATAGGACCCCTTTAACCCTAGAGTTATACACATTAATAATCTATACCGGTCCCCTATATGTCTAGATTATTATAACTATAATATCTAGGTTAACTGCCTGCTATAACTATAAGGATAGGCTGATAGCCTTACTAATTATAAAGTACACGCGTATGGCTACTTTTAGTTTATATAGGAGCTGGAATCCTTGGGGGCAGTATATTAATTATATATAGGCATTATAATACGGCTCTTATATAGTAAGGATATAGTATTTTTCTAGGTCTAAACTGTCTAGTAAGGGCCTTGCTAGACGGTGGTTTGTATTGCCGCAGTTGTACTATATAATAGATAGGTGGCGGACCCCCGGCAAGGGTCCTTTGCCTTTCCTTTATTCCTTACTTCTTCTATTTTTACTTTCTCTGGGATATTTAGAACTTCTGTCTCTTATGTCTGCACCCTAGTTACTACTTATTTTATATAGAGCTTTCTATTCCTATTTCTTGTGTTTCTACTAGCGCTTCTATATCTAAATCTATTATTATCTCCAGTTCTTCCCCTGTTCTTACTGGTTAGCTATATACCCTTTAAGAGTCGGCTACGAATGTTATATTTGCCGCGTTAAGTCTAATTCTTAATTATCCTGGTCTTAAGCTTGCTGTAGCTGTCTATAAGGGTCTTCCTACAGGGCGTCCTCTCCCTTGTGTCCCCTGTGACCCTTATGACCCTATACGGTCCGGTAATGTCGCGCGGCGTCGCTTCTAGCCCGTTAAGGCTTGGGATAGCTGGCCTAGCCCCCTAGTATTAAAGGTAGGAAACGCTAAAAAGGCACCTGTACCCCCCTAGCTTATTACTTATTATTTCTATTCGTATAACCTAGCGTACAGTTATTCCCGCAGCTGCTAAGCCCTTGCCTTCCGTCTCCTGTATTTAATGCAGTCTTCTCTCTCCCACGCCTTATGTGTGCTTCGGTGGCAGTTTGCGCATTT
This sequence comes from Cenococcum geophilum 1.58, assembly GCF_001692895.1. NCBI lineage: Eukaryota > Fungi > Ascomycota > Dothideomycetes > Gloniales > Gloniaceae > Cenococcum > Cenococcum geophilum. The sequence continues at coordinate 176,601 of NW_027137587.1, forward strand.
TATTTGGTCTTGATTTGAGCAGTGTCTTATATCGCTTATAATTAATTATAGACCGGCATAAAGGCTTAGAAGTAAAGTTATATAAAAATCCCTATATTAGCCTAGGTAGTTACTAGTATACTTTTAATAGGCTTCTAATAGGTTTTCTAGCAATCCTTACGTCTTTTCTCTAGTTATGTTTTTTCCTTATTAAGGTTTTTTAGGAGTTTAAAGTAGGGGTTAGATAGATAGATAATATATAGCAGTATACCAATATCTCTTTAATATCTTTCTAAACCCCTTTCAGGACGAGCCCTTATAATCTCCCTTTACTATAAGGTAATAGCGATTAGGGGCCAACTATAAGAAGGGGGAGCAATATAAGGGATATTATTGCGGTTACCTTAGGTTGCCCTTAAGACAACCCCCAGACACCCCTTAAACGTCCGTTAGTTACGTACTAAAGGTATATACCTATAGTATATAGTCTTTACAATCCTAGAGGCCTTACCTTCTTAAGGATTTATCTCTCTTACTAATCTATACTGTTCTACAATCGTGTCCTTATAGCCCCCTATATATAAAGTCCCCTTACACTAAGGGTTTACTACTTAATTTAGTAGGCAATTTTATTGCGAGGTAAGAGTACTAGTTTTGCTTCTATATATGTGTACTATACCCTAAGATATCTATCTATCTATCTATCTATCTATCTATCTATCTATCTATCTATTTACCTATATACTTATTCCTCCTAAGTTTAATTTTAGACCTAAGGGTAGCGTATATAAGGAATAAATATAGCTACTACTAGGACTACTACCTAATTTAGAAATAAACGCTTATTTTTATATCTAGGATATAATAAAGCCTTATATAAAATACTACGGTAGACTTATTAATAAGCTAGGTAGCTAATTCTTTACTAGCGTAAAATTATACTATTCTATTTTTAATATATAGAGAAGAAGCTAGTATATATTATAATCGCGGCTTTATCTAGTTACTAACCTTTTTTATATACTAAATATATATAAGCGAATATGCGATTATTTTGCAATATTTAATCCGTCTCTAATACTAAGTATACGCGTTTTATTATTCTCTATAGGTGTCTAATGCCTTATCTAATTTATTATAGGGTCTTAGATCTAATCTGCCGCTAAAAAGCTAAAAGACTAACTCTCCTTAGCCTATAGTAATCTAGATTATCTATATAGTAAATAGGAGTATACTCTAGCTAAGTTTTAGCGTCTTTATACCAAAGAGTCTTAAATACTTAATGCTCGACTAACTGCTTATACTCGGTTGTCCCGTCTTAAAAAGTTTTATAAGAAGTTTTATTTAAAGGAGTTTTATTTAGCTAAGTAGGGTCTCCTTAAACTTAAGTAGGAGGAGGTTAAAAGGGTTCTATTCTAATGAAGAGAGAAATAACTCTAAATATCTTAGTAGCTAGTCCTCCTAGGTCCCCTTTAGGTAGCTTATTCTTTAGCAATCCTTTTTTATTAATGCTCCCTAACCTATTTTCTTTTAATACTCTATTACCTTTCCTATAGTATTCTTTACATTCTATAGTAGTTTCTAAGTAGTCTTATTATAGCCTATCTATCTAACTTTATACTATATTTTATTGTTAATATCCTTATAACTAACCATTTTTAAAATATCCTATTCGTCTTCTTCCTATTCTCTATATATATCTGCTTTATAAACTAGTGGCTTAATATTTCTATATACTGGCTCTAGTATCGCGATATACTATATAGGGTAGATATTAATTTTCTTTAGTAAGTTTAACTTATATATAACTTCTAAGATCTTTACTATAGTTCCAAATAGTCCTAGTCTAATATAGTTTAATTTCTTACTTAGTTATTAACTCTTAAAATTTTTACATAGTAGCTACACTTTATCCCCCTCCTTTCGATCTAGTCCCTTGGATCTCTTAGCATTATAGTACCTTTTTATTCTTTTTTATACTAATTTTGCTATACTATAGAAGTCTATATAGAGACTTATTAATATCTCTATTTTTACTTAGCTATACTACTTATCTTTTTTGCTTATTATAGTAATTTTTTTTTTGGGTTTATATCCGTAATTCGCCCTAAATAATAATATACCTATTCCTTTTTATAGTGTTGCGTTATATATAAACTATATAATTAGTAATAGCAATAACTAATTATTCTATATATAATTAATATAGTACCTTAGATACTATTCTAGTGTCTAGTTTAATCTTTCCGTCTAACTTTCCGTCTATAAATAATATGCCGTTAATATTATTACGCAAACCCCTTATTTCGCTAAAAAATACTTCTTAAAATACTACTATAAATTTTAGATCTCTATTTAATATAGTCTTTATTAATACTCTATATCTTATAAACACTTCCTTAATATAGATTTTAGCAATATCTTTTGCTAAGATTTCTTCTATATATGCTATAAAGTAGGCCTATTTAGTAATAGGGTTTTTTAACTTTAGCAACTTTATAATAAAGTCTTATAATATTATCTCCTATAGGCGTTTTAGTATTTTAATAGGTTGTAGCCCTCTATATAGCTTATATCTTATTAGTTTATCTCTCTAATAATTTATATATTCCTTTATAACCTATCTTGTTAAGCCTTAAATTCCTTAAATAATATACTTCTTTTAGAGTCTTAATACTAAGCCCGTAGCTCCGTTATATCCTTATATTATTCCCTTATAGAAATCTTTAATAAATTTTTCTATAATACTTTTTAGTACGTATATTACTCTAAGTCTAAATCCTTATCCTATACTTCTTAGATCTTTTAAGACTATATACTCTTTAGTACCTTATAGGTCCATTCTTCCTAAGTTATTATATCTTTAGATAGTTATACTTAATTAATCTGTCTTTATTTTTCGTAATATAGCCCCTAATAGCTTTTTATTGTCCTATAATTTAGCCTTTCTACTTAGTATATCTGCTCTTGTATTTTCTATGCCCTTAGTATACCGAATTTTAAAATCGTATTCTGTAAGCATCTCTACCTATTTAACTTATTTATAGTTAAATTCTTTTATAGTTAGGAACCCCGTTAGATTTTTATAATTTATCTTATCTATAAATAGTTTATCTATGCCTTATAAGAATACTCTTTTTTTTAAGTGTTATATCTATACCTAATAACTCCTTATTATAAATGTTATAGTTTAACTCTAGTAGTATTATCTTTTAACTATAGTATATTACTAGATACTATATGTTTTAGTGCTTTTATAGTAAATATACTTTAAGTATAAAGTCTAATATATCCGTTTCTATAACTATCTCTAACTTTAGTTAGTATATTTTAAGGATTAGTTCCTAGGTAAATAATTCCTTAAGTTTTTAAAATAGCTTCTTTTGCTTATTTCCTTATACCTATAGTTTCTCTTTCTTTATAAGCCTTATAAATAGCTTAATATTCTTTAACTATTATATAATAAACCTTTTATAGTAGTTATAAAACGCTAGAAACAATTTAAACTATAATATATTCTCTAGTTCTTGCTAACTTACTATAGCTTTAATTATCTTTAGGTCTATATTAATATAATCTAGTTTAATAATAAATCTAATAAAAAAATTCTTTTTTGTAAAGAACTCGCATTTCTTAATTACTACTAGTATTTGCTCCTTTTATAGTCTCTTTAAAACCTATCTAATATATTCTCTATATTCTTCCTTACTTATTAAGTAGATAATAATGTTATTAAAGTATACTATAACAAATTTATTTAAGCATTCTTTTAATATATTATTACTTTGCTTTTAGAATATTACTAGTGCGTTTATAAGTTTAAATTATATAACTAATAGCTTATATAGTCCTTTCTTTAACCTAAAGGCCGCCTTTTATTTATTACCTTTCTTAATCCTAATCTAATAGTACGCCTATTTTAGATCTATCTTTATAAAGATTTGCGTATTACTTATCTTATTTTAGATTTTACTAATTAAGGGTAAAGGATATCTATCCTTCTAAGTAATACTGTTTAACTACTTATAGTTAATGTATAACCTAAGTTTTCCCGTTCTTCTTTGGTATAAATAGTACTGGATGACCCGCTAATAACTATAATAGTCTAATATATTCCTTTTATTGATTCTCCTAGATAAACTCTTTAAGTACTTTTAACTCTTCTTTAGTTAGCTTATAAATTATAAAAATCTTAGACTTATTCCTAGTTCTAATTCTATTTTATAGTTTTATACTATATACTCTAATAGCTTTTTACTATACTTATAGTATTTCTTTAGTATAGAACTTAAGCCTTACTTAGTTTCTTTATATATTGCTCCGACTTAGTACTGTACTAACTTAGTTTATTATTACGTTTTATAGCGTTACATATCCCTAATATTAACTTAACCTATAACTTAATTAATCTTTAGGTTATATTTCTATAACTAAGGTATACCTAATACTGCCTTATTCCGTCCTAATAGTAGGATATTAAAAGATCTTCTAATTAGTCTCTCTTTAATAGTTATTTAAATAGATCCTATTTTAAGATTAATAATGCCCCCTCTATAGGCTATTTAATCTCCTAAAATTATAACTAGTAGATAAGGGTATTCCTTTTATCTATATAGTAGCTCTATTTTTTATTACTACTAATAAGATATAGTTCCTTATTGCTCTACTATCTATTAGTACTTTAAACTACTAATATTACTAATTAACTCGTAAATTTAGGTATTATCCTTAAATTCCTTTAAGGGTTTAAGGCTCTACTACTAGCTCCTTCTAGTTTTATAAACCTCTCCTTTTCCTAACTATTAGCTACTAAATCCCGTTTATACTTAATCCTCTTTAAGTTAATACTTTATTAATTTCTTTTCTTTAATATACTATAGATACGTGTTTTTTTAGATATTTCCACTACTATTATTTATCTAGGCATTCTTCTATAAGGAATATTTTTAGCTATAGTATTGTAACGTTTCCCGCCCCAACGTCGCCATTCGGCCAAAAAGACACGGAGTGCTTCCGAACTTGTTCGCAAGCGCGGCGGGAACTAATATATATACTCTTACAATTGCCCTCCCCTCTACGCGTTCGCCCTCGAACGCCAAGCCGCAGGGGGTCCGCACACTAAGAGTCGCATATATTAGGAGTCCCCAATAATAAAGGCTGCTTAGAGTCCAAGTGTAACTAACTACCAGTACTACGTTACAAACACTGCTGTATTACGTACTGTGGACCGCAATAGTTATAGCCGGCTTTAATTAGCCTAAAATGTTAATTACGAGTATATTAAGGATAAGATTAAGGGGTACTAGTGACCTACCTTTATTCGTGTATATATAAATACTTTAGAGCTACATTTACAATCAAGTTGTTTATTTAATTCTTCGTACTATAAAGCTTATAGTTATAAGCCCAGATTGCACTACCTGCTAAGCAATTAATCTACTACTATATTTAAGAAGTCACTACTTTTACTACCTTTGCAGTGTCTTAAGCTTCTTCAAATACTAAACAAATAGATGATTAACCCTAGTTAACGACTATACGTACTTAACCGACGAACGAACTAACGAATTAAATTAAAAGTTTGAAACGTCAAAATAAGGTTTTTGCTAAGCTACCAATTGGATCCTGCCTGACCCCACAAATTCTAAAAATGATAACTATAAACGAATTAAAAGTTAACCTTATCCTTAACTAGCCTTCTAATTGAATATAGTGGTTCTTTATTATCTAAGACATAGCTATAACTAATGAGGTATAGTAGTACATCAACCTATTTATAAAAAACAAGCTTCTAAAGCTAGAACTACCGTATTAACCTATACCAGCGGACGTACTTCCTAATGCTATATTAATAGCTCAACTGGACCAAATTAAGCTCACTGCCTATAACTAGCTCTACGCCGAATACAAGGACAATTTACGCGTATATAAGAAGTAAAAATAGGCTATAAATAATATCAGCAACTATATTATCCGCACCACATCAGTAGCCTACCTTCTACTTATTAATAGCCTTAATACGGTATACAAACGGCTATAAGCACTTAAGAAAGCTCTAGCCCCTACCTCCTCGGGTTAAAAGCACAACGTCCTCAATTAATACACGGCTCTAAAAGCCTATAATAAAAAGTAGAATATTAACAAATAGTTAAATAGCTAGCGGAACGTCTACAAGCTTATGGAGCAATTAGAGCTACCGGATGTATAGGGATTTAGGCTACACTATAACTTCATCTATCTCTCGCACGGCATAAATAGGTTATAGTCCATTTTAAGTATATTGATTGTAGAGGGTGCAGGCTTATAGGGCGGGATCTAGGCGATATCCTAGCGTTTATAAGGCTTTTTAGGCCTAAACTTCGGAGATCTGGCCTGAATCCTACCCAGTACCCCTAATAGGGTAGCCCACCGCTAGACCTAAATAGGACTGCAAGTATCTAATCTAATGTACATTGTAAGGGGGGTAGGTAGGTAAAAAGAACGACCTATTAAGTGCAGTTATAAGTGATGATATTATTAACCGTGTTAAACATCTGGTTAAATACCTAAGTTGCAGGGTTTTCGGCCAAGTAATGTATAGACACGTGATATCTATCTCTCGCACGGCATAAATAGGTTATAGTCCATTTTAAGTATATTAATTATAGAGGGTATAGGCTTATAGGGCGGGATCTAGGCGATATTCTAGCGTTTATAAGGCTTTTTAGGCCTAAACTTTAGAGATCTGGCCTGAATCCTACCCGGTACCCACTAGCGAAGCGCCTGCTACCTATAAAGAATTAAGTTAAAATAAGAGCGATTTCCGTAGTCCGAAAGTATGAAGTCTCTACTCTATATTAGGCTTAGCAACATAGTAGAACGGTAGACGGCAATGTACGGCATATTACGGCAATGTCGCGGCAATATGCCGAATATTGCAGAATATTGCTATAGGAAGACGGGTAGGCAGAATGGTGTGGCGGTATAGAATTCTGCCGGCTCTATCGTTGAACGGACTAATTAGGATTTTCTATTCCCGGGATAGAAAATTGCTATTAGCTTGGCTGAGGGCGGTGAGTGGAACTAATATCTTTGCAGTAGAAATAGGTAGACGTGTACACAGAACCTTAAGGTAGACATATATATAGAACCTTAAGGTAGACATATATACAGAACCTTAAGGTAGATATATACACAGAACCTTAAGAATCCAATAATAATTATAGATATTGCAGATATAGCAGAACGTGGCAGGTGACGCGCCTCCAGCACCGTTATATAGCCAGTATAGGCACACTCCGCTGGAAATTTAAGTTTAATTAAAGTCGTTCAGTTTCTAAGGTGTTATAGTAAAGTTTAACTATATCTAATGTCCATCGACCTAACTGCGCCGTTTATAACTTTGCGAAGCCACAATTATATATATGCTATACTGCACCCCTATAGAAGAAGTAGTTAAAGTAACCGTTAGGCAGAATGCCGCCGCCAGCTAAGTAGGTTAATAGAATCTTACGCACTACTAGCGCCGAAAATACTGTATTATTAACGCTAAATAATAGATCTAATAGAGGCCGGGGGTTACGGTTGAATAACCGTATCATTACGGCTATGGGGTATAGATAATCTCCCGGTATAGCGGCGATCTAAATATTAACGCCTCTATAGGTTTTGTCTGTCTTACTCTATTTAAGGTGGAAGACTATTAAATAGCCATTAGGGGCGATCCTAACGTCGCTATAAAGGGCCCTTATAGTGCTAAAGTCCTTAGCTTTCCTATTTGGGTACGTAATCTCTCCTATATATAGGAAACCTATAAACGCTATCGTAAATGCCGCATCTATGTTTGCATTAGCCTTATATAGCCTAAAGGTAATAATCTTGTCTAGAATATCCTTTATAATTAGTAGTTTAGTTTTTTTAGTAGATAGGAATAGTGATATAGCCCCCGCTAGGGCCCTCTTAATAATATAGTCTTTAAAGGCGGCAATTAAGTAACCTAGATCTATATAACGAGATTAGATTATAGAGATATAGTTAGAGAGGGTTTCTGGCTTAACCCTGCCTATTAGAGGGGCGGCTGTATTAAACGCTTGTTAAGCGATCTATTTCCCTAAGTTCATCCTTTTAGCCGGATACGGTAATAAACTATTTAGGGCTAAGAAGGCCTCCTAGCTCTTAGTAGCGAAGGAGTAGCCCTTCCTTATATTGGCTGCTAAGCCATGCCATATAAGTAATAAAAAGTAATAAAACCTACTAGTCTCGCTCTAAAAGGTTAGGGGAGGTTAATTAAACAACTCTAAGTTAACTGTAAGAGTTAGTAGCCACTCAAAGGAGAGATATTATTTTTTTAGTAGGAAGCCTTTGTTTATCTAGTAAGAAGCTATTATTTATTTGGTAAGAAGCCGTTATTTATTTGCCACTTAGGGCACAGTAATAATAATTTCTTGCGGTTAAATTACAAGAGAGTATTAGTAAGCCCATTATTGGCGCTGGAGACCCATATAGTCGTTATAGTAATATTATTTGTTATTGAGGATATAAATATCTCTTAGAGTGATCGGTTTCTAGGACCTTTTATAATATTATTCTAGATGCCGCTGTAGGCAACTATATTATCTATATGGATATAAAGAGACCTATACCGCTAGACCGATAACTACCTTCTAAATACCTCTACAATAGTATATATCTCTTTTAGGTTAATATAGTTATCTACCTAGTCTAGTAGGGGGTGATAGCTAAAGGCCTGGGCCTAGGGTAGGGAAGACACGTAATTAGGCCAATAGCTATTCTCTTTACTAAAGTAGAAGCCTCTATAGCCTTTAAGCGATAAGGCATTAGTAAATAAGTGAAACTACGGCCTCTCCTTATTATTAAAGAATAGTATACTATTACTTAATATAAGAACCTTAAGCTAGAGGTTAAGGTCTTCTTTAAGCTCTAGGGGGAGGCGCTAGGGCGTATATCTTGATAACCTAGTAGGCTATTTTATTATAAAGTCCTATAAGGAGTGAGAGTACGAGCGCCTAAGGCAGATAACTCTTATACACTATACTAGGCGGCCCGCTAGTTATTAGGCTTGCTGTAATAATAGCTAGCCCTTTTAAAGGGCTTTAGTTACCTAATTAATAGCTTTCTATTACTTAACTGGTAAGAGTCTTAACTCTATCGCTATAGTGTTAATAGTGTAACCCAGAACTTTAGCCTCCGTACCTTTAATATTTTTAGTATTATTTTAGGGTACCCCTAGCTAGTTAGTAACCAAGAGGTATACCTCCCTTAGTAATAGCAGTATAGTTAGGCACTTAACTATAAATATAAAGTTGTTAAGGTAGTGCTTAATAGTAGAGTTAATTTATTATACTAGGATCTAGTAAAGACCTTTAGTAAATAGGTTAAAGAGGAATGGGGCTATTTATAAGCCAAATGGTAGACAGCATTTAATATAAGTAACTCCCTTCTAGATAAAGCTAAGTAGGTGACACGACTGTATTAAGACGGGTATAATCTGGAAGGCATCTTTAATGTCTTATTTAACCAGGTAGCAGCCCCTACTGGCTATAATTATATATGCTAGTATAGTCTCTACCTAGGTATAGTGTAGTATTACCTAAGCTAGGTTGATTAAGTTATTAACTAAGGAGCCCTTAGGTAAAGAGAGGTTGTGGATATAGCGAAAGCCGCCGTCTACCTTAGGTACTAGGCCTAGAGGTAAGGTAACTGCAGAGTTAGTAGTCTATATATAGCCTAGGGCTAGGTTAGTAATAATCTTTTTAGAAATAAGATCTTCGTTATCACGTAAGGAGAGGTGGTTTTTATAGATACTAGATAGCATAGGTAACAAGGGACCTATCTCCGTCCCGTAGGTAAGGATACCTTATAAAATTGCTAGAAGATTTCTAAGGTACCTACAAAGGAGCGTGCTTTAAGTAAGAGGCCTTAGGGGTGATAGTAAGTCGGCCAGAAAGGTTATTTATAAGTAAGTTTTAAAAAGAGGTACTAAATTAGGCCTGCCTTGGAGCCTTAGCGCCTATAGTAGGTCCAACTAGATAGTTAAACCTAGGAAGATGTCTTCATCTACTATTAAATCTTGGGTTTAACTACTTACGGCGGTAAGCTACCTAGGGCATAACTTTAATGGGTAGTCTTTATTGCATTTAGAGTATATATAGCGGTAATAACACGGATCTTCTCTATAAGCCTATTAGTTATTCTAGCTATAACAGGGCTTATTAGAGGTAGGGGAAGGGGAGGTATTCTTTCGCGATCTCTTTAATGCTATACCACGGACTTTAAGCCCTTGGCTCTATGCCTTTATATTAGCCGCCCGGCAGTATAGGGCCTTAAACTAAATAGGTATGTCCTAGTTACTAGGCTTAAGCTAATTACAATCTATAATATACCTATAGTAGTTAAGTGCGAGGTCTAGGATAGAGGTCCAGTTATAAGTCGCGGAATAGTCGCGGATCTTATTTATCTAGAGCAACATCCTTATATGGAGGTTAGTTGGGCATATATAGAGAGTGCTTATAATTACTATGTAGTTTATAAACCTAGTAAACTAGACCTCCTTATTCTTGTAAACCTTATAGCTAGTAGTAGGTCTCTTTAAAACAAGCTTTCTATTTTTAATAGTAGCCATATTAGAGAGGTTTAGGCGGCCAGAGTGTACCTATAGACGTGCTAGATTCTCTAGGCGGAAGGATCCTTTCTATATATTATAAAGGTCTCTTCTGGCTAGGCTAGGGAGGTTAAGCTTAAGCGTGCCTAAGCCTTCCGGTAGGTTATAGGACTTACTTAGTTTATCCGCCTTAGCGGTAGAGGGGTGCTCTAGTAGAGTAGGCTGCTTTAGAGCGGCTAGCCTTGCCTAGTGAAACTCCTCTTCCTATTCCGTCTTTTAAATCTGTGCCTATTCCTTCTACTCCCTTTTTTAAATCTCTAGGTTATAGAGTTGTTGGGCCCTCTTATCTTGTTTCCTAGCTCTTTCTTCTTCTAAAGATGAAACTATAGTATATTCGGTAGATGGGATGGTAGTAGATAAGGAGGTAGATAATAGGGCGGTCGAGCGAGGAGTTTTTAAGCGGGTGCTATTGGCTGGAAAGTCGGTCATGGGCCTTAATGTAGGCCACTAAGAACACTAATCGCAAGCAATCTATGATGAAAAGAACAACCTATTAAGTGCAGTTGTAAGCGATGATGTTATTGACCGTGTTGAACATCTGGTTGAATACCTAAGTTGCAGGGTTTTCGGCTAAGCAATGTATAGACACGTAATATTTAAGCAATTAAGCCTATCTCTTCTAGCTTCGTAGGAGCTCTAGAAGTAGACCTTATTTATAAGAAATATAAGGATAAAGCCGCACTATCTATTATTGATCTTATTAAGGAATTTAAGGAGCACTACTATATGTAGTAAGTAACATCCTCTACTACCACTACTAATAGCTCTACATTTGCAACCCTATAAGGCAACTCAAATACTAATTTAGATGTAAATTCTAATGGTAATTTCAATTCTAAATGGAATAAGATATGCGTATACGGCCTTAAGCATCAATTCGGCAACTACTACTACATTACTAAGCAGAAGCACCCTTAGGGATAAAAGCCAAACCTAGACGTCTAGAAGGAAGTAGAAGAAAAGATCTCATCTATACCTTGGATTAAACGCATTATTAATCTCATTTAAATAAGAAAATAGAAGAACGATCAAAAGTGTTGGGAATAAAGGCAAATGGTCACCATATGAGGCATATTGCCGTCACGTGTGGCAAGTTGCCGTTACGTGCGGCAAGTTGCCATCATGTGCCGCCGCGGCACTAACGTGGTGAGGAACCTTAAGTTCCTCACCCCTTTCTTTAAGAAGAAAAAGAAGAACAACCATTATACTATCTACGAACCGTAGCTACGTGATATCCCCTTGTGAGTCCAACACTAATCAGTGGTTAACTTCACTGTTATACCACAGAGCAGCTAGGTATTCCACTAAGAAGAGACAAGCCACTATACTAGTGCTACTCGTGCTAAAGGAAGCTGTCTTTTAAGATTAAAACTGGTCCTAAACCTTAAATAGAACTCTTTTATAAATCTAAGGATCTAAAGGCCAGAACTGGTCCTAAGCCTTTTTAAGATTACGGATTCTTGCGTCCATTACGCAGAATAATACGCTTTATAAGTCTTTGCGATTTAAGGCCAGAACTAGTCCTAAGCCCTATAATTATAAATATACGTTACGAATGCGTACTAAACAACAATCCCTATACTACCAATATTCCCTTCCTCCGAAGATATAACTATGGCCACTCTAAATAACTAGAGAGACTCCTTACTACTAGGGGTAGCTATATACGCGAAACTTATTAATAAAAATTAGGACGCATTTACCTTTAATATAATAACCTATACCGTAAAACAAGTTAACGGCTTTTTTTTATACTATATTCTATTCTACCGAGATAGCTATTATGCCGATTTATAGTTATGGGAATACTTTAGGGAGGATTTTATAGGATAGACCGCTGACACCTAGGTACTTAGCAATATTAATATTATTTAGGATTTTTGAGACTCCCTCTAAAGGAATAGAGTGTATATTACTAAGGACGGTAACCCAATTACCAGTAATATTTACGCCATTCTTACTAGTATAGAAGAACTAGTATAAACGGAAGCTAAGATTACACTTTAACTATAGAAACCTAAAACCAACCTATATTCTTTAGAAGGTAACTTTAATTTAGAACAAAACCCCTAGAACGCTACTCTCCTACCTAGAGGTACTTTCCTACCTAAAGGTGCTCTTTCTCTACCTCTACTACCTCTAACTCCTTTATCCCAGCCAACCAATAAGCCTCTATCTTAAGAAGTCACGAATCTAATAAAGGTATATTTAGACGAAGAGAAAAAGTTTAGAGAAGAATTGTATAACATACTCGGAGTAAAACTATAGGTCTTTTATAACTGCTGTAATAAGGTCAGAATTTAACGCCACTAGTTCCATTATACTTTCTCTATTATATTAAAGGGACGGGCGGTAATGTTCTATTATAACTATATTATAGGTAAAAACTATAGCTTTAATATAATGCTTTAGCTTACTAGAGCCTACTTTAAAACTAATAAGAACCGCTAACTCTATATATCTAAATGGCGGGAGACTATATTCTAGAGAGTTATCGCTTCTAACCCAATAATAACTTACCTAGAGTATCTTTAACTACTCTTTAATAAACTCTAGAAAATCTAATATAGTTTTACTGAAACCTACTAAAATAAGAACAGTCTAAGGGACTAGGTTATCTTAGCATGCCATAGCGTTCCTAAGTGTAACTTAGCGCTATATAAACCTGTAGATATATTTAAAGGAGTATGTGCCGAGCTACGCTCCGCTATAGGTACTATAATGCGAATATAAGAATCTTAACAGCTCTATACCAAAAGCCCTACCTAACTAAGCGTTCTTAACTAATATGATTATAACTAGACTAATTAAATATATGGCGGCCGTGGTAGGGAATACAGTATAGGGTATAATTAACGTCAACTATGAGGTAATTATGGAGGTCCTTATGGAGGTTCATTTTAAAGTAATTGCTAGAAGAAGTGCTACGTTTATAAGAAGCCAAATTACTAGTTAACTAGATACTCCCTTAATAAGCGAAAAGAGGCATATAATAAGTTCCGTTAAAGTATAAGAAACGTTAGAAATTATAAGGTTACTACGGCCTACTTTTAAAGCTTCCTAGTTTAATATAAAGGCGTAGAAGACCTTAAGGGTAAGGTTAATAAAACTAAACAGCTCCTTATAGATATAGAAATTAAGGACTACTTACCTAACTAATACTTTACTAAGTATAGTAAGGTAAATAGTATATAAACTGTCACTATTCTTAATAACCAATCTACGCTCTATTTTATTATAAAGTTAAATATCTTTAATAAGCTAAAGGAGAGCTCCGCGTTTTCCTTTGATGATAGATACTTAATAAACGTCTTCTATGGTATTATGCCGGATACTAGAGCCGCAGGAGTATCTATAGTAGGAGAACCTTAAGTTTAAGCCCTTTAGCAGCTTAATAGCTCTATTTAGATTAACCATTTAACGGCAAGCTAATACACAATTTATTTTGGTAAAGGTACTATAATCTCTCTCGGCATAATTAGGGTTTAAACCCTCTTAGGGTATATTATTTTTTATATTATTCCCACAAATACCCCATTTCTATTTTGTATTAGAGATATAGATAAACTAGGCGTTAAGCTTAATAACCTTAAGAATATACTTGTGTAGGGAGATAATCGGGTGCCTATTATATGTAAGTAGGGTTACCCTTAGCTACTTCTTTAATAACTAAAAAAGAGTGTTGCTTAGAGCTATTTAACTAAGTTAGAGTTACGCTAACTATACCGTTATTTTAGTTACCTATTAGTTTACTAATTACTTAGGGTTCTTTAGCAAGTAGGCTATAAAGTTAAGGTTAAGGCAATTAAGCATCTTATAAAATACTGCTACTACTACTAAATAAACTAGAGGTCCCCTAGCCGATTTAAGTTTACCCTTAAAGATAACTATAACTTTAACTTCTGTATTATTGTTAATGTTATATACCTTAGCGGTAAGCTAGTACTCTAAGTTGTTAACTTCTTAACCTCCTTCTAAGCCGTATAATTCTTAAAGGATATATTAGCTAGGAACGTATAGGATACCCTTTAGTTGTGCTGGATTAATGTCTACCTAGGACCCCCTAATTAAATCGTCTATAATATAGGAAAGAACTTCTTATTTATAGAGTTCTAACAATAAATAAAGGCAATAGCAATTAAGGTTAAGGAAGTCCCTATTAAGGCATATAATAGTATTAAAAAAGTAGAGCGATATTATACGCTATTACGCCGCGCATATAAGATTATCTCTTTAGAACTAAAGGACGCTAGTAAAGAACTTACCTTACAAATAGCTGTTAAAGCTATTAACAATTCCGCTGGCCCGGATAGACTCGTACTTATATTACTAGTCTTTAGCGCCTACCCTTAAATAACTAATAATTCTTTACTATCTCCCTCTATTATATAACGAGCTGAGGCTATTTATAAAGTAACAAAGGAGGTATAACGTCTATACGCTACACACCAGGTTAATAACGTATTAGGAATAAAAAATGGCCTAAATACTTTAACTACGCTCAATCTGCCACTTTAATCTGAAGTACGAGTATAGCGTAAAAAGGGAGGATAGTTAGGCCCACATAAACTCATTATAATTAATAGTCAAACTTGCACTCTTTAGATGCCCTATAGACCTACTTAATTCCGTTTAACCGTTATTAGGCCCTACTATAAAGATGATAGTTCTAAGCCTTTACAGGATACCCTAGAAGATACCCTAGAAGATGCCCTAAAGGAAAATCACGATCAACGTGCCCTAGAAGGCGACTATGATCCTAATATAATTATAGTAGACGTGCCGTAACTATGACGCGGTAGAGGTCGCCCGAAGGGATCACGAAATTGCTAATATCTTATTGATTTTAAAGAGCAATTTGTTACTGCTATAGAGAGTAGAGTCAAGTTATTAATGGCCTTTATAACAGCTAAAGAAAAGGCTAACTTTAAGCTCACAAAATAGCTCCGAAAGGAAGGTCGTATTATAACCCTAGGAGCTCCTTTCTAAGCATCCGATAAGTAGGAGATCAACGGTCTTATTACAAGAGGAGTCTTTAAATTTAAGAAATATAACCCTACTAAGTTTAATAGAGTTTGCATTTTTAAGTTAAGAATAGTCAACGAGATTAAGGGCAAAGCTACTAACGCCCCATTCGAGAAATCAAGGCTTGTCATTTAAGGTTATAACGATAATAGTAAAGAGATAATTCTTATATAATCTCCCACGATTTAACGAGCTAGTTAGCGAGTCATTGTTATATTAGCTCCCTCCTTAATAAAGAATAAAATAGCAGTTTATTTGTAAGATATTACTTAAGCCTACACCTAATTAGAGACGTACCTTTAGCGCTTGATATTGGCATACCTTCCGGAGTAAATTCACCACTAGTATCCTAAAGACACGATTATGGTTATGCTTAAGCTATTATATAGAATTGTAGAGGTAGGAACTTACTGGTGGGCTACTTACAGCAAGCACTATAAAGAGAAGCTTTTGATAACTACTTCTATATTTAATCCCTGCTTCCTTATTATAACTACGGGAACCCTATTTAGAATCATTAGTATACAAACTAATAATACAATTATCTTAGGAGACGACTAATTCTTAGCTCTTAAAGAGGATAAGCTAGTAAAGGTAAATCTTATAGCAAAGCTAAAGGAAAAGCTTNACTTAATAATACNATTACTCTTTAATNGATNNATCCTCTCCCTAAATAAGNATTNNATTNCTTTACGCTAGAAGGGTTAAGGTAAGAAGATTAACGTTATTAATATTAATTCCCTAAAGTAAGGATATATGGAGCAACGCGCTTACGAAGCTTATATTGCTTCTATCTATTAACCTAAGGCTTTATTTAATCTCTCTGTTGCCACCTAACACTAGGAACTAACTTAGGATGACGTTCTTGCCCTAAATAAACGTCTTTTCTAGTAAATGAACTATCTTAATTAGGGACTACTCTATGTACTTATTAATCTTCCTACCGCTAAGCTCTTTATATTTATTAATAGATCGTTCGTAAATAATAAAGATTTTAGCTCCTAGTTAGAATATAAGATTATTATCGCGAACGAATTTACTAGAGAGAATGACTTTATAATCTATGGCAATCTTATCTATTAGAGCTTAACTAAGAGCAAGCGTATTACCTAAAGTGTTTTAGCATTAGAGATATATAGAATAGTTAGCGGAGTTAATATGGTAATTGTAATTGGAACTACCCTAAAGATAATTATAGATTGACTCGAACTTCCCATTATCCCTATAATTATATGCACTGATTTATTTTCCCTCTATAAGTGTTTAGTTAAGCTCGGTACCACAAAGGAAAAGCGCCTTATAATCAATATTATGGCACTTTAGCAATCCTACAAGCGTTAAAAACTCTTTAAGATTTAATAAATTAATGGCTAAGATAACCTAGTAGATATAATAATAAAGGCGAACCTAAACAAGGCACTAGAGACGTTTATTAATATAAATACTCTATATATACGAGTTAAAGGTTGGGTTAAAAGGGAGTCCCTAGAAATTTCTTAGTTACGTAAGGTCTTAAGATGTCCAGGAACTTTAACCGGCGGTTAAAGTTGTCTAATTAGTTAGATTCTGCAGACCCTGACTTAAACTAGCTAATCAGGATTTTCCATCCCCGGGATGGAAAATTGCTATTGGCTTACTTACCGCTAGCGCCTTGGCGGCCCTACTAATAAGATACTTACCTATAACTTATAAGTAAGAAAGCACCACGTGTTAAGAGGCAAATTTTGGGACAGCGAGACTTATATTATAATGGTAATAGTAAGTAAGGAGGATTGATTTTTGTTCCGCTAGTTAAGCGGTATATATATATAGATGGCAACTATAAAAGAAGAGTTGCTAGTGTTGGGAATAAAGGCAAATGGCCACTATATGAGGCATATTGCCGTTATGTGTAGCAAGTTGCCGTTACGTGCGGCAAGTTGCCATCATGTGCCGCCGCGGCACTAACGTGGTGAGGAACCTTAAGTTCCTTACCCCTTTCTTCAAGAAGAAAAAGAAGAACAACCATTATACTATCTACGAACCGTAGCTACGTGATATCCCCTTGTGAGTCCAATAAAAAGAATATAGAATCTATAATTGATTTTAATTCTAAAACCCTACCTTCTAAAACCCCAACTAGCTATGCTGCCGTGTTTAATACTAGTCAAACTCTATTTAAACTCTAGAATACCTAGATACTTAACCTTAGTACAGATACCCACGTCTATAACAACTAAGAAGACTTTACCTTTTCCTACCTAGCTATAGAAGACGACTACCTAATTACTAGCGGAAATTTTAAAAAGATTTAAGCTTACGGAATAGTAACCATTACTATTAATACACCTACTAGGGGCTTAAAGATAAAGCTATCCTATATAGCATTAGTACCTACTATATTTATAAATATTATAGCACTCTTAAGAGCTACTAATAATGACATCCATTTTAACTTAGGATGAAACTTGCTATACCATCTAGTAATTGGCGAAATAGTATGCTATGCGAAACGACTAGGGGGCCACTAAGCGTTAATACACAGAGATCCTACGCCTACGGATACCCTAGATTTGATAACTTAATCGACCTTCTTAACAAGAAGATATTAACTAAGCAGAATGGCCCGTAAACTAGTCAGAGCCACAGCTATAAAATGGTATAAAATACTTGGCCATGTAGGACCTAACGCTATTAAGCAGCTTCCTAAGCACGTTAATGGCGCAGAGCTTATAAAGCTCACAGAGCTTAAAGAGCTAATCGATAAATAAGCACCGCTTAAAATCGAATATAAAGTTTGCTCTTTAGCAAAGTACACGTAGCAGATCTCTTAAAGACAAGAATATAAATTTCTAGCTACTTAACCATTCGAGCGGCTAGTATTTAATATTATTACCCTTAGAGAACTAGGGTACAACGGCGATAGATATATAATGTACTTCTATTACACGTATTCTAAATTTAATTTTATATTTACCGCCAAGAATAAGGATAAAGCTACTATCCTACCTACCATTCATAAGACATATTAATTAATTAAATTATAATTCCACTAAGACGTTATCTTCTTTTAAAGCGATAATAAATAAGCTTTTAAACAGATAGGAGACACTCTATAGGCATAGTGCGTAGACAAAGGCATTACTTTTAAATATCGAACACTATATACTAAAGAACAAAATAGTAGAGTAGAATAATCTAGACGAACCCTTATAGAACGATTAAGGGCTATATAGCTAGAAGCGTCCTTACCCCCATCTCTAGGACTAGAAGCTTTCCTTACTGCTAGCTACGCACTTAATTAAACCCCAAATAAGCAGCTAGGGTAGAAAACTCCATACGAGATTGCCTACGGCAAGCCGCTATCACTTACCTATATATATATATATGGCTGTAAAACCTATACGCTCGACAAACAAATCAAAAGGGGAGATAAACTAGCTCCTTATATAGTAATTAGACATCTAGTTGGCTACAATTTAACTAATATCTACCGTATCTAGATTCCAAGTCTCCACAAAGTTATTTAAACTAGAGATGTCATATTTAACAAAACCTTGTTCTATAACCCTAAGGGTTAAAACATTAACTACCTACTAAGGAAAGCATTAAACGACACTATCTAGGCGATTAGTCTACTAGAGCCTATTAACAATAAATCTAAGAATAAATCTATCCTATATAGACCTACCTTAAATGTAGATTAAACGACTATACCTAAATCAAACGATTCGGCAGAGCCTCCTACAAAGAATACTAAGTAGTTACTAACTCCTAGCAGAACGGTATCTCCAGATCTGCTAGAAATAAATACTACACTAAGAGGACTTTAAGACAATATCCTAGATATAATTAAAACAAGTCCTACCTAGCCAAGCAGTTTATTAGAACCGTTAAATACAGCTTTATAAGCTAATAAAGTCTTAGCCAAACCTTTTGTCAACCTTATCCTACCAGAAGGATTTAAACGATTTCGACGTTAAGCGTATACAACAGCCCTAGCCAATCTATCTACCCTATTTGGTTACTACGCTAGATTTGCTATAGGACTAGTAAAGAATATCAGCCGAACTAAATCCTTATCCTTATCTCTATATTAGGACAATCTTCCCCCTAAACTAAAGAACCTTAAAGAACTAAGAAAGTATCCTTTAACTACTATCTTTTAAAAGGCTATAGAAAAAGAATATAATGACCTAAAACGCCGAGGGACATTTAAGACTGTACTAAAAGAAGAAGTAAGTAATAAGCAGATCCTTTTACTAAAATAGGTCTTTAAATATAAGCTTAATAGTAACGGCTACCTATAAAAGCTTAAAGCTAGACTACGTCCGCGGAGACTTATAGATTACCAAAGAAGAGACCTATGCAGCAACCCTAGCTGCTCGAATATTCTATACTCTTATAGCTATAACAGCCGCATTTAATTTGGAAATTCGATAGTATAACGCTATAAACGCATTTATAAACGCTAAGCTTAGTAAACTAGTCTACTGCTACTACCTAGAAGGATTTGGTCAAGATAGATATATCCTAAAGCTACTTATGGCGCTATATAGATTAAAAATATCACCACTACTATAGTATAAAGAGCTCACTAGTACACTAGCCGAATTTGGATTAAAGCCTATCCTAGGTACTAACTGCCTATACACTAACGGATAACTTATTATCTTCTTCTATATAGATAACATTGCCGTTCTATTTGCCAAAAAGGACCTTTTAAAACTTAAAGAATTTAAAGCTAAGCTTCTACAAAGATATAAAATCCGTGCACTAGGAGACCTATAGTAGTTCCTAGGAATTTAAATCAAACGAGATCGACTAAGTTAAAAGCTCTGGCTTTACCAAGATTCCTATATTAAAAATGTTGGAAAATAAGCCCGCAACAATATCACGTGATAAGAATTGTGGGAGAAAGCTCTTGGCAGGAATCTGACTAATTAGATAACTTTAACTAGCGGTTAAAGTTCCTTAAAATCTCTTTAACTACCTATATAGAAAATAAGCAATATATAGAGTTTTTAGCTATATAACCTTAATTCAATAGGTTATAAGCCTGGGTTCGCGCCTAATAAGCTAAATCTAATTGCTTTATTATTGTTATAATAATTGCTGTCGTAATATTACCATACGGGCGTTAACAGAAGTCGGTAAACGTTTACCAACTTATAACGCTAAAAACCTATAACAAGCAGCTACGTAGCTGCTAACGGACTCTACGCTAAATATATAAGAGGATCCTACTAAGGACGAGCCTAATACAGTCCGTAACCAAATAGCGGCACTAGAGGCTTAGGAGGACCTCTTATTCGGTAGATAACCTTACTATTATTATTATAGAATAATAGAGTTTTGAGAATAAAGCTTTATAATATCCACATTAGTAGGGGATTAAAAGAAGCTTATTGGAACTGCCTATACCAGCTAAGGAATATATTAAGTTAAAAAACCTATACTCCCTATAAAGGAAACCAATTTAACAACGTTGTTTCTAATAAGGCCTATAGACTGCCTACTACAAACTACCTATAATTAAAGCCCCGCTAATATAAGCAATAAACGTACCGCCCAAGCCTCTATTTAAAAGCTCGTTAAACGGGAAGACTGGCCAATGTTTAGTATTAATATATAAAACCACCTCCAATCTAAGAACATCGAGTAGGTCCTTAACGATTTACCACAGCCTCTTCCTATACTTAAGTCGATTAAGGAGAAATAGGCGGACTTAGGCTTTACTAGTAAATAGCTAAAAATTAAATTAACTAAGCTAGTAAAGGAACGGGAGAAATATGAGAAACAGCTAGCCTATATAGCCGGTTTTATTAACTAGAGCGTTAATAATATCTATAAGCCGTTTATATTAAATGCTAGATAGGCGCTTAAAAAATAGAAGGCCTTAAAAGAGCGTTTTAAGGATCTTAATCCGGTAGCTGTTACCAATATTATAGCTACCCTCTTTACTAAACGTATATAAGACTTTAAGAACATAAAGGAGTTTATCTCCTATATTACATTAAACCTTAATTATCTTATTAAAATTAACTAACCTATTAACTACAAACTTCTTACCTAAGCGGCCCTTCTATATAGGGTTAACTCTACTAAATACGCTTAGTTTAAAACAATAAATTAAATAAATTAAATATAGGAAAATACTAACCCGCGAGCTCTAGGTAAAGAACTTATTATTTTTAACAGCAAACTTAATTAAGAAGTATTTATACTAGTAGTATAATTAAATAACAGAGGGTCTATAAAGAGAAAAATAGCACTAGTTGGGATATATAAGCACCTTAACTACGTAAGATTTAACAGAACTACGTACTATAAAGAAGACTGTTAGGAGAGGAAGCCAGATAACACTCTAAAGGAAATTAGCAATAAAATCCGCGCAAGGAAGAGGCCTAGGACTTAAGCGTCTATCTAGCTTAATAAATATTTTAGTTAAGCTAAGCTTAACGCAAATCTATAATAAGAGCTTACAGTAGCGGTAGTATAAGCTTAACTAAGTAGGTATAACTTTATCCTTAATACCGCCACTACCGTCTACTACTATAAAGATCGCGAACTTTTTTTTAACTACGTTAATAACGACACCTTATTAGGGATAGTTGGTCCCTATAGGGCTCGTTTAGTAGGTAAAGGGTCTATTTTTATATAAACCGCACTACCTAATAAAAGCTGTAGAAGCACGCTTACTATATATAATGTTTTTTACGTACTATAACGGCGCTATCGCACGTTACCTGCCAAATTCTACCATATTCTGCCGACCTGCGATTGGCCCGCCTAAAGCTAGCGCCTTAGCGGCTTACCCTACATATTTGTTTACATCGGTCCTAGCGACCCCTTTTTCTTCTCTTTAGCTTAGTATCTTNGTAATANAGNATTNGTTNAAGCTTCGGTTNANAGGCATTTGTTTAAGCCGTNANATTATACTAAGCTCTCCCTACCTTGCCTAGGAAGGCCTCAATAATATCCCACCCTAAAGAAACTTCGTCTGCAACGACGCATTAACGCGCTATACTCAGACACCAAAACAACCCTATATTACCTGGGAAGGCCTGGATAATATCCCACCTTATAAGCTAGATAGGACTAGACCTATACCCCCGGAATTGAAACTAAAGCGTACAATACCGACAAACCTTAGGAAGCTAATGATGGCACCTAAAGCAAGCTTATCTAAGAGAGCTGCCTCTACCCGAGAGGAACCTGAGATCTAATTAGGATCAGAAATTGAAGACAATAATGATGTCGTAGACATACGCGAGCAGATTCGTGCCCTCGCAGCCAGCTAGGAAGCCAATCGTCTTAAAGTAAGAAATATATAAAAGACCCTACAAGAGATCCTAGAAAGCCTTACGGCCCTACGAAATAGCCCAGCTTCCCCTTCTTAAAGCCCTAGTCGACCTATTTACTCTACTAAATGTAATATATTAGGGAGTATGGATATAATAACGAAGTAATTAAAGTCTATTAAGCTCCCTAACCCCCCACCACTATCTAACGGGATAGACCCTACCTTTAAGAATTGGAGGATTTAAGTATAAGGAAAGCTCTGTGTTAACTATAACTATTTCCTTTCTAAAGAAGCCAAAATGCTCTACCTCTTTAGTTAAACTATTAGGGACGCCTAATGGCACCTTTAAGCCAAGTTTAAGGACGACTCCCCTGTCTAATTTATATCTGTTAATAAGATAATACGGCACCTAGCGGCTATTTACGTTAACCTAAATAAAGTACGGGATGCCTATTATAACTATAATTACCTAATAATAAAACCGAACTAACCCTTTGCCAAATTCCAGACTTAATTTCTATACCTTACAGGAGAAGGCTAGGTTCCCCTTAAGAACTACTGATTAGACCTGTATAATAAGCTAATAATCCGGCTATAAGAAAAGATCGCTATAACCTTAAATAACCTGCCAACCTATAAAAGACTCGCAGCTCGTTACCTATTATTAGACTTAGAACTAAAGCGGATCGACGCCCGCCCTAATTAGTAGAAGCGACTCTATAATAATTAGAACTCGCCAGCTATACCTATAAGAGCTAAAGCAGGAAGATAAGTTACGACTGCTCTTATACCAAAGGCGGTTACAACTACGCACTAGCGAGCCTCGCCTAACCAGCTATATACCACGCCATTAACTAGTATTCGCCGTAATACTCCAATTGACCCTGCCTTGGCTATGTACTTTAACTGCGATAAGTAAGGTCACTTTGTCTTGTCCTGCCCGGAGCTAAAGGATATAGGCGATATTAAGGAGATGGAGGAAGGAGAAACGTCCAATAAGTTAGGAAAAGAAGAACCCTAGGGAAAGACTCCCCCCTAGGGTACCCTATCGATCTCGAAGAGATTAATCTTAGTTAGTTAATAGGTGGAAAGTATTTTACGGTTCTATATACAGTATTTTAAAATAGATATAGAGTTAATACAACCGCCCTTATTAACACTAGAGTAAATAGCTTCGCCTTTATAAATACTGCCTATATAAATAATGTTGCCAAGTTTCTAAATATAGAAGCTATCTAACTAGAGAAGCCTGTTTAGGTAAAGGGCTACAATAGCCAAGCCGGTTGGCCTGTTACCTACGTCTTAAAGTTGTATATCGCTCTTAACAGACGACGCTAATACGGCATCCCCTTTTGTATCCTAGACCTAGGGTCCTACGATATAATCCTCGGATAAAAATGGATGTCCTATTTTAATATTTAGTTAAACGTGTGAAAAAGACGGTTTGTCTAGCTGGAGGATAGACTGAGGTTGCCCTCCTTTATTAGGGAGATCTGAACTAACTGTAAGACACTAGCCGTAAGGGCTAACCCTACCTACTAGTAGGATATCTAGGCCCGTAACCTAGCCTTTGCCTAAGAGGACGCCCGCCATAAAGCTGGAAAGAACTCTATACCAATAAAGATACTCTCTTGAAGCGCTACGTTTAAAAAGGACTCTACGTATAAAAGCGGGACAGATAATAACGTAGATAACGTCTAAATCGTATAGATCTAACCGTTATAGAAAAGAACGTATTAATAGGATATGAGGGATAACCTTTAAAAGATGCAATAGGAGCTAAAAGGAGTAATGATGACGCCAGTACCCTAGAAGTCCCTAAAGTCACATACGCCCCTATTGTTAGTTAACCCCCCTACCATAAATATCGCCGCAATTAGCGCTGTAGCGTTTTACTTCAATATATACTAGAAGGATAATAAGGTCTTTATAACGAGCCTATATAAGATTAACTGAATTATTAATAATAGAGAGGAAAGGCTAGATAAGGAAACTGATAAGGAACTAGTCGAACGCCTCCTTCTTACTATTTATATAGGCTATAAGGATGCATTCTTAAAGGCGGCCTTAGATAAGTTACCCCCCTACCAGATATACGATTACAAGATTTAATTAGAGGCCTATAACTCGCTAGGCTATAGCCCCCTCTATTATTAATTGATGGATAAGCTAAAAGTAATAAAGTAGTACTTAATTAACAACCTGGATAAAGGGTTTATCGAGTTAAGTTAAGCCCCTTTTACTTCCCCTATCCTATTTGTAAAAAAGCCTAATAGAGGCCTTCGTTTTTATATTAACTATTAGAAGCTAAACGCTATTACTTAAAAGGACCGGTATCTTATTCCTTTAATTAACGAGACCCTTATACATCTAAGCCAGGTAAAGATCTTTACCAAACTTAATATCCGCCAAGCTTTTTACCGAATTAGGATAGACCCTGTATCTAAAGATTTAACAACGTTCCGTACCTGCTATAGTTCCTATAAATATAAAGTTCTTCCTTTTAGACTAATAAACGGACTGGCTACGTACTAAAGGTATATAAATGACGTTCTTTTTAATTACCTTAACAAATTCTACACGGCATACCTAGACGGCATTCTTATATACTTGGATAATAAACTTAAGTATTAAGTTTATATTAGGAAGGTTCTAGAGAGACTACGGAATGTGGGCTTATAAGTTGATATTAAGAAATATAAGTTTAGGGTAAAATGTATAAAATACCTTGGGTTTATTGTAACTACGGAAGGAATTAAGGTTAACCCTAAGAAGGTAGAGGCAATCCGTAACTAGAAGCCCCCTTATATAGTAAAAGGAATCCAGTCCTTCCTTGGTTTTTATAATTTCTACCGCCGGTTTATCCGTAACTATGGAATTATAGCAAAACCTCTTGTATGACTAACCAGGAAGAATACGCCTTTTGTCTTTAACGATAGCTATATAGAGGCCTTTAAAGAGGTAAAGGATCGGCTTATCTCTTCCCTAATCCTTTGTTACTATAACCCGGACCTTAAATTAATGCTAGAAACAGACGCCTCTAATGGGGTTGTAGCGGGAATCTTATTACAGTTATATCTAGACGGTGAATAGTACCCTATGGCTTTCTTCTTAAAGATAATAAACCCGGCTAAGTATAACTATGAAGTATATAATAAAGAAATGCTAGCTATTATTTAATTACTCTCCCAATAGCGCGTAGAGCTTAAAGGTACGAACTCCCGGATTAAGATATATATAGATTATAAAGCCCTAGAGTACTTTATAACTATAAAGTAGCTTATAGGGCGATAAGCCTAGTAGGCTGAAATACTCTCCTAATTCTTCTTTACGATTATATATCGTTCTGGTAAGTAAAACTCTAAGGCTAATGCCCTAACCTAAAGAGAATAAGATGTAGGACCCTAGGATGAGCTAAAGACCTAATATCGGACGCGCGCCCTCCTCTATCTAGAATAGCTCGACCCGCGGATCCTTAAGGAGCTAGACTCTTAGCAAAACGAGCTAGCACTAATGGAGGAGTCCTTAGATAAGCTAATAGGGCTAATTGACCGCCTTCTAACTGTAAATTGTACGGCTAACGCCTTAAGGGCCCTCCGCGAATAAGCCGTAAAAGGAGACCCCAATTTTAAGACGGAGGAAGGATTGCTTCTATACTAGGAGCGGCTTATAGTCCCTA
Organism: Cenococcum geophilum 1.58; assembly: GCF_001692895.1. Taxonomy (NCBI): domain Eukaryota; kingdom Fungi; phylum Ascomycota; class Dothideomycetes; order Gloniales; family Gloniaceae; genus Cenococcum; species Cenococcum geophilum. Next base: position 203,229 of record NW_027137587.1, read on the forward strand.
ATGTCGATAATCTATGGACCGAACTAATCCGCGAAGCTTATTACTAAGTCTCTATGGTATACCCTAGTAAGAATAAGACCTATAAAATTATTAACTGCCGCTACTACTGGCCGAGAATGGTTGCGGATATTAATCGATATATACGGAACTGCGAAGACTGCTAGAGAGCTATAATCCCACGGGATAAGACCCTAGGACTACTTAAGCCACTCCTAATACTAGAGCGCCCTTAGCAGCATATCTCTATAGACTTTCACAAACTACCTAGGGACCGTAATAGATATGATATAGTTATAGTTATAGTTAACCGCTTTAGTAAACGCCTGTTTTTAATTCCATGTTATAAGAACATTAATGCCAAAGAGGCAGCCCGGCTATATATCTATTACGTCTACTAAATCTACGGACTATTAGATACTATTATATTCAATTATAGGCCACAGTTTATATTAGCCTTTTGGAATAAGTTTACCTGGATCCTAGGTATTAAGCTAAAGCTTTCTACAGCTTATTACCCCTAAATAGACGGTTAGACAGAGATTGTAAATTAGTACCTAGACTAGAGGCTTAGGCCCTTTATTAACTATTTTTAGGACAACTAGTTTGAACTACTACCCTTAATAGACTACGCGCAAGCAACCCTACCCCATAACTCTATAGGGTTTGCCCCGATTTAGCTAAAAATAGGATACTTACCCCGTATAAGCTTTAACTGGAAAAGGCTAGAAGAACCCTAGACTATACGAGAGAAGCTATCCTATACTAAGGCCTAATAGTACGCCAAACGATTGGAGGAGGCCTAGACGGTAGCCCGTGAGAACTTGGAAAAAGCTTAGAGGTTAATAGAACAGCAGGCGAACAAATACCGTCAAGAGCCCGATTTTGCCCCTGGCGATATAGTCTAGGTTATAATAAGGAATTAGAGGACCGAACGACCTAGCCGTAAGCTAGACTACTAGATGGTAGGACCGTATAAGGTTTTTAAAAAGATAGGCAACTTGTACAAGATAAAGCTCCTAGACTTAATTAGGGTTCACCCTATCTTCTCGCCAAATAAGTTACGGAAAGCTATAAACGACCCATTGCCTGGATAAAAGAACGAGCCTCCCCTACTAGTTTAAGTAAACGGTGACAACGAATAGGAGGTTAATAAAATACTAGCCTGCAAGATAGTATGGGGAGCGCTAAAATACCGTGTCTAATGGAAGGGCTACGATCCTGACCTAACCTGGTACCCTATATAGAACTTTATAGGCTACCCCTAGAAGCTTAAAGAATTCTATAACTAATACCCTAATACGCCTGGACCCCCGAAGTACCTAGATAAATAGATGGAATGCTGGCATAATAAAGACGATAAGTTACCGGAAGAATATAGGGATAAAAACGCCCTAAAGCTCTAATACAGCTGTCTGCCAAATTCTGCTATATTCTGCCGTTTTCTGCCAGTACCATAAAATTTCAGATGTCCAGGAACTTCGACCGCCGGTTGAAGTTGTCTGATTGGTTAGATCCGTGCCAAGACTTTTAGCGGCTACTCTTTCTGGCCTAGTGCTTCCACTTAGCCCACAATCGCCCTTTATACTTAGTCAGGATGGACTTATGTCCCCTTTTATCTCCTTATCTTATATTTTTGTAATCCTACGTTTATAAGCCTAGTGCTACCCTATTTTTTCTAACTAAGCCTAAGGGCAGGCTTTCTTTTAAAGAGGGGGGTGATGTAATGGCGCTATCGCACGTTACCTGCCAAATTCTGCTATATTCTGCCGACCTGCGATTGGCCCGCCTAAAGCTAGCGCCTTGGCGGCTTACCCTATATATTTGTTTACATTGGTCCTGGCGACCCCTTTTCCTTCTCTTTAGCTTAGTATCTTGGTAATACAGCATTCGTTTAAGCTTCGGTTCAGAGGCATTTGTTCAAGCCGTGATATGTACTATATTTACTAGTAAACCTTCTATCTAGAGGCCGACTTAAGGAAATAGGCGTCTTCTTTAATAATAAGACTTACGAACTTAAATACAATAGCAAGGTAATAGGATACGCGCCTAAAGTTCAACGACTCTACCTAATTTAATAGTATAACTACCCGTTAAAATCAGTCCTTTATATAATTAAAGACAACAAAAGTCTACCCATTTAGCATTACTAATTTAGCTACCTTAACTATAATGACCTTAAACACTACCTAAATAAACTCGGTATTAAGTTTAATAACATTAGCAATAAATACTATAAGCCCTACGCTTAATCTAAAGCTAAAAAGAAGTATAATAAAATACCTTAGGAACGAGCTATATAGCTGTTTTAATTCATCTATACGGATCTAGTAGGATATATTACCCCCATTAGCTTTAAAGGCGAAAGATACTACATGTCTTTTACCGACAACTATATGAGGTTTACTATAGTTTATACTGTCTATATCAAGGATAAGTAGCTCAGTACTTTATAGAGGTACTATAACTAGATCCGCACTAAATTTAACCTTAAAATCGCTAGAATTTGTACTAACTATAGAGTAGAGCTTTGTAGCAAGAAAGCAACGACCTAGATAGACGATCTAGGTATAGAATTTAAACCTGCCGCTTTATACGCTTAGGAAGAGAATAGAGTAGCGGAGCGCTTACAGCGAACCTCTACTAAAATTACTCGCTTAATAATTTTCGCCGGTAATATACTAGACTTTTTGTGGCCTAACGTACTCCTTATAGCTATATATATTAAAAATAGACGCCCTATAAGAGCTTTTAGTGGTATATTACCTTATAAAAAACTTAAGGGTAAACCTCCCTTAGTATACCACCTGTGAGCTCTAGGATCTACTATCTACTCCCTTATAGCTAAAGAAGATCGCCTAAAATTAGCTAGGTTCGCTCTACAAGTAAAAAAGGGCGTTTTAATTAGCTATAATAGCAAGATAATCTATTACGTTTGGCTTCTAGATAAACAGAAAATTAAGCGCCTTAAAGACGTTAAGATCTATAAAGGTGGCATTAGTTTAAAGACTACTACTATATTTATAGAAGAACTTATTAACTTATCTAATAAGCAAGGGAGGGAAGATAAAGACACTACTACTCCTTAGCTAAAGCCTCTATTAAGAAAAAGACAATAAAGAATTAATTAGAAGGAAGGCCGCGACAGCTTACCCCGTGGGCTTAAGTCTCTGCCTAAAAACCTTACTACCACTATTACTTAATTAGGCCGCTAGACGTTAAGAATTAACCTATTAAGTAACCCTACTGCCTTCCTTATAAGCCTTATAGGTATAGACTAAAGCCTTAACTAATAGGCCGATAATATTAATAAGCTACTAAGTAACTAGGATAATAAAGTAGGCGACAAACTAATAGCCCTTCTATTTACCTTTCCCTTATAATCTATACCTTAAAATCTTTACTTAAACGACCGCAACGCGGTTAATCCTATAGCTCTACTAGCGGGCTATATTTAATATACTTGCTTACCCGATCTTAAAACATATATATCTACTACCTTAATTAATAAAGATAAGCCTCATACTTACGACTAAGTAATTAATGGCCTAAATAGCAAAGAATAGATAAAAGCAATAATAGAGGAAATAGGATCTCTAGTTAAGAACCAGACGTAGGAACTTATTAACTTTACCTCCCTTAAGCCTCCTTATAAGCCTCTTGCTGGTAAATAGGTATTTAAAGTTAAAAGGGGATATAATGGCGAGGTCCTCCGCTATAAAGCAAGATAGATTATTAAGGGAAATCTATAGCAGTATGGTGTTGACTACGACTAACGTAGCTTATGGGTTTTTGACGGTTGGGGGGTTTTTGACGGTTTTGAACATCAAAACTAGTGCCTTAAAATGCTTAATTGCAGGCATTTTCTTAATAAAAGGCATCACGCAGCACCATCCACGATATTAAATGAAGCTTTAGTTTTATATAATTAAGGCTCTATTGCGACATTTTATGGTGTTTGTATTAGAAGCTCTACTCGATTAATTGCACGACGTTGCCTATATCTATGCCAACGTCCTTATCTAATACCTTACTATCACTCGAATTGCTCTGCTCGTCGTTCTCTACCTCTACCTATATATTAACCTCTTTATCTACCTTTTTTGTAGCTGCTATTAAAGCCTTTAAGTGAGCCGTTGCTGCCTTAAATGTAGTAGTAGATGCCTTCGCTGTTAATTGCGCAGCCGTTGCAAGCGCTTTAGCTAACGCAGCTTAATCCTCTGCCTTCCTAAATTCCTCTCGTGCCTTAGCTGTCTTCTTCTTTATTGCTATCCTAGATGCAGTCTCTAAAGCTTTCTATGCCTTCTTTAACGCTAATAGCGCAGCTTAAAACTGCCGCTAGTGTTGCTCTACCTTCCTTTTAGCCTCCAATGCGGCAGCCTAAGCCTCCTTCTGTGCCTTAACCTGTTCCTTATAGAGTATTACTACCTCCTCCCACTTAATTTTAGATCGCTTCCTTTGTTCCCTAGTATTCCTTTTAGCTTCCTCTATAGCCTCTCTAACAGCGACAATCGCCTTTATAGCATTAGTAGTAAGTACCGCTGCTGTTAATAGTACTGTCTTTTTATCCTTCTTCCTTTTCTTCCTCTCTATAGCGCTGTAGTAAAGGTCTTTATTTTCCTACTTAAGCAACACCTTTTAATCTTTATGTAATTATAGCCGCTTAATAAGCTTTTAAATATAGCTTTTAACTACCTCCGGTGACGTTTTAGGGTTAGTAATCGTCCTTAGATATTAGGCGCGGTTATTAGCGCTTATTAGAGTTTGTGGATATAAGGAAGAGGATAGTAGTAATACTGATTTGTCTGTAGGTGTAAGGCTTTAAATAGGATCGCTTTTTCTATAGCGGCTAAGGGCACATTCTAGATTGTATAGGTAGAGGCCTGTAGCTTTAAAGGCGCTATTAATATAATTAGTAGTATAGATCTCTAACCAAATTTCGCTAATAATCCTAAGAAACTACTCCCTGTTAAGGCCCGTAATACCCAAAGTAATATACTTATCTACTTTCTACGAGTAGGCCCGCTTAAGTAGTAAGAATATTACTAAATTAAGAGGTTATAGTAGGTGAGTTATATACGGAGGAAGGCAGATTAGTATAATCCTATAGTCCTTATAGAACTGAACAAATTTAAGGTTAATGTGGCTTATATAACCGTCTATTATAAGTAGGTAGTAGCCGTTTAAATTAAAATTATTATCGTCCTCTTTATTTAAGGCCTGCTACTATTTAGTTTGTTAAGTATATCGCTTAAAGTGTTCTAGCTAACTAAGGCCTTATTTCTATAAACTCTAGCCATTCTTAGTTATTCTAATAGTATAGCTGGGTATAGCTTCCTTAGCTATTTACTATAGCTAATCTGTATATTGCTTGCCCTTAAAAATAATATAAGGTGGAATCGTTTTACCGCCTATTCCTATGTAGTTAACTTAACTTACCTACTTGCGCGAGCCGTCTACCGTTTTAAAAGCTTATTTTCTACCTCTTAGAACTACTACTTTTGCACTTAGAGTAAGCCCTATAGTATAGCCAGTCTTATCTATATTATATTAATTCTTAAGCAGAATTCTATGGTTTTGAATTACGGTATTATAGTCGTTAAAGAAGGCCTTAATTGCGGTAATATTATTACCAGCAATTGCATATTCTTAATTAAGTGATTAAGCGTAGCAAACGCGAAGCTTACTCTAGTGAGTAAGAAAGGTAGTTATCTATGCTTTGCCTAGTGGTGGTAGTGGTTAATAAAAAGGAAGCTTTCTTACTTGTTTTTTAAGAATCTTAGTTATAATAACTTGGACCGTTTAAATTTAAGCAGGAAAGCCAGTATTTGTAAGGTATATATACTGTCGTACGATCGCAGATTCTGTAGGGGGTAGTAGTCGCTACTGGTAAGTATGCGCGACTTTATAAGATTTATATTTGCCGTTAAGTCACCTGCGTAATATATTTGGGTTAATGCCGTAAGACTTTATAGCATCTTCCCGGCTTTTATAGAGGCCATTTTTAAAGCCAGTAATTGCTAACTTAATTCTCTAATCTGCATTAGGTTCGCGAGTCCAGTGGGGCATAGTGGCGTTAATGGTAAATTTCTTAAATATAGATCAAGCATTGAGGAATTAAATGTTTTGATATTTTGATTCTTAAAGCGGCAGTATAAGTTGCTAAGCTTAAATAGGCAAGCGGTAAGAAAAACCGTCAAAAACCCCCCAACCGTCAAAAACCCATAAGCTACGTTAGACCTTTACTACGGTAGTAAAACCTATGGCTTTTAGAGCTCTATTCGCGATTACTACCTACTATAATCTTAAAATTAAACAGATAGACGTTAAAACCGCCTTTCTCTATAGACCGATTAACTAAGAACTCTATGTTGTTATACTAAAAGGCTATAAAGAAGCTGGCAAAGTCTACCACCTTAAGAAGGCCCTCTATGGACTAAAATAGTCACTTTAAATCTGGTACGAGACGCTTTTAAAGTCTCTACTAGAAAAGCTTAGACTTTGCTATCTATACGCGGATTATAGTATATTCGCCACTAGTAAAGGATAAAAAGGTTTAATTATTTCTACCTACGTTAACGATACTAAAATTATCTATAAAGACATAGCGGTAGTTAATTGGGCAAAAGTAGAGCTTAAAGCAGCCTTCTAAATAATAGATCTTAGGCTAATAAGCTTTTACTTAGGTATAATAGTTATAAGAGATTAAACGAAGAAGAAGATTATATTTTTATAGCGAGCCTACCTTATTAAAGCTTTTAAACGCTTTAGATTGCGAAAAGCTAATACCTTACCAGTACCTATAAAGCACTTAATTAAGCTTATAGCCAATTAAGAAACTACTAGTAAGGATAACGTTAGAAGATACCAGAGTATAGTTAGTTTAGTTATGTTTCCTATAATAGAAACAAGGCTAGATATCGCCTTTGCGGTATTAACGGTAAGCCGTTTTACTTATAATCCTACCTCTACCTATATAACGGCCGTAAGGCTTATCCTTTAATACCTAGCCGGCTCGCTTAATAGAGGAATTACTTATAGAGGTAATAAGAACCTAGACCTTACACTAATTAGCTTTAGTAATGCCGATTAGGGACAAGATAAAACCACAAGACGCTCTATATTAGGCTTTATATTTATATTAAACAAAGGACTAATTTTATAGAAATTAAAGCTATAAGCCACCGTTTCGCTATTAATATGCTAATTAGAGTATATAGCTCTAACGGCTGTAGTAAAAGAGGCTACGTGGCTTTAACTTTTACTTACTAAACTAGGCGTACTAAACGATAGCAAATAGTTTATTAGGATCCTAATTAAAACCAATAACTAAGCTGTAAAAGCGTTGGCTAAAAATCTAGTTTAATATAATTAAACGAAGCATATTAATATCTAGTTTCACTACATAAGAGATAAGATAAATAGTAGTAGGATTGACCTTATATACGTCACTTTAATTAATATGGCGGCTGACGGCCTTACTAAGCCTCTTACAGGTCCTTAATTCTACACCTTCCTTAAATACCTTCGGATAGTACAGAAACTTAATTAACTACACTAGACCTTAATAGGAAATCAGTATACAACCAGTAGATTCTTAGAAAGTGCGCTAAATAACGCCTTAAGGCCTTAATATAAGCGACAGAACTTAACCTACTACCTAAACTTACCACCCAAACCTACTACCTAAACCTACCACCCGAATCTAATGGCCATAACATTAGGGAGGGCTTATACTAATAGGAAGAATGGATATACTTTAGGAGAGATATAGGGTAAGGCTATAGGGCCTTTAGAGCTCTATGGGCAATATAGAACACTTATAGGGAGGTGCTACTAAAACCCCAAGAGACGCCCCATAGAGTAGGCGCTGTCTCCAGACGCTAGGGAGGGCGTAACTCCTTATTAGACACCTTTTCTACCTTAAAGGAGCTTTAGCAACCCTTATTAAGCAATCTTATACCCCTATATACAGTGTATATAGCGATATCGTTAACTAAGCTTAAGGGAGGGTGTTGGAAAACAAGCCCGCAACGATATCACGTAATAAGACTTATGGGAGAAAGCTCTTGGCAGGAATCTAACCAATTAGATAACTTTAACCGGCGGTTAAAGTTCCTTAAAATCTCTTCAACCACCTATATAGAAAATAAGCAATATACAGAGTTTTTAGCTACATAACCTCAATTTAACAGAAAAGATAGCCAATTAATTCAATATTTAACTAGGCAGATTTCCTAAGTCACCACTTCCTGCTAAAGAACTGATTCCGTCCGACTAGCAAACGAACCCTTAAAGGACTCTAGCCTACTAGCAACGAGTAGGGTCTCTTATACACCTCGCCGTATTTAGAAGACCTAATATTACTAAGACGTATTCTAAGCTAGCCGAATTTCTTACTAATCTAAATTAAAGATACCTTAACGCGGCAAACTAAGCTATTACCTACTGTCTTAGAACAAAATCTATAGCTATTAAATACTCTAGCGAAGTATTTGGAGCCTATATCTACTTTAGAAACCCTAAAGGAAAAGACGTTACCTTTTACGGAGTATCTAATATAGTATTTGTGGACTATAAGGAGACTAGACAAAGCTCTTAAGGATACCTCTTTATTCTATTCAAAGGACTAATTAATTAGAAAGTAACCCTACAACGATTAGTAACTCGCTTAACTATTAAAGTAGAGCTTCTCTCCCTGTCTACTACTACTATTAAGATCATCTAGTGGCAACAATTCTTTAAGGCAATCAGCTTTAATATAGAGCGCGAATTTACCCTACTATGCGACAATATATAAACTATCCGCCTGCTAAGACAAGATACACTAAAACTGGACACCAAGCTTTGACATATTAACGTACATCAGCACTAGCTTAGACAGGAAGTCCAAGACAAAAAGATTAACGTCCGGTGGGTCCTAACAGATAAGATGCCTGCCAACGGCCTTACTAAGGTCCTACCCCGTTAAAAGCATGAGGCTTGGATAAAGCAATTGAATTTGGTAGATATTCGACATCAGATCAATTAATTCTATTCACAATATCCGTCACGGTCACCACATCCTTTTACTACTCCCAAATTGTATCTAAATTTCCTATTTTGGTATAATCTCTACATTTATTTTTGTTTTCTACAGCTTTAACTACACCGTTAAATCTGGGGGGGTGTGTAACCGACTACTAGTACTACGTCACAAACACTGCTATATCACGTACTGTGGACCGCAATGGTTACAGCCGGCTTTAATTAGCCTAAAATGTCAATTACGGGTATATTGAGGATAAGATTAAGGGGTACTAGTGACCTACCTTTGTTCGTGTATATATAGATACTTTAGAGCTACATTCACAATCAAGTCGTTCATTCAATTCTTCGCACTGCAAAGCTTACACCAATCCTAATCGGACACAAGCCGACGCCTCTTCGCCTAACCCCTGTAGACGTGTTTGACTGTACTAGAGCGAAGTGCGTGACCGTCAGGAGTCGAAGCCACGACCCACCCAGCAACGGACCCATACACCTGGCCCCAGTAAGTTCGCAAGCACAATTGTAACGTTTCCCGCCCCAACGTCGCCATTCGGCCAAAAAGACACGGAGTGCTTGCGAACTTGTTCGCAAGCGCGGCGGGAACTAATATATGTACTCTTACAAGTATTAAGTTTTCTAACCCCTAAACTTCTACTAGATACTAGCTGTATATATACTTAATAGTTTTATACTATTACTTATTTAGCGCATAATATATCCTTTTAGGGTATTTCTTTTTTTTTTTACCTTTAGCGCTAGGTATATACTATACTAGTTATCTATATATACAATCTATAATAACATATAATGTACTAGGTGTCTTAGGTTAACTTTTAGCTTATTTTTACTCTTAAATTTAAACCTCTATTTAACCGATTTAGCTTCTAGCCTATTATTAGTAGGTATTAAGATTTATTATTCGCTTTTCTAGTCCTCTAATTATCCTTTAAAGTCTTTTAATATTATAATTAAGGCCCCTTAGATATAACTTATTTATCGTTTTAATATTACCTCTTAAATAATAACTTAATGCTTACTATTAGAGCTAATAAGTACTCTATAGTCTTAGAGTATACTCTAGCTATTTTAAGTATATATATAGTTTATATATAAAGTTATATATAATCTTATCTTAAAGAGACCTATATAAAATAAAGGGCGCTATTCTATACTATTTTAGCCCTTACCCTCCTTATCCTCCTTTTCTTTAATACTCTTTCTATTAATTATATTATCTTAAAAACTATTATCTCTATATTTAATATTAAGTACGCTTTAGAATAGCTGCGTATATAGTTATATATACTAACTAGTAGTCTATTTAGCTACCCTACTATACTTTTATTTACTTTAGTATAGTTTTTACTTATTATAAGTATAGCGAGGTATATATAAATATACGTATATATATATATCTATCTATCTATCTATATGTCCGAATATCTATATATCTATATATCTATATATCCGCGTATATATGTATAGCATATGCTCCAGATATTTTGGTTTGCGTAGTCGCTTAAGTTAAATGTGGCTACTAATGCGCGTTCTGTATGGCTAAAAGTGTGGTACCGCCGACCTTTCTCCGGCGTTCCATTGGTGACCACGCTCAGCTTTCGCCGACCCTCAGCTGCACCCCGCATATGGTCCAATCTACGTCGCACTGTCAATCATCACACGTCGTGGCGCATGCCTAGATCCACCAACACCCCAACTGTCAATCAGCGTAAGTTAGAAGACGAACGAAATATCATCTCATTCCCTAAAACAAACCATTCAAGTCCAGACTTTTGGCCGCCTTCTTGAAAGGAGAATTGCTTCATACCACCATACACACGGTGTGGATTATAAAAGAAGCAAAACCCCATGGGTTTGTTTTCCCGCGAAAAGTCTGCTGCGAGGCGAACGAATGGCCAGGCTAAACCCAGGTTGGGTTTTGGTTGGCTGATTGGGGGCTCGAGGAAGAAGTCTCAGAAGGAGGATCCGGCCTTGGGATTATCAGTTGTAAGGGATTTGCCTCATTTGGTTGACTCGATATCAGCAGGGCCGGCCCGCCTTGATGGCTTTTGAGCTGATAAAGTGAATCTACAGCCTGGACCCAATGAAGACTCTGTAGATCTGAGACCAGAGCGCTTTCGAAATGATTTAGCAGCCAGTGATAGGCATGCGAAAGATATTGGGACTGAAGCTCCTTCGACGGTAAGTGACCTTGGTGTCTCATACTTGGAGGTGGATAATACCCTGACAAGTCGATTGTCCATAAGACGAAACGTAGTTTCCCAGACATGTCTACCACCGCAGGGCGTGCTCCAAAGACCACCAATGAACCGATCCCTTCGAACCCAAATCCAACATCTACACTTGAGCGCGTCCATGTGCCTCCTCTGACACAGTCAGATGCCGAATACCACAAGTACCTCTGGGATAAGGCATTTTTCAGGCTGAGAAACAAAGAGAAGGAGTTGATGAAAACGTACGATGGTATATTAGCCAAATCTGCGGGTATTCCGGAGGGTCTTTCTCAGAAGGAGAAAATGTCAGCTGTCATTACTAAAGAGCTGCGTATTATGACCAACAAGAAATGGACAGTCCAGATCCCATGGAAGGATAAACCAATGGCCGTCCGAAGCGTGGTAGACAAGATCGTTAGGGTCGTTCTAAAGTTCAAGGAGGTCGGGTCAGTAGCAGCGAGTACCGACCCTATTCACGCGGGGCTACCATTTGCCGGGATCTGCGTACTGCTGCCAGTGGGCGACCTTCGACTTCTTTGCTAGCGGTTAGTAGACTGATGAACTTTGCAGCTTATAACGAACGACTCTCAAGAGCACGAAAAAGCTTTAAAGGGTTTAGAGGAGATCACGGACCTTATCGGTCTCTACACCAAGATCGAAAACGTATACTTGAAACAGGACGGGGGTATATTTATGAGGAATTTCATAGAGAAGCTGGAACATCTCTATTTTGAAATCTTGCTCTTCCTGGCCATAGCCGCTCGCTACTTCGATCTCAACACAATCGAAAGAATAGCTAGAAACATTCCGAGGATCGATGATTGGGACAGCCAGCTTCAGGCGATTAGGACGTCTGATAAAACTTTCCGGAAATTCGCCAATGAATTTCGTTCGCAAGAGCAGCGAACAGGCATGGAGACAATTAAGGATTTGGTGGAGCAACAGCTTCGCGCAACAAATGACCTACTTCAAGAATTCAAGCTCCAATCTGATCAAAGCAGGAATATCATCTCATGGGTGTCAAATGTTGACGTCGAAGCTGATCATAACCGGGTCAGGGAAAAGCTCGGATCTCAATATCAAAATTCCGGCCAGTGGCTCCGATCATGGTATGATGAATGGATTGCATCTACAGACAAGCCGAATTTTTGGCTGTGCGGCTCAGGTTTGTGGCTAGTACTCTTTTTCCAATAAAACTTTGACTCTGACAATTGATGGGAAACTGCAGTTGGCACTGGCAAGAGCTCGTTAGTGTAAGACCCTATTACGAAGTCAATTGCATTGACAGCTAGAATTAACAATATATCGCAGGTCCCACGTCATTGAGTGGCATTTGAAAGAGATTCAGGCAAGTGAAACAGATCGTCTTGCGTTTTTCTACTGTTCCCGAAAGGAAGGCCGGCGAACTCTTCCACTAGACGTCTTTCGCAGCCTTGTGGCCCAACTCGCTTGGTCTCCAGATGGTTCGTCCGTTGCGGAAACGGTCAAAAGCGAATACAACAACAGGTGGAAGAAAAGTGAGCTATTCTTAGACGATTGTTCGAAGCTACTCGTAGGCCTCGTTACACCTTACCGAACTACGGTTATTGTCGATGCCCTTGACGAATGCGAGGATCCCACAAAACTTCTCCTTCATATAAAGAAGCTTTCAGATGATGCACATGGGGCCCTTAAATTCTTCTTTTCGAGCCGACCGAATGTAGAGGTCTCTAATGACTGTGAGAAACTCGACCTCGATTCCCAGAGAAACTTGACGGCGCCTGACATGAAGACGTACGTCCGCACTCAGGTCAAGGACATAGAAACGCTGAATTTGGGAACTCGTCTTCTTAAAGGAACGCGGCCATATCTAGAAGATAGGCTTATCGAAATATTGACTCTTCGTGCTCAGGGAATGTGAGTTGACGATGTGATCGCTACCCAACAGCAGAGTCGCTAATATTATCGCATTTCTCTAGGTTCAGGTGGGTGGAGCTTCAGCTAGCAGCTTTTCTCGGTCCAAATTCCAAAATGGAACTTTCGATAGAAGTGACGAAGAAGCTTGATAGGCTGGAGAAAGAGACCGGAGATCCAGACTTGGACAAGGTATACGCTGAGATATACGACATGAACACAAAACCGAAATCAGATGCTCGAGCTGTTGCAACCAGAGCTTTCAAATGGATGATGTGTGCCCAGCGGCCTTTGCAGATCATTGAGCTTGCAAAGGCAGCATCTATTGATGATGACGGAATCCCAAATAACGAAGTCAACGAACAGAGTATCCTGATGATTTGCAGCAACTTCATCATCGTAGACACATCGGGTATCGCTCAGTTTGCTCACCTCTCGGTTCGAGAGTATCTGGAGAAGCGGAAAACCGACGAGATCAAGGAGTATTCCTCAGAGCTGGCACATACACAGGTGGCAGTGACTTGCCTAGAATGTCTGAACAATCCCCAAATCCACATTAGCGACATCAGAGAGTTCAAGGCCGGTCTTCCCGGGTACTCTGTCTTGCACTGGGCCATGCATTGCGAGATGGCGTCTGTAAATAGAGGATCAGGTCGTCTAGGACGACTTTTTGCCAAATTTTGGGCTCCAGGGAAAGCAAAATTTCCTTTCATAGATTGGGTTGGGATCTTGCCTCAAGCAATAGAATCCTACCTCCTGTGGGAGCCGCTGCCGACAGAGAAGAGACTACGGGACACCATTTCTTCATCACCAAATCCTTTCTTTGCGGCCTGTGTATGGGGATTCTCTGAGGTCATAGGCGATTCACCAGCGACAATAATCGCTAACTTGACGAAATTGAATGGACAAGGAAACTTAGGTTTAAGCATTGCTAGTGAGAATGGGCACTGCGAAGTAGCGCGACTGCTCGTCAAGAGCGGGGCCAACGTCAAGGCGAAGGATCAGGATGGACGGACGGCGTTGCACTTAGCAGCCTGGGGAGGGCACGAGGCCGTGGTGCATCTGCTCATCGAGAGCGGGGCCGATGTTGAGGAGGAGGATCACGATAGACGTAGAGCGCTACATCGGGCAGCCGGGGGAGGGCATGAGGTCGTGGTGAGTCTGCTTGTTAAGACCAGGGCCGATATCGAGGCGAAAGATCATGATGGACGGACTGCACTGCATCTAGCAGCCGGGGGAGGGCATGAGGCCGTGGTGCGTCTACTCGTTGAGAACAGTGCCAATATCGAGGCGAAGGATCAGGATGGACGGACAGCACTGCACCTAGCGGCCTTAGGAGGGCACAAGGCCGTGGTATGCCTGCTTATCAAGAGTGATGTACGTCTACTCGTCGAGAGCGGGGCCGACATCGAGGCGAAGGATCAGGATGAACGGACAGCACTGCATCTGGCAGCCTTGGGAGGGTACGAGGCTGTGGTGCGTCTGCTCATTGAGAGCAAGGCCGACGTCGAGGCGAAGGATCAGAATGGACGGACTGCACTGCACCTGGCGGCCTGGGAAGGGCGTGAAGCCATCGTGAATCTCGTTAAGACCAGGGCCGATGTCGAGGCGAAGGATCAGGAGGGACGGACGGCGCTGCACTGGGCGGCCGGGGGAGGGCATGAGGCTATAGTTCGTCTGCTCATTAAGAGCAGGGCCGACGTCAAGACGAAAGACCAGGACGGATGGACTGCACTGCACCGGGCGGCCGGGGGAGGGCATGAGGCTATAGTTCGTCTGCTCATTAAGAGCAGGGCCGACGTCAAGACGAAAGACCAGGACGGATGGACTGCACTGCACCGGGCGGCCGGGGGAGGGCATGAGGCCGTAGTGTGTCTGCTCATCGAGGACGGGGCCGATATCAAAGCAAAGGATCGGGACGGACGGACGGCGTTGCACCTGGCGGCCTGGGGAGGGCACGAGGCCGTGGTGCATCTGCTCATCGAGAGCGGAGCCGACGTCGAAGCAAAGGATCAGTACGGACGGACAACACTACACTTAGCGGCCTTGGGAGGGCGCAGGGCCATGGTGCGTCTGCTTGTCGAGAGCGGGGCCGTGGCGCGGCTGTACATTGAGACCGGGGCCGACATCGAGGCGAAGGATCAGGATGGGCGTACAGCGCTGCACCGGGCGGCCGGGGAAGGGGGCGAGTCCATGGTGCATCTGTTCATCGAGACCGGGGCCAGTGTTGACGAGGAGGATCAGGATGGACGGACAGCGCTACATCGGGCGGCCGGGGGAGGACCCGAGTCTGTCGTGCAGCTACTCGTTGAGAGCGTAGTCGCCGTTCGGCTGCTCGTCGAGAGCGGAGCCGACATCGAGGCGAAGGATCAGGAGGGACGGACTGCATTGCACCTGTCGGCCTGGGGAGGGTACAAGCCTGTCGTGCGGCTGCTCGTCGAGAGCGGAGCCAACGTCGAGGTGAGGGATCAGGAGGGACGGGCAGCGCTTCACCGGGCAGCCTGGGGAGGGCATGAGGCCGTGGCGCGTCTGCTTGTCGAGAGCAAGGCCAACATCGAGGCGAAAGATCAGGATGGATGGACTGCACTGCACCGGGCGGCCGGGGGAGGGCACGAGTCTGTTGTGCAGCTGCTCGTCGAGAGCGGAGTCGTCGTCGAGGCAAAGGATCAGAATGGGCGGACAGCACTGCACCTGGCAGCCTGGGGAGGGCACGAGGTCGTGGTGCGTCTGCTCATCGAAAGTGGAGCCAACGTCGAGGCAAAGGATCAGTATGAACATACAGCGCTGCACCTGGTGGTCTGGGGAGGGCATGACGAAGTGGTGCGGCTGCTCGTTGAGAGCGGGGCCGTGGTGCGGCTGCCTATTGAGAATATGGCTGACATCGAGACGAAGGATCAGAACGGACGGACGGCGCTGCACTGGGCGGCCGGGAGAGGGCGCGAGCCCGTGGTGCATCTATTCATCGAGAGCGGGGCTAATGCCGAGGTGAAGGATCAGGATGGACGGACAGCGCTGCACCTAGCGGCCTGGGGAGGGCACAAGGCTACGGTACATCTGCTTGTCGAGGCCGGGGCTGACGTCAAGGTGAGAGATCAGGAGGGACGGACGGCGCTGCACTGGGCGGCCGGGGGAGGGCATGAGGCCACAGTTCGTCTGCTCATTGAGAGCAGGGCCAACATCGAGGCGAAAGATCAGGATGGATGGACTGCACTGCACCGGGCGGCGGGGGGAGGGCACGAGTCTGTCGTGCGGCTGCTCGTCGAGAGTGGAGCTGACGTCGAGGCAAGAGATCAGGATGGACGGACAGCACTGCACCTGGCAGCCTGGGGAGGGCACGAGGCCGTAGTACGTCTGCTGGTTGAGATCATGGCCGATGTCAAGGCGAGGAATCAGTATGAGTATACAGCGCTACACCTAGCGGCCTTGGGAGGGCATAACACCGTAGTGCGGCTGCTTACTCTTACTCCAGACTCCTAGTCACCTGCCTACGGGCGCGCTCGCATGGAAGGATTCTAATAGCGGTGTATAGAGTGTGCATAAAAGACCTCTTTCTATAAGTATTCGATACGTAAGTAAACAGGGGATTAATAGTTATATTCCTAGATTTCTTATTAAATGAATTATTTCCTTTAACGTCTTTAGCTGTCTAATCTCTAGTTTAATCTCTTATATTAAGACCTATAATTAGCTACTTAGCCTAACTAATAAAAGTATAAAGTAAAGATATATTATTTATATAGTATCTAGATATATATTATAGCCTTATATTATACTATACACTATACCTTATATTTATTTTTAAAAGATAGTATTATAAAAGCTAATAGGAGTTATATATAGTTAAATTAGGTTATTTAGTATTATATTAAGTTGTTCTAAATTAAAGTAAAGGATAATATACTTTAGTAGTCTAATATCTATATACTTAATAGTATATTTTAAAAGCTTATACGTATTAATAACCTATAAAAACTAGGTATAATTAAAGAACTTTATATTATAGTTATTAATAATAAATAAGTAAACAAACTAGCAAACGGGGTTTGTTTACTAGCAAGTCTAATAGTAAGACATATTTAAATATGGGAATAAGCTCTAGGGCGACATGTCGCTACTTCCTTTAGACCTTAGTAGCAAACTAGAAGCCCTTAGTTCCTAAAAGGCCGCTTTAAAACGCAGTAACGTCTTCCTACAAATTTGGTCTTTCTTCACAGGCCTCTGAATTCGTGATCCTGGACATTCTTATAATCCGTATATATGTACATAACATTAAGTTATTATAAGGTTATTTTTTGCCTTATTAGGAAATACAAACTAATACAGCTAATGCTAATATACTGTAGCAGAAGGGTGGGGAATAGACGGCTTGAAGAGGATGGATAAGATTTAAAAACATAAGCAGTTAAGTTATATATAGACTTGCTAATAAACAAACAATTCAAACTACGAATCTTCGGTTTGGTTAATTGGATATTTTAAAGCTTTAAGCTTATTTATTTTATTTAGTTAATTAAACTAGTAAACGGTTTAAATAGATTTAACTGTTTAGATAGATTTATATACATTTTTACGCGACGGTAAGAGGATCTAGGAGCTCTACGCTATAATCTAGTAATAGGCGTTTGGTGTTATAATGCTCGCGCTAAGCTTAAAAGTTAAGAGGGAACAAAATTAATTACCCCTAGTATTAATAATAGTAAGGTTTAATTCTATTAATCTAAAGCGGCAAATCTGTTAATATTAGTTACTATAATAATATCTAAATGTTATATAAGGATAGCTTACTATAGTGTGGATTAAACCTTATTGTCGCTCTAGCGGTTCCCAGAGAAGGTTATATAACTTAAAATTTAATGCAGAGTTTTCCTATATAAAAGATGCCCAAAAAATCAATCGCCCGCTATAACGGCAGTAATATTAACCTAGCTATATAGCTAATCCTCTCTATATATTATTATATATATATAAACAAGCTCCTAAAGTAGGAGATCGCGCCTTTTAATAGCGCTAAAGTTAGAGGCTAGAATTAAAAATTTAGGTAGGACGTCGTACTATTTAAAAGTCAGTAAACTAAATTAAATGGCGCAATCTCCGGTTAAGTCCAAACTAGTATACAATTTCCTTATTAGGAAAGGTTATTTTTTGCATTTAATAAAGCCGTTGCGGTTCTAGCTTCGTGTACACTGCAAGGCTATAATAATATTAGGCCGTATTTATAAGTAATAAGGCTTAAGTATATTACCGAGCTCACTAAACAATCGTTCGTAATTATAGCTTAATAGTAGTATACTTAGTATATTAAGCGCCATTTAACTAAGGTTAGGAAACTTTATTACTATTATCCTCCAGTATAAGAACGGATCGCGAGCTAGTAGATAATCTTCTGCTAATAAATTAAGTTTCTTCCACTACTTGTACTCGTTTTCTTAATTATTAGATAAAAAAGGTGCTATAATAAAGGCGGTACCTATAAAGCTTCTAATAAAGTTATTAATATTAGATTGCAAAGGCTAATTCTTCTTAGAGGCTTACTCTGCCGACTATAGCTTCTTTCCTTTATACTTAAGCCAGAGCTCCTAAAAGAAAGCATTATAGCTAGTTATCCAATTAGGCCTCTCTTTCTAGTTATTTTAGCAGAATCGCTTAAGGTTAGGGTATAGTAGGCAAGCTACATAGTAAATAGGCGTCTAATTAAGCGCCGCGTAGTATTTTTAAAGCTTCGCCCACCTACAATTAACATTAATTTTATAGTAATCCTTAATTACCTCTTAATTAGGATAATCCTTCGTCATTACCTTAGTTAATTAAGCTTTAACTTCTTTATAGTGCCTTATTAGAAACTCTATATAAAGGATAACTTCCTATATCGCGCTATTACGCCTAGCCTTGCCTCTTCCTTTAAGCTTAAGTATTGTTAGCGACTTAGTTAATCGAGATATAAGCACAGTAAGAAGGACGTATACAAGCCTATACGATTAGATTGTCTATAAACAAGAATCTAAAGCTAGAGAAAGGAAAGGAGAAGGAGAGCAGCGCTAGTTAAAGAAGGGTTCTTTTATGCGGTCCTCTAGTTATATAACCGCAAAGTTTTACCAAGTTCTACCAGTGCCGTAACATTACCCCCCCCCCTCTAAAAAAGCCTGCCCTTAGGCTTTATCACTAAAAGTCTTAGTAAGAGAATCTAACTAATTAGATAACTTTAACCGCCAGTTAAAGTTCCTATATATCTTAAAACCTTATATAACTAAGAAATTTCTAGGGCGTTTTTATCCTTATATTCTTCTGGTAGCTTATTATCTTTATTATACTAATATTCTATCCACTTATTTAGGTACTTTAGCGGTCTAGGTTTATTAGGGTAACGGCTATAAAACTCCTAAAGCTTATAGGGACTACTTATAAAGTTTTATATAGGGTACTAAGTGGGGTCCGGGTTATATCCCTTCCAACTAATATAATATTTTAACGTTCCCTTTATAAGTTTATAGGCCAGTATTTCTTTAATTTCCTATTTATTATCGCTATTAACTTAAATTAGTAGGGGAGGTTTATTCTTTTATTTAGGTAGTAGGTTATTTATAGCTTTCTATAGCTTATCTAGTAAGAAGATAGGGTAAACTTTACTTAAGTTTAGGGGCTTAACCTTATATAAGTTACCTACTTTATTAAAAATCTTATATGGTCCTGCTATCTTATAGTCTAGCTTATAGCTAGGCCATTTTATTTTTTAGTTCTTTATTATAACCTAAACTATATCGCCTATAGTAAAGTTAGGCTCACGCCTATACTTATTTGCCTACTATTCTATTAATTTCTAGGCCGTTTTTAGGTTTGTATAGGCTACTTTCTAGGCTTCTTCTAAGCGCTTAGTATACTGCTAGGCTTCCTTATAAGATAGTTTTTCGCGTATAGTCTAGGGCCCTTCTAGTCTTTCCTAGTTAAAGCTTATATAGGGTAAGTAACCTATTTCTAGTTAAATAGGGGTAAATCCGGTAGAGTTATGAGGTAGGGTTACTTGGGCGTAGTCTATTAAGGGTAATAGTTTAGCCTAGTTATCCTAAAAGTAGTTAATAAAAGGCCAGAGTCTCTAGTCTAAGTATTAATTTATAATCTCTATTTAACCGTCTGTTTAGGGGTAATATACTATAAAAAGCTTTAGCTTAATACCTAAAATCCGGGTAAACTTATTCTAAAAGGCTAATATAAACTATAGCCTATAATCGGATATAATAGTATCTAGTAGTCCGTAAATTTGGTAGATATAGTAAATATATAGTCGGGCCGCCTCTTTAGCATTAATATTTTTATAATAGGGAATTAAGAACGGGCGCTTGCTAAAGCAGTTAACTAGGATTATAACTATATTATATCTATTATAGTCTAGAGGTAGCTTATAAAAGTCTATAGAGATATATTACTAGAGGCGGTTGGGTATTAAGAGGGGTTTTAATAGTCCTAGGGTTTTATCTTATAGAATTATGGACCTACGGCAGTTATTACAGTTCTGTATATAGCGGTTAATATCTATAATTATTTTGGGCTAGTAGTAGCGGTCGCTAATAATCTTACGGGTTTTATTTTTTTTAGGGTAGGCCGTAGAGACCTAGGTATATACTTCGGCAATAAGCCAAGTCCGTAAGTTCTGTTCCTTTACTACCACTAGCCGTTCGTAGTACTTAAGCAGTTTACTTTTAAGGGACTATAGGCTAGAAAAGTTCTTTGCCTTTTTACGGTACTCCTATAGAGAATAGGCCGTAATAGTTCCTAAGTAGTCTTATTATAGCCTATCCACTTTACCTTATACTATATTTTATTGTTAATGTCCTTATAACTAATAATCTTTAAAACTTGCTATTTATCTTCTTCTTATCCTTTATACATATCTACTTTATAAACTAATGGCTTAACATTCCTATATACTAGCTCTAGCATTATAATATACTATACTAGGTAGATTTTTATTCTAGCTAGTAGGTTTAACTTAAACGTAACTAGTAAAATTCTCTATATAATTTTAAAAGGTCCTAGTCTAACGTAGTCTAACTTCTTACTTAGTTATTAACTCTTAAAATTTTTGTGTAGTAGCTATACTTTATCTCCCTCCCTAAGATCTGGTCCCTCAGATCTCTTAGCGTCGTAGTATTTTTTTATCCTTTGCTATACTACCTTAGCTATTTCTATAAGGTTCTTATAAAGATTTATTAAAGTCTCCATTCTTTACTTAGCTGTACTACTTATCTTCTTTACTTAACGTGGCGATAACGATATTCTTAGCTTATATTCGTAATTCGCCTTAAATAGTAAAGTACCTATTCCTTCCTATAGTGTTATATTATATATAAACTATATAACTAGTAATAATAATACCTAATTATTCTGTGCGTGATTAATATAGTGCCTTAGATACTACTCTAGTATCTAGTTTAATCTTTCTATTTAACCGTCTGTCTGCGGATAATATATAGTAAAAGTTGCTGCTTAAACTCCTTACTTCGCTAAGAATACCTCCTAGAATGCTGCTATAAATCTTAGATCTCTATCTAATATAATTTTACTTAGTGCTCCATATCTTATAAATACTTCTTTTATATAGATTCTAGCGACATCTTCCGCTGAGATTTCTTCCGTATAGGCTATAAAGTATCCCCACTTTATAAGCTTATCTACTATTACTAAGATTGCATTATAATCTTATCCTATAATAGGATCTCTTAATTTTAGTAACTTAATAATAAAGTCCTATAATATAACCTCCTATAGTCTCTCTGGTATTTTAATAGGTTATAACCCTCTATATAGCTTATACTTCATTAGTTTATTCCTTTAATAATCTAAACACTTCTTTATAACTTTTCGTGCTATACCCTAGATTCCGTCAATAATGTACTCCTCCTAGAGTCTTAATACTAAGCCTATAGCTCCGTTATGTCCTTAAGTTAGTCCTTTATAGAAATCTTCTATAAATTGCTCTGCTATGCTTCTTAGGATGTACTTTACTTCTTAGTTTTTATATATATCCATCTATAGATCTTCTAGCTATACTTCTAGAATTCTTTATACCTAAAAGCTTTTTAGTAACTTATAAACTCTATCTAGTTTATTTTTATAAGTCGCTGTAATTTTCGGATAATTATATCTAATTAATCTATCTATGTCTTTTCGCAATAAAGCCCCTAATAGCTTTTTATTATTTTACAGTTTAGCCTTTTAACTTAATATATCAGCTCACGTATTATCTGTACCTGTCGGGAATAAGGCAAGCGGTCGTCACGTGTCGCCGCGGCACTAGCGTAGCGAGGAGTCTTAGGCTCCTCGTCCTTCCTTATTCCTACAAGCATATTAACCAACATCACTGTAACCTACTTAAGTAGTCGTTATTGGTAAGTCACCCTATGTGACTAACACTAATTAGTGGTTAAATACACAGTCAACTATAGAGCAGCTAGGTTTTCAAATAGAAGAAATAATCTCGTGTAGGGGTGCTATATGCGCTTATATGGAATAGATCTCGGCGATACTATACTACCTTAGACTTGCGGAAAACTAGTAATAGAAGTGTCACTAAGTACTAGGAGATACTAAGTTGCGTCTATTATGTAGAACAACCATATTTACGAAGACTTGGTTAAGTACTTTAGGTTAGAAGTATCACTAAACCTAGGGTCCTAAGTCAACGTCTAAAACGCGTTAAATAACTACCTTAACACCCTCTGTGTACCTTCATAGATTATAGGATTATAATTAATACCTAAATATACGTTAAACAACCTTTATTTTCCTTATTTTTTAATTAACGAGATAATAGCTATTATAGCGTTAACCTACCCAAAGAAGTATAAGAAAGATATTAACCTAAAGATATAGAATAAAGCTATAATTAACCCTATAAACGCCGAGCAATAGGACCTAAACGGATTCCTATTATACCGTATGGCATACTATAAAGACAGCAAATATAATAATACTATACTATAGTATTATATAAAGGAGGACTTTATTAGATGGATAAAGGAAATATAGGTTCCTATAAATAAGGATATTATACGGGACTTCCGTAACTTCCTTTAGGAGTATAGAGTATTTATCCCTATAAATGGGGGAGTTATTAGAGATAATATTTAGGAGCATATTATTAACGCAAAAGAAGAGCATAAATAGACTCTATAAGAGATTAAGCATTAACTACGTACTATAAGGAAGCTTAACTTATAATGGAATCTAAGTAATATATCTCTAGAGATAAATCTACCTCTACCTTTAACTTCTCTGTCTCTAATTTAACCCGTAACTTTAATGTTGGATACTATACCCTAATAAGAGTAGGCACAGGATCCTATTACTTCGCGATTTAATAACCTAAAGACTCTACCAACCAGACCTACGTCCCTACTGCAGCCTGCAATGCAACTCCTACCTCCTTTATCTTAATCTTAAATTGGAGGCATTTTAAAATTGCTTATAGAGCTTACAAAGCTCTATTCGGATTAGGAGAAGAAGTTTAGTAGGGAATTATATAATATTCTTAATTTAAAATTGCGTATCTTCTATAACTATTATTAGAAGGTAGGAATAGAGTCTAATTAATACTACAACACCTATTCTGTTATGCTTAGGGGCCGAGCTAGTACCTTCTATTATAATTGTTTAGTAGGAAAAGGATATAACTTTAACCGCATAATATATAAGTTAAGATACTACTTTAAAATAGAAGAGAATAAGTAGTAGTATATGTTAGAATAGAGAGAGATTACCTTTTTAAGGATTATTGCTATAAACCCAGGTGTTCCTTAGCTTAATTATCTTTAAAAGCTCTTTAATTAACTTTAGATAATCTAGCGTAATCTATCTAAATCATATTAAGAGGATTTTAACCTACGTGATTAAGTTATTAGCGTATGCTAAGGTGTTAAAGAATATAACCTTACTCTCTTTAATCCTATAAATACTTACGAAGGAGTATATACTTAATTAAGATCTTCTATTAGCACTACTCTACGCTCTTAAGAAGTACAGCAATTTAATACCTAACTTTAGTCTACTTTAATTAACCCGGACGACCTAGCTAACTAATATAATTATAACTGGACTAATCGAATATATAGTAGCCATGGTAGGTAATATGGTAGAGGGTATAATTAACGACTATAAGGTAAAGGTAGAGGTCCTTATAGAGGTTTATTTCGAAGTAATCGCTAAAAGAAGTGCTATATTTATAAGAAACTAAATTGCTAGTTAACTAGGCATTTTCTTAATAAGCGAAAGAAGGTATATAATAAGTTTCGCCAAAGTATAAGAAACGTTAGAAATTATAAGGTTACTACGGCCTACTTCTAAAGCTTCCTGGTTTAATATAAAGGTATAGAAGATCTTAAGGGTAAGGTTAATAAGGCTGAACAGCTCCTTATGGATATAGAAATTAAGAACTACTTACCTAACTAATACTTTACTAAGTATAGTAAGGTAGATAGTATACAAACCATCACTGTTCTTAATAACTAATCTACGCTATATTCTATTATAAAGTTAGATATCTTTAATAAGCTAAAGGAGAGCTCTATATTCTCCTTTAATAATAGATACTTAGTAAATGTCTTCTATAGTATTATACCAGATACTAAAGCCGCAGGAGTATTTATAGCAGGAGAACCTTAAGTTTAAGCTCTTTAGTAGCTTAATAGCTCTGTTTAGATTAACTAATTAACGGCAGGCCAATATACGATTTGTTTTGGTAAGGGTACTACGATCTTTTTTAGCATAATTAGAGTCTAAACCCCCTTAGGGTATATTACTTTTTACGTTATTCCTATAAATACCCCGTTTCTATTTTATTGACCCGAGGTACGAGTGGTCTATATTTTCAGGTCCTGGATTTCAAACCCTTGCCAAGCCGGCTTTTAATTGGTCTAAAAAAAACCGTGGGTGGTATTTACCTGCAGAATATACGTGACGAACATTAAAATATTTAAGATCTCACTATTGACAAATTAACCTTTTTGTTGATATCTCTATTAATACTACTATACGCGTCTTAACTATAGTAGAACCTGCTCTAATTAAGTGTAGTAAGTGCTGTTTAATACAACCCTGTATTAATTTTATTAAAAACGGCCTATCTACTAAGCTTTTAAAGTAATGTCAATTATGTTGGTTAAAGGCGCGTTTTCCCTATATATTTCTTCTACTTTTACTTACTTTCCTAGGGCTCTAAATATGATTTAAATAGGCGGAAAGCAGAGCTTAGTTCTACTAAGACTCGTCCTATAAAGCGCTAGCGAAATGCTTTACCTAAAACCGATACTGAGGACATCTTCTTACCTCGCGGCTAGAATAGTTAAGATACCCCTAAAATAGCTTAATGGCGGAAGACAATTAGGGTAATATAACGGGAGCACCGCATTCTTAATCGGCGGGGTGAAGCTTACTTGCCTACTCCTCCGCTATATACTACAGATGAAGCTCCGTGCAGCAGAAGAAGCACCCTAGATGGCCCAAATACGTCCTTACCGGAACTAGCTCCTATACCTACTCTACCGCTAATACCTACCCTACCACTAATACCACCTTTCTCGCGGCAAGCTCCGACTACGGCTACATTACTACCCGTTTCGGCTGTTAATTGGGAGCGAATTAAGAAGTTTAGGAGTATACTATAGGCTGAATGTATAGAGACGTGCAGTCGTTACAAGGAGTGGTGGTTCTAAATGGGCCTAGCTACGGAGGGTGACAATATAGGTATATATAAAGCCTGCATTAAGGACGCCAATAGCCTTAAATATCTAACCCTTTCTCCCCTGTTTGGTGAAAGCAATGGGCTTGATCTAGGGCCTGTTCCTGGCTTCCTACCTATACTTACCGCGGTGGAGGAGCTTCTAATTGCGCGCGTATACGTTTATCTGCAAGTCGTGCGTGTATACGGCCAGTAATATTACTATACTGGCCACATCTGCTGCTTTGGCCAGAACATACTAAAGACTTAGAGGCAGCTACCACGGCTACCTACTGAACTCGATATACTGGTCGTGAGGCCTGCGGCAGTAAAGGGTGGCGAATACCTAGGTCAGCGGTTCACCAAGCGGTATACTATAAGGCGCTCTGCTATAGTATAGTGGCTTTACTTTCTAAAGGCCAATCATCCTAATTATCGCGACGTTGAAATATATAGCACTCGGCTTACTAGCTTACCCGAAAATGGCTCTATATTAGATTAGCTACCTTATATTAATAAGTTAGAGTCTGATTCTAGTGGCCCAACGGCTTACCCTACTACTCCTGTGCAACGTCCTTTTGCTATTAATCCTCTGCCTACCAAGCTTAGCAGTAATATACTAGACGGTGAATTTAATGACGACGTACTGGATACTTTGGTTCCTGATTTAGTACCTAACCTTAATGAATTGGAGCTTTTAGGTCGCGAGGTTCAACACTAACAAGACCTATAAGCGGGCCTAGAGGTTCCCACTGTGCGATAGACACCTCTCTCTGAGCGATTAGCTAGCTTCATTATGCGTAGCGCCTTTCCTACTCTGTTTCCTTATGGTAAAGCCGATTTTGACATGCTATGAAGCCGTACGGTTACCCTAGCTGCGTACGCTAAGCATATGCTTAAGTATTAGAACGGTTGGTTTGGCCGCTACCCCTTATTTCACTACTATATATTTAATTAGATTATAAGAGAGTAAGCCCTTAACGCCACCCGCTTCCTTTGCGGCTGATTAGATAAGAATAGTCTATCTTTAAATAAGCTTAGTAATCTTATAAATAGTAATAGGGGTGGCCAGTTACTGAATAAGATTGTATGGTATGTATGGAACCTTAAGGGCACTAGACCTTACTAGAGGCAGAAGAGAAATAAGCTTACGGCTTATACTGAGAATATTAAGAGCGGGTCTCTATTCTTTACACTTAGCGCTATTAATCTACATTAGTATAATCTATACTCTTATATGCCTCTATCTAACGAATATAAGGCTGCTAATAAGGCTTAGCGCTACTGGATTGCTTCTTAAAATCTTAACGATAATCCGCATATTACTGCTTACTGGCTGCATTACCGCTTTGATCTGTTTAGGAAGCACGTACTTATAGGCCTATTTGATAGTACTGACTTTTGGTCTTAATATAAGTGGTAGGTATAAGGTAGCGGCCACATATATAGCTTCTTATGGAGTTTAACAGCCCTAAGGCTAGATCCGTTAGCTAGTAACTTAAGGGCGGCTTTTGCTAAGTACTGGGCTACTTTTATATCCGTAATTAATCCTAATTAATTTAGGCCTCCCGATCTCCGATATCCTTCTACTCTTAGCTATAAAAAACAGTTTAATACCAGTAAGCTTCTTACTGCCTACCTTAATCGATTTTAACGGCACCGTAATTGCACCGAATCTTACTACTTAAGATTAAAGAAAAGCTCCACTGGAGTAAAGGAGTGCCGCTTCTATTTTCCACGCTCTCTCTATAATAAGGCCGCTGTATTAAAGGATCAAAATCCATATCACTGGACGTTCTGTCCGTAGCATAATGATAAGCTTCTTAATGGTTATAATGCAGCTATAATATTAGCGTGGATGGCGAATATTAATACGTCACCTGCTATGAGTATATTAGTAATAGTTAACTATATAGGCAAATATTGCAGTAAGGAAAAGAAGAAGTTAACTTCCTACTAGGAGTTACTCTAATTAGTACAGCCGTACGCTAATAGCCTTTATGCCTTTAGTTCGGTTGTGGCCAGGTTTATAAACAAGCTTATTGCTAAACGCAATTAGTTAGCGCAGGAGGTATATTATTTACTTCTTAACATTCCCCTTTGCGAAGGCTCTAGAAATATAGTAACTTTAAACTACCGCTAGGAGGATGATCGAAGCGCTACGTATAAGCTTAATAATGGGTAACTAAGAGGGTGCGGACTGTTTGACTATAAGAAATATAAGCGCCACCCAGATGGGGTAGAGGACGTTACTTTCCTCGATTTTCTACTTTATTTTAATTACTCTACTTATAAGCGTCGGCTAAGAGCAAGGCCTTAAGTTATATCGTACTTTCCGCAATATAACGGCGATCGTTCCTATCTATAGTATCCTAAGTTCTGCCGTATAAAGCTTATTCTTCATTACCCGTAGAGGGAGTATAAGGAAGTGGCTACTTATACTAATGGATTCGGGGCCCCTGATTATGTGGCTTCCTATTAGGCTTGCGTTAACTCTTATTAGTACCCGCCCGACTACTTCTGTAATTAGAAACTAGAGGAAGGCCGCGAAACTACTGATAATATTAATGAGTTTAATAGCGGTTTTGTAGACGACTTGGAGCTATACTAGTCCTTTAAGGCCCTGTATGCCCGTGTTTAAAATACTAATAGAGTTAAAATTGAGGATCCTAATAGGCTTGGTAATAGGGAGCTTAATTATAACTATGACTAAAGTACGCATTAGGGTACGTACCCGCAGCTTAATAAGAGGACTTATTGGTAGGAAGTACGGCTATAGCCTCTACTATGGAGCCGCCTATCCCAAACAGCAACTCCGTCCTCCTTATAACCAGGTCAGCGTTATATCTATAATGTTGTAGTTAATTACTATAGGCAGATCTAAGCGGGCCTTGGTCCCCCCCTACTGCGGATTAACGTTAATGGAGAGGCAGGAACCGGCAAATTATATCTTATTGCTGTCCTCTTTACTACGCTCTATGATATGGTAAGGGCTAATGGTAAGCCGATGCCATTGGCTTAAGCGGCCCCTACTAGGGTAGCTGCCTTTAATATTAACGGCAGAACTATATATGATCTATTAAGGTTGCCAGTAAATCGCCTGTTTAAGGAATTGCCTACTGCCAGTCTTACGCCTCTACAGCAAGCTTTTAAGGATATTTACTATCTCGTCCTTAACGAGAAATCTATGATTGGGCAAGTACATCTGGCCTAGATCGATCGCCGCCTCCGTTAGATCTACCCTATATATAATAACGACTACTTCGGAGGCTTAAATATCTTGCTAGTAGGCGATTTCCATTAGCTTCCCCCTATAGGTCAGGCGGCCTTATACAGCAATCTACCCGCTAGGCCGTTAGAGCTCGCTAGCTATGGAAAGGGAGCCTATAAGGCGATTGACCGAATAGCTGTCCTAGATCAAGTTATGCGGTAGGGCGGTGATGACGCTAAGAGCTCTGCATTTAGGACAGCCCTTGCGGAGCTACGTAGTAATTCTGTAAGTGATTTGACCTGGAAGCTTCTTTTAACTAGGGGTAAGTAAGGCCTATCTACTGATGAGGTTGCGAGCTTTGACAACGCAATTCGGCTATATAGCACGCGCCCTGCTATAGGTAAGTATAACACTATTCGGCTTTGCGACCTTTTACAGCCAGTGGTAGTTATTAAGTCAGTTAACACTGGTGTAGGTACGCGGAAAGTTACTCCTAATTAGTGCGATACTATAGAGAATCTAGCCCTATGTATTGGCGCGAAAGTAATGCTAATATAGAATATCTGGGTTAAACTAGGCTTAGTAAACGGTACTACTGGTACAGTTAAAGATGTCGTATGGAAGGGACACGCGGATATTAAAAAGGATCAGCCTCAGTTACTACTAATTGCGGTAGATGGGTACAACGGACCTGCCCTATTTACTTGGCAGGATGGTAAGAAAGTCATCCCTATATTTTCCGTGCTTTGTAAGTGGGAGGGTATAAGAGGCTTTTGCTTACGGCGTCAATTTCTAATTACTTTGGCTTTTGCTCTTACCGTATATAAAAGCCAGGGCCTAACACTTAACTGGGTGGTTCTAGATGTTAAGGAAAAGGATAAGACAGCTAGGCTAACCTATGTAGCAATCTCATGAGTTAAGAAGCTTTTAGGGCTTATGTTTGAGCGTGGGTTCGATATAGAACGATTTCAGTCATCTACGAGTAAGACTAAAGAGGCACGACAAGAAGATTTTATACGGAGGCAGTAGCAACTACTTGTAAACGACTTTTCCTAAATAGGAAATCATGTACTGGCTCGGAGGTAAGCGGAGAATGCGGCATTCGTCTTAGTTTCCTAATTTTTGAATAGCTTAACCGCGAAATCCAATTTTCTAAATTTTAACCCCCCTATCCGTCCTACCTTCTTACCGCTTCTAGAGCTGTTAGATATACATATAATGGTATATAGGGAGAATTGGCAGTCTTGCCGGATCAATATTGCTGCTGTCTGTAGCGTTGATCGATTTTTAGAATTTTTTAAGTTTTTTTTTAAAGGGCGGAAATGTCGCTTATATAAGGAGTCACGTGACCTCCGAGAATACATGCTACTTGGGACCGCATATTAGCAGCCACGACTTCTCTACCCTATAGTTAAGATTTTATATATACCGCACCTGGAGCTGCTTGCAATAACTATTACCTATAGATCTGCCGATTTATAAATTAAAAATTAGACGTAGTTAGAGCTGTCAGTAGGGGTCATTAATCGCGCTCCCCGTGACAAAATTTTGGATTTTGGTGATCCAAACTGACGAATTAAATTAACGTCTAAATAAGGTTCTGCCAAGACGCTAGCTGGACCCTAACCTAGACCCTTCCTGACCTGTTAAATTCTAAAAATGACGACCCCTACCAAATTAAAAATCAACCTTATCCTTAACAAGCCATCCGATTAGATTTAATAGTTCTTTATTATCTAAGACACAGCCAAAACTAACGAGGTATAGTAGTATATCGACCCATCTAAGAAGAAAGACGATCTTCTAAATCTTCTAAAGCTAGAACTACTAAGTCGGCCTACACCAAGGGACATACTACCCACGGCTATATTGATAGCAAAGCTAGACCTAAACCAGCTCACTACCTATAACCAGCTCTACGCCGAATATAAGGACGATCTACGCGTACACTAGAAGCAAAAACAGGCCATAAACGATATTAACAACTACATCGTTCGCACCATATCGGTAGCCTACCTTCCACTCATCGACAGCCTCAGTAGTCGGTTACATCAAATATTTAAGGCGTCTTTACTACTGTAGTAGCCACTGCAGTGACAGAGATACCCTATATTTTGGTAAGCAATTAAGCCCATCTTATACGAGAATCTCGTGCTATTAGTACTTACCAAATCACGTGCTCGCAGGGCCTCCTCCCATCTATAAATACTCCTTCTACACCTTCCTCTCTTCCTTTCTTCTTCCTTATAAGAGCTGGCGGTGCTCTAATACTCCTCCTTAGTCCCCACTAAGGGACCTATTAGTTAACGTGGCGATATGGACAGCATCGGACAAGGAGACGGGCGAGAGAGAAGACAGGAAGGACGGAGGAGCCTCCGGTAGGTGTCAGTCGAGCAACGTCAATGGCTATATTATGGCTGCCTAACCTCCTATGCTTGCAGGCCTCCTCCCATCTATAAATACTCCCTCCTTTATACCTTCCTTTCTTCTTTTCTTCTTCCTTATAAGAGCTGGAGGTGCTCTAATACTCCTCCTTAGTCCCTACTGAGGGACCTATTGGTTGATGTGGCGATATGGATAGTATCGGACGAGGAGACGGGTGAGAGAGAAGATAGGAAGGACGGAGGAGCCTCCGGTAGGTGTCAGTTGAGCAATGTTAATGGCTATATTATAGCTGCCTAATCTCCTGTGCTTACAGGCCTCCTCCCGTCTATAAATACTCCCTCCTTTACACCTTCCTCTCTTCTTTTCTTCTTCCTTATAAGAGCTAGAGGTGCTCCAATACTCCTTAGTCCCCACTAAGGGATCTATTAGTTAACGTGGCGATATGGATAGTATTAGATGAGGAGACGGGCGAGAGAGAAGACAGGAAGGACGGAGGAACCTCCGGTAGGTGTTAGTCGAGCAATATTAATAGCTGGTTTTCGTCACCTAAAAATTGCGTTACGTGACAACATTTAGGAA
Source organism: Cenococcum geophilum 1.58 (assembly GCF_001692895.1). Taxonomy (NCBI): domain Eukaryota; kingdom Fungi; phylum Ascomycota; class Dothideomycetes; order Gloniales; family Gloniaceae; genus Cenococcum; species Cenococcum geophilum. Next base: position 235,261 of record NW_027137587.1, read on the forward strand.
CGCAAATATATACCCTATTCTATACTCACACCACTACTAAATATTCTAGATTTCGCACTTAGAGCTGCTTATAATAGGCATTCCTAAGAGATCTGCTGGTTTAAAGCTCTACAATTAAACGTTATTGACGTTTTATATAGGGGTCGTCGATCAAGCTCCTAGGACACAATTTTTAAAGTTTAACACCATACTAATATTACGACCTTCTTGCAGTGGCCAAGCCACCCCTAATCTCCTCCCCTCCCTCTCCTCCCTCCCATTACTCGGCGCTAAGCTATTGTGTCGTCGCTAAGCCATTATATTATCATACGTCCGAACTGGGTGGGCAATGACGTGGTTAATAGTTATTAGGTATTAAAAATATTTAGTATATAAAGCTTTAAATTAGAATCACAATCTACTATATTATATCCTACATAGAGGGCTCTATATTAAAGCTCTGCAGTCCAAATATGTGCTATATTCGTGACCAATATATTCTTTAGGCCCGGCTCAAGTAGGGCGCCTCGGTCACTGCAGTAGATCCTTACCTAGCAGTAACCAAGGCGCCTTAATCTTACTACTACTTCTAAATTAAGCAAAAGCTCTATATAGGGGGGTCCCAGGGGGTCTCCCCCTGGAAAACCTCATCTCTATATATATTAATTAAAGTTTATATAATAAAGCTCTAAATTAAAGCTTTGGGTTAACTAATTGGCTTATTACACTCGGGTCAAAATTTGCGTTGGGGGACCAACGTTCCGCATGTTATTAAAGATATAGATAAATTAGGCGTTAAGCTTAATAACCTTAAGAATATACTTATTTAGGGAGATAACTGGGTACCCATCGTGCGCAAGTAGGGTCACCCTTAGTTGCTCCTTTATTAACTAGAAAAGAGTATTGCTTAAAGCTACCTAACTAAGTTAGAGTTACGTTAACTACACCGTTAATTTAGCCACCTATCTATTCATTAATTACTTAGGGTTCTTTAGTAAGTAGGCTATAAAGTCAAGGTTAAGGCAATTAAGTATCTTATAAAGTACTACTATTACTACCAAATAAACCAGAAGTCCCCTAGCTGATTTAAGTTTACCCTTAAAGATAACTATAACTTTAACTTCTGTATTATTATTGACGTTATATATCTTAGCGGCAAGCTAGTACTCTAAGTTATTAACTTCTTAACCTCCTTCCAAGCCGCACGTTTTTTAAAGGATATATTAGCTAGAAATATATAGGATACCCTTTAATTATACTAGATTAATATCTACCTAGGACCCCCTAATTAAATCGTCNATAATATAGGAAAGAACTTCTTATTTATAGAGTTTTAATAATAGATAAAGGTAATAGCAATTAAGGTTAAGGAAGTCCCTATTAAGACATATAATAGTATTAGAAAAGTAAAGCGGTATTACACACTATTACGCCGCGTATATAAGATTATCTCTTTAAAACTAGAGAATGCTAGTAAAGAACTTACCTTATAAATAGCTATTAAAGCTATTAATAATTCCGCTGGCCTAGATAGACTTATACCTATATTACTAGTCTTTAGCGCCTACCCTTAAATAACTAATAATTCTCTACTATCTCCCTCCATTATATAATAAGCTAAGGCTATTCACAAGGCAATAAAGGAGGTGCGACGTCTCTACGCTATATGCCAGGTTAATAATATACTAGGAATAAGAAATGGCCTAAATACCTTAACTACGCTTAATCTACTACTTTAGTCTAAGGTACGCGTATAGCGTAAAAAGGGAGAATAGTTAGGCCTATATCAACTTATTACAATTAATAGTTAAACTTATACTATTTAGATGCCTTATAGACCCACTTAATTCCATTTAACTGTTATTAAGCCTTACTATAAAGATAACATTTTTAAGCCTTTATAAGACGCCCCAAAAGATACCCTAGAAGAGAACTGCAATTAATATACTCTAGAAGGCGACTATAATTCTAATATAATTATAGTAGATATGCCGTAACTATAACGCGGTAGAGGTTACCTGAAGGAATTACAAAATTGCTAATATCTTATTAATTTTAAAGAGTAATTTGTTACCGCTATTAAGAATAGAGTTAAGTTATTAATGGCCTTTATAACAGTTAAAGAGAAGGCTAACTTTAAGCTCGCAAAACAGCTCTAAAAGGAAGGTCGTATTATAACTCTAGGAGCTCCTTTCTAAGCATCTAATAAATAGGAGATTGATAGTCTTATTACAAGAGGAGTTTTTAAATTCAAGAAGTATAACCCTACTAAATTCAATAGAGTTTATATCTTTAAGTTAAGAATAGTTAATAAGATTAAGGGCAAAGCTACTAACGCCCTATTTAAGAAATTAANGCTTATTATCTNNGGCTANAACAATAATAGTAAGGAGGTAATTCTTANGTAATCTTCTATAATTTAACAAGCTAGTTAGTAAGTTATTATTACGCTAGCTCCCTCCTTAATAAAGAACGGAATAGCGGTTTATTTATAAGATATTACTTAGGCCTACACCCAATTAAAGACGCACCTTCAGCGCTTAATACTAGCATACCTTTTAGAGCAAATTCGCCACTAATATCCCAAAGATATAATTATAGTTATGCTTAAGCCATTATATGGAATTGTAGAGGTAGGAACTTATTAGTAGGCTACCTATAGTAAGTACCATAAAGAGAGGCTCTTAATAACTACTTCTATATTTAATCTATACTTCCTTATTATAACTATAGGAACTCTATTCAGAATTGTCGGCATATAAACTAATAATATAATTATCTTAGGAGACGACCAATTCTTAGCTCTTAAAGAAGATAAGCTAGTAAAGGCAAATCTTATAGCAAAGCCAAAGGAAAAGCTTAATTTAATAACACTATTACTTTTTAATAGATGTATCCTCTCCCTAAATAAGGATTCTATTACTTTACGCCAGAAGGGTTAGGGTAAGAAGATTAACGTTATTAACGTTAATTCTCTAAAGTAAGGATATATAGAGCAACGCGCTTACGGAGCTTATATTACTTCTATCTATTAACCTAAGGCTTTATTTAATCTCTTTATTACCGCTTAACACTAGGAACTAACTAAGGATAACGTTCTTGCCCTAAATAAGCGTCTTTCCTAGTAAATAAACTATCTTAATTGGGGACTACTCTACGTACCTATTAATCTTCCCACCGCTAAGCTCTTCGTGTTTATTAATAGATTATTCATAAATAATAAAGATTTTAGCTCCTAGCTAGGATATAAGATTATTATCGCGAACAAATTTACCGGAGAGAATAACTTTACAATCCACGGCAATTTTATCTATTAGAGCTTAACTAAGAGTAAGCGCGTCACTTAAAGTGTTCTAGTGTTAGAGATATATAGAATAGTTAGCGGAGTTAATATAGCAATTATAATTAGAACTACCCTAAAGATAATTACAGATTAACTTAAACTCCCTATTATCCCTATAATTATATACACCGACTTATATTCCCTCTATAAATATTTAATTAAGCTTGGTACCATAAAGGAGAAGCGCCTTATAATTAATATTATGGCACTTTAATAATCCTATAAGCGTTAAGAACTCTTTAAAATTTAATAAATTAATAGCTAAAATAACCCGGTAGATATAATAATAAAGGCAAACCCAAATAAGGCACTAGAGACATTCGTTAATATAAATACTCTACGTATGCGAGTTAAAGGTTAGGTTAAGAGGGAGTAGGAAATATAGCTAGCAGAATATAGCTAGCAGAATTTGGCAGAATATTATAGCTTGGTAGAATTTAGCAGAAGTCTATAGCTTAGTAGAATTTGGTAGAAGTCTATAGCTTAGCAGAATTTAGCAGAAGTCTATAGCTTAGTAGAATTTAGCAGAAGTTTATAACTTAGCAGAATTTAGTAAAATTTTATGGCATGGCAGAATATAGCAAATTATGGTAGGTTGTGGCAGATTACGGTAAAGTACGGTCTTATAACTGGGCCTAATTAGTAGGCGTGCGTAAGGTATTATAGGGTGGTTCCATAACGCTACACAAGTTAAGCGGTATCTATGTATATAGATGGCAACCATAAAAGAAGAGTTGCCAGTGTCGGGAATAAGGCAAGCGGTCGTCACGTGTCGCCGCAGCACTAGCGTAGCAAGGAGTCTTAGGCTCCTCGTCCTTCCTCATTCCTACAAGCATATTAACTAACATCACTGTAACCTACTCGAGTAGTCGTTATTGGTGAGTCACCCTGTGTGACTAACAGTACCCTTATAGTTTACCTATAGTAGTTTATTAATAAGGTCTAGTTCTATAGAGTTAATAGGGCATATCTCAGCATTTAAAGAGTCTATATTTAGTTCTGCCCGTATTTAGGGGTTAAGGTACTTTAGTTATAGTAGCGCCTAAATCCGTAATAAGATCTTTACAGCTATCTGGTTATTTATATCCTATTTATACCTTATAAGAGCATCCGCATAGTTAGTAGCGTTAGGCCTATATATAATTAGGAAGTTAAACTAAGATAGGGTATCTGCCTAGCGCGCCTATCGGGCTATAAGGGCCTTTATTCTAAGGCCTTATAATCGGAAACTACCTAAATAGACTTAGGAGTGCCCTCTAGTTAGGCTTACCAGTGCTAAAAGCTAGAGATAATAGCTAGTATTTCTTTGTTATAAATTAGGTAGTTTAGCTTAGTATCTACTATAGTCTTTAAATAGTAAGCAATAGGGTGCTATTTTCTGTCTATCTACTTTTAGGAGTAAACGCTAGCTATAATGCTATCTAAGGTATTAGTTTCTAGCATTAAGGGCTGTTCTAGATTAAAGTAGGCGAGTAAGGGAGCAGAGACCAGTCGTTTCTTAAGCTTATTAAAGGCCTACCTATATACAGTATTAAAGTAAAAGGGCCGGTCCTTATAGGTAAGTAGGCTTAGTAGTTAAGTAATCCTGCTATAGTTCTTAATAAAGCGTTAGTAGAAGTTATAGAACCCTAAGAATAACTATACCCCCTTTACGGTCCTTAGGAGTACCCATTAGTTAATTACGGCCGTCTTTTTTAGGTCTGCCTTAATTCCGCTTATACTAATAATAAACCCTAGGTACTTTATATACTTAACACTAAATTCTAACTTCTTAATATTGGCTTAGAGGCTAGCTTCCTAAAGCCGTTGTAGGACTTTATAGATATGCTCTTTATATTTTAGTTTATTTTTAGAGTAAATTATAATATTATCTAGGTATACTATATAGAAGTTGTTAAGGTAGTTAAATAGTATATTATTTATATATCGTTAGTATATAGCTAGTCCGTTAATTAGTTTAAAAGGTAGTACTTTATATTTATACGTTCCGTAATAGGTCTAAAACGTAATAAGGTTTTCTAATTTAGGGTCCATTCTAATTTGGTAAAAAGCCTAGCGGGTATTAAGCTTTATAAAGATCTTAGCTCTACTTATTTAGGCCAAAGTCTCATTAAGTAAAGGTAGTAGGTAGTGGTCTTTAAGGGTTAAATTATTAAGCTTATGGTAGTTAATACAGAAACAAAGTCTTCTATTTAATTTTTTGGTAAAGAGAATAGGTAAGTTAAAAGAGGCTTAACTAGGCTTAATAAAGCCCTTATCCAGGTTATTAATAAAATACTACTTTATAGCCTATAATTCGGCAGTAAATTGCTGTTAGAGGGGGCTATAGCTAAGGGTAACCACCTTATATGGCTTAATTTTAATCTTATAGTTATACGGTCGGTAAGGCGGAAGTATATTAGACGCTACTTTAGAAAAGGTATCTTTAAATTTCTAGTATTAATAGGGCAGTTTCTGTTCTACTAGCTCCTTATCTATAAGTTTACCTTTTTCTTAGGCTAGGGCTTTTTCCTCTTTAATTATTTAATTAATTTTGTATAAGCTAGTTATAAAGGTAATAGTATTAGGCTAAACTAGGTTCTGGTAGAATCCTATAGCGCTAATGCAGTAGATATTAATTAGTGGGAGGTCTGTGGGTTTCTTTACGGATATTTAGGCCGTATTTTGCGGTATAGGGTTTATAGTCTTCCTTAGCTTATATTTTATCTTCCGTAAGTTATCCTTTTAATATATTAGTTTGGTATATCGTCTAATATCCCTAGCCTTTCTTTGTGGCTATATAGGGCCTAAGTTCTCTATTAGGGACTTAGCTAGGCTACTATTAACTTCCTAAGTCTCTAGTGCGGGTAGTATAATAAAGGTAGTCTAGGGGCGGCGTAGTATACGGATCCGTTATAGATTAAGCTATATATCCTTCTTAAAAGCCTAGTCCCTACGTGTTATATTAGCCTAGTAAATAGTATTTATCTATACAGTGGGGTGTTATAAGTGTCCGTGCCCAGACCACATCAAATGTGATATTTTTTGCCAAATTACTATATAGCAACCACAAAATTAATTCTAGAGCTTTAAAATAGTTATAAGGCCTATTACTATATAAAATCTAGCTATTATACCTTTTTTTAAAGTCTTATATTTTACAGTCCTTTATTAAAAGTCTCGATGTTTTACCGATTTTTTACTAAACTTACTATATTTAGCATATATTTTTTACTACTAGGGATTAAAAATATTCCTTAAAATTCTAATATTTTATAGAGATTTGCTTTTACTAAGACTCTCTATATTTAAATTTTTGTTTAAAATATATATAAAATTATTGTAGGGTTATAAAGTCAAAAAAGTAGAAAAAAATGAAATTCCCCCCCATATAAATTAAAAATTTTCAACTTTATAACATTATAATAAACTTTTATACTTTTAAAATAATATTCTAAATATACTAAGTTACAATAAATATAAATATCTAGTAGTAGAAAATATACATTAAATATTATAGATCTTATTAGGGAACTAATAGGATTTCTAAAAGAGTTATAGGTTTTAAACCGAAAAAAAAGCTGTAATAGCTAGATTTAATATATAATATAAACTTCAGCTATTTTTTAAAGCTTTAAAATTAATTATATGGTTGTTATATATAATTTAATAGGGTGGGTTATCTTGAAAATTCGCTTAGCACGGACACTTATGACACCTAACTGTAGCCGTATAAGGTTTTCTATTATAATACTAATTTCTTTTATAAAGGAAGGCGTTAGGGGTATAATTTTAGGCTAAATAAGCTGCCTGTTTTATATATTAAGCTATAAGCCTAAATAGGCTAGCTATTTTCTTCCTAAGATTATATTATAGCTTCTAAGGTCCGTAATAAGGAAGGGGATATTATACTATCTTCGTTAATTAACGCGAAGGTAGATTTATAAGATAGTTATAATAGGTAGCCCTATCTATCCGTTATACCCGTAAATAGGGATTAGTTTAGGCAGTTCTTTAAAGGGTGCATTTAAAAAGTTAGCCAGTTTTGCCGCGCACTTTATATTAATTAAGGTAAAGGTATTTGCTTCTAAGTTAGCTAAAGTAAAGGTTAAAACTTAATATCTATTACGGAATAAAGTATAAGGGATAGTGTAGCTTCTTTTACTAATTAGCTAACCTAGATTAATATATAATATATTAATCCCTTTTAACCCTAGAGAGGAGTCTTCCTTTAGGGTTCCTCTTTTTCCAACTCTATACTATCCTCCTAAATTAATAGGACCTTATTTATCTTTACCTTTATTAGGTAGTTTCTTATAGGGTAGCCTAGTTAACTATATAAGAAGTAAGCTCTTTAATCGCTAAGGGCCTATATATAGGGGTCGCTATATATAGGCCAGGTGTATACCAGGCCCGCAATAGGGGTAGCTACGCGGCTAGCTGCTAGGTTAACTATTAGCTAAATAGCCGGTGCTATAGGGGTTACTAATTATACCGGGGTACTATAGGCCGTTCTTATAGTACTTATGGCCTGGTTTATAAGGTTTCTAGTTTTTAGCTAATTAGCGCGTGCCTTAATATAATAGAGGCCTTAGTTAATAGCTAGGCAATAGTCTATAAGTTCCTTTAACGTTTATATTATAGTATAAGCTAGTAATACGGCCCGCTATAAGTCTAGGGTAAGCTTATTAAAGAGGTCTAGTAGTAGGTCTTCCTAGGGGATCTAGGCCTATCCTACTAGGTATAGAAAGCGGGTTTAAAAGGCTAAAAAGGTCTCCGTTGTTTTTATATTTAGGCTTTTATAGCTAAGGTAAGCGTTTTATACTTTAAAAGGGTCTTTATAAATAGAAGATAAGTATTTAACTATTTCTTTTTTAGAGATAAAGGGGTTTATAAAGTCTTTAGTATATTACAGGTGTAAATATATCTAGGCGTCTCCGCTAGTACAGCTAAAGATATAGGCTATTCTAGCTCAGGCGTTAGGAAAGTAGTCTATATTAACTTTAAGCTTATCCTATAATTAAAGCTTCTAATTATTAAATATAGGGTTGGTTCCGTCTATAAGTAGTAGGGAATCCGTAACCTTTACTAACCGCTTTAGTACTATATAGACCTTAGTAGATCTACTAAGGCGCTAAAATAGGGTCTAAAGGACTATAGCAAGTCTTTAGTTATTTAATAATAACTTATTATTAGATATAGGGGTATCTCTAGCTTTAAGCAGCTCTTATAGTTGTTTAATTTTAGTATTAGCTGCCGTAAGCTCCGCCTAGGGGGTTAAGATGTTAATTATTTTCTTGTCTAAAGTATTTAAGGGTCCTATAGCTACTTTACCTACTACTATATTTTATGGCATAGTGGTAGGGGTATTAGTTAATTCTAGGTAATTTCTTTAGGGGTTTTGGTCTGTGTATATCTTATAGGTCCTTTCCTTAGGGTTCTATTCTTTTCTTTTAGGTCTTGTCCTTATGGTTTTAGTAATATCCTTAGGGTCTTATTCTATATTCTTGTCCTATTTATAGTCTTATAGATATATTTAAGTTCCTTCTTAGGAAGAAAGAGTAGAGTAAGCTTTAGATAATATTAGCGACTTAGTTAATTAAGACATAAGTAGGGTAGTGGAAAATCTAAACGATCCTTATCGATACGATACGCGAGATCATATCATATTATATTATATTAATCGATTTTTTTTAATCCGCTACTAAATAAGCGAGTAATCTACTAACGTCCTTAGCTTCCCTATTAATTAGGTATCTCCTTTCTACTCTCTATTTATACTTCTCTTTATATAAGATACTATATATAAGATACTATAAAATAAAATAAAGTGGTAAAAAAGAGAGGAGATTAAATTTAGTAACTTTTATCTATTCCTTGTTATCCTCTAGTTTTATAATCCAATCCTTACCCTTTAGTGCTCCCGCTGCCGCCGCTATAGGCTAAGAATTTTTATTGTACGATAAATATCAAGACCTATAATCCCGCTACTTATAATTTCTACAGCACCTACTATAGAACCCTAGGAGACTCTAACACTTAGTAAAGGGGTAAGGGCCTACTAGATAACGCGGAGTTGCTATATAGGCCTTATAGGGCTAGCGTTAATTAGCTCTCTACCTTATATAAGTAATATAGGTTACTTATAATTATATTTAGAGATCCACGGCTCTAAATTAGAATTGCATTTATATATAAGGGCCTCCCCATCTACACCTGCTTCTTTAATACCCCCCTTACCTAAGCCTCTATATTAATCGCTAGTAAAGCTTCTACCCTCTCCTACTTATCCTAAGAGTAGTTAGTTATATAGGTATATTGTATAGAGAGGAGAATTTACTTATAGTATGGTAATGTTGCCGAAGAATCTCTTATATGGTAGGACGAGAAGTATACCAAATAATTGTATTTCCCAATTCCTAATAAAGGACGACGTTAGTAGGATTTAAACTTATAATCTATTAAGTTTAAAGTTAGTATATATTTATATATGCGACCTATACGCCTTTAGTGGTTATCTTTTATTTAAAATTTTAATTTTATACTAACTCTTTATACACTCTATTCTTTTAATATTTAATATTCTAAGCTTTATCCGTTCCTATAATATTGTATAATATCCTTTTAAAGTCCCTCTATATATGTATATTGAAAAAACTGGAGCTCTTGCTGCACCCGGCCCAAAAAGACCAAAACCAACCAAAAGAACCCTGAAAAACACCTAGAGAATCCCCCTGAGATGCATGCATCGCAGGGGAGGCACACGTCGAATGACGGTGGCTCGCACTCGCGCGCGACCGCTAGAACTACGCCTAGCAATGGCCCTCCATAATAAAGATAGGCGAATACCACACTATAAAGCGGAAATACCTCTATTAAGAAGGCATCTAACAAAATATAAAGCCTATTAGACGCGTCTAGTATCCAGAATTATAGGGGAGTAACCGTTAGCTATAACGAACTAATATAGCTAGTAGAATGGCTTTGCTAGTCTAGTAAACCTTAGGCGCCCCTCTAGCAAACCCTTAATTAAATCCTCTAACGGCTAAGCAAAATTAAAAATAAGTATAACCCCCCCTTACCGGCGAACCGCACTTAGGCCGCTATAGCTGCGCTTTTATAGTATAGGGAACTTACCCCCCTTAAGTTAACAACCGGGTATATAATTATAATATAACCAAATATAGAACAAGCAGAGGGGCTTAGGGGATAATTAGAAATAGAAGTCCTTATAGAGATATATAAAGAGGTCTATAACGCTATTATAGTCCGATACCTTAAGAGCGGAGATATTAGAGTTACTTTAAAGAACTAACAGGCAAAGGAACGAGCTGTAAGGGTAGGGGATAGGCTAAAAGAACGTATTGGTATAAAAGTACTCTGCAAGGATTACCTAGTTAAAGTCCTAGCGGTTCCTATAAGCCTTAGGGTAAAAAAGGAACGCTAGGTAGATAATATAGTAATTATATAGGANATAGTAAGANAAACGNAANNCCTTATANTAGGACTNNAAATNACCTAAATCTAATAGCTTTAATAGGAAAATATAAACTAAGTATATAATAAGAACAATAAGAGGATATAAGGGTTACTAGAGACTTGCTAGGGAAACTATAAGAGTATATATATTAGGTCCCGCCGCGCTTGCGACAAGTTCGCAAGCACTCTCAGTCTTTTTGGCCGTATGGCGACGTGGAGGCGGGCCACGTTACAATTGTGCTTGCGAACTTACTGGGGCAGTGTCGTGGGTTCGATCCCCATCGATCACTTCGCTCTGGTACAGTCTAACACGCATCCGTGCGATAAGGGCGGGTCGGCTGAGTCCGATCGCTTACGTTACTGGGGACTAACTAATATAGTGGATACTCTTGGCGTTTGATCCCTGTGGCGCGAACGGGCGCACAGAGGGAATCCCTGCGAGCGCTCGAGGACGAGCGCGCAGAGGAGAGGGCAATTGTAAGAGTATATATATTAGTCCCGCCGCGCTTGCGACAAGTTCGCAAGCACTCTCAGTCTTTTGGCCGTATGGCGACGTGGAGGCGGGCCACGTTACAGAAACGCTAGACGAACGCACGGCTCCCTTATTGTTAGTACACATATATTAGGAATATAAAAAACTCCTTATCTAAAAAGGAATAATTATAAAATGGCCTTATATATAATATAAGGCTCTATAACTACAGACTACGCCTAAAATAATATATTGCTATATATAATAGGGATACACCTAATCTATATACGCAGCATAGTGTGTACTACGGCCACTATGCAGGCCTACGATACGAGATATTACTTAAATTAGACTAAATAAAATGCGCGAACTGCTACTAAAGCACATATAAGGCATAGAAGAGAGAGACTATATTAAATATAGGAGACGGAAGTAAGGCTTAATAGGCTATAGGGAATAACTGCATACTAGGTATAGTTATAAATAGAAACAACAGGCAATTAAGCTAGGGGGATATAGGTGCCTTCCTAGCGTTTCCTACCTTTAATACTAAAGGGCTAGGCTAGCTATCCTAAGCCTTAACGGGCCAGAAGCGACGCCGCGCGCACATACTAGACTAATTAGGGACATAAGGGTTTACAGGGATATAAGGGAGAGGACGCCCTGTAGGAAGACCCCCTATAGATAGCGATAACAGCTTAAGGACTAGGATAATTAAAAATTAGACTTAATACGGCAAATATAATATTCGCAGCCAACCTATAAAGGGTATATAGCCGACTAGTAGAATAGGGGAAGAACTGGTAAAAATAATAGATTTAGATATAGAAGCGCTAATAGGATATATAAGACACAGAAATGGAAAAGCTCTATATAAATAAGTAGTAAATTAGGTGTAGATATAAGAGATAGAAGCTCTAAATATTTTAAAGAAGTAGAAATAAAAGAAGTGAGGAACAAAAGAGAGGTTAAAAGACCCTTGCTAGGGGTCCACCACCTATCTATTATTATAGTATAACTATAGTAACACAAACCACCGCTTATAAAGGCCTTTACTAGACAGTCTAGACCTAGAGAAATACTATATCCTTGCTAATATAAGAGGCCCGTATTATATACCTTATATATAATTAATATACTGCCCTAGGATTCCATTCCTATATAAAACAAAAGCAGCTATATTATATATACTCATTATAATTAGAAGGCTATTAGCCTATCCTTATAGTTATAGCAGGGCAATTAACCAGATATTATAATTATAATAATTTAAACATATAGGGGAACTGGTATAAATTATTAAATATATATAACCCTAGGGTTAAAGGGGTTCTATAAATAGAGAATATATTATCGGTAATAAGCTTTAGAAACTAAAGGTATAGAGTTTATTCCTATTAGGAGATATAAACCTCTACTACCTACGGTAGGGGGGTATCTATATTACTGCAGACTAATAGTTAGAGGTGGCCTATTAAGAGCTATAGATATCTGGGGCCTTAAGCTAGCTACCCCCTAGAAGCCATTATATGGGCAATTAAGGCACTATTAGAAGTATAATTAACCTTATATTTATAGACAAAGGCCTATACTAGAGACTTAAAAGGTGTAACCCCAAAGAAGAATAGGCACTTACCCTAGACTATATCCCTATCTAGATATAGCTAGACCTAGATACTAAAGCGTAACTAAATAGAAAAAGATACGCAATAAGGAAGCTTAAGATAGATAGTTTCCTTAATATAGTTAAATAACAACTTTAAGACCTAGAAGAAATCCACCTAATACTAAATAAGCGAGGCCTATTGACTACCCCTAAGGAAATCGACCGAAGACTAGAAAGGATCTAGGCAGTAATTAAAAATGGGCTAGAAGAGCACTGCCCGATCTTAAAACTGGGCCCCTATACGCGACACGTATAGTCTATATAATGCGCAGTTCTAGTTACTAGCTAATAATAAGTAAGAAGGAAATATATAAGTAGCCACAACCCTAAAGATAAGAGACGATATAAAGATATAAGAAACAGCTAAAGAATACCCTAAAAAAAGAAGTAAGGAATAACTAGAGACGGTTTATAAATAAATATACTTCTAACCCGAGCCTCCCCTATAATAAGGGCCTTTGGGATATAGCAAAATAGGTAAAGAAAAAGGCAGGGCGCCTAGTAGAAGACCTATACCTACCACCCCTATAAAGAGTAGGAGAATCACAGGCTATAAACGATAATAATAAGAAGGTAAAGATCCTTATAGAAAGGTTCTTCCCTTAATCGGCTCTAGCAGACCTTAGTAATATCACGGGCGAAATACCAGTGACTTACCTATAGGTTAATAGCGATATAATAATAGAGGAAATGGCTAGAACTATTAGCCGCCTTTTAAATAATATAGCATTAGGACCAGATGGGATTTTAAATAAGGCCCTAAAAACCTGTGGGCCACTTATAGCACCTTAGCTTATAGATATAGCCAGAGCATACTTTACTATAGGCTACTACCCGCGACTCGGAAGATCTATAATAACAGTTGTTCTATAAAAAGAAGGTAAAGCAGATTACTTAATCCTAGGAAGCTACCGCCCTATTGCCTTAGAAAACACCCTTAGCAAGATCTTAGAAAGGGTAATAGCGGAACATATAGTAGATATGGTAGAGGAATACGCCCTACTACTATAAAGCTAAATAGGGGCAAAAAAGAACCGCTTAACACTATTAGCACTTACGCTACTCGCTACCACTATTAAATCTACATAGGCGATGCAAAAGGACTTTATAGTATTAATGCTTAGCCTAGATATTAGTGGTGCCTATAATAATATACCCCACAAGCGTCTCCTATATATCCTTAGGGTAAAGGGCTTCCTAAAATAGATTATATAATTTATCTAAGGGTTTATAGGCTAAAAAGAAATATTACTGGTCTTTAGCGGATACCAGAGCCCCCCTATTATAGTTACAACAGGAATACCATAAGGATTACCCCTCTTACCTATACTCTTCCTTTTCTTTATAAGCAACCTACTTAACTTCTTTAAGGAAGGGGCGACCTAGGGAATAGGCTTTATTAACGATATAAACCTAATTATATACAGGCTAATAGCCGCAGAGAACTGCAGAACACTAGAGAAAGCCTATAACACTTATATAGAGTAGGCAAAACATTATAGAATCTAATTCTCACTAGAGAAATACCAGCTAATCCATTTTATAAGAAAATATAACTAATCTACAGATCTTTAGCATATAATTCGCATTTAAGGCTTTAGGGGTTAACTAGTTTAGGGCCTAAGGGTATTAGGAGTATAGGTAGATAGTAAGCTCTAGTGGAGCGTATATGCGGTATAAGCGGCCCATAAAGGCTAAGCACAGTTTATCGCTTTATCTAGGATTGTTAATTTTATATAGGGTCTATGCTTTTAGAGGTTACGCCTACTATATATAGTAGTCGTCCGGCTAACTATAATATATAGATCTAGTATCTGGGCCATTGGAGAAACTAAGAAGGGCCCCCTAAAATCACTCCTTAAACCACTTTAAAAGGTTTAAATAGCCTACCTTTAGAGTATTACAGGCGGGTATAAGCAAACGGCTACAGCACTGCTTAAGAAGGAATCTAATATTCCCCCCCTATAGTTATATATTAAAGCCGCTATAATATAAAGAACGTAAAATAAATATAACTCTAATGTTATAAAGTATATTAAGACACGCCTAAGTAAACTATAGAGGGACCCTAGGGTGCCCCGTAGGAGAATAAACCAACAACCCTAAAGTAGGAAAGAGATATTAGAGAAATAGGTAAAGAAAGTAGAAGAAAAATGGTGCCGCTTTAGGGCCCAGGCCTATATAGAGGAGAAAGGGAGACGCGTAAGAGGTTAGTAAAAATAATAGCAAGATAGAGAAAGGAGCTAAAGTAGAATATATAAGAACGCCGGGAAACTATCTACCATAATACAATACTAGTTAGACCAACGCTAGAGAGGTAAATAGGAGTTAAAGGTATAGAGGCTAACTTAGGCAAGACAAACCTAAGCTATAGTATAGTTAACGCTATAGGGGGTAAATATCTAAGGGCTCCGAGAAGGCCTAATAAAGGCAGAAAATATAATAGTAATACTCTTAAGAACAGGAATAATAGGACTAAAAGATTGGCTTTACTGGGTGGGTATCCTAGTAAATAGCCTAAGATGCGAATATAGCTGGCTAAGACAGACACCAAAACACGTAATACTGCTATGCCCCCTACGCACCAATTAAGAAATAATACTCTTAGTAGCTAGCACAGAGAACTATAATACACTACTCTTAATATAAAAAGGCCTTAAGGCGGTTACCTAGTGGCTTATTAGTTAAAATATACTAAATTAGTTCTAAGTTGCAAGGGAAATAGTAATAGAAGGTAAGGGGGCGAGTAGCAGGTGCCCCCTAGTAACTCTATAGTAGTAGAGTAAAAGTTTATAATACTAGCGCGTCTATAGGCTTATTACGGCAGCAGTAGTTCCCAAAAAGGTTAAATAGTAAGGTAGTAAAGCACTATAGGCGACTTATAGGCGCTAAGTAGGCGAGTCCCAAAAGGCAGGGAGATGGATCACGGGGTTTTCTCATTTTTCTTAAATAGAGTTTTCTCCCCATATGTAAATAAGGAGTAGTCCGCGTGGGCCTAGTAGGGATCTAAATCGGACGTTAAGCAATGAATTATTAATATCCTTTTAAAAATACTCTCTTTGGTTCGTCGCTTATAGCTAGAATTAAAAGTACCTTTTTTATAAAGAGTAAAAGCTGCAGCTAGCGCTTTATTTGTTGTTCTTAAGACTACTACTAAAGTAGAGAAACTTTAATTTCGTATAGTACTTTAGAGTAGTAGTCCTTATACTTATCCTGGCTTGCTAGTTAAGTAACCTTTTTTTTTAACTTATTTATAATTTAATTGTACTTATTAAGTTCCTTATACTTATCTTATAATAGCTTATTATATAATACTATCTAAAGAGAGGTAATAGGCTTCTTTAATTCTTAGTACGTTTCCTAGAGCCGTTAGACCTTTAAAAGTACTATTTTCTACTACTCCTTCTTTTAAAATGTCTTAATATACTTTATATAACGATTTAGGTAAAGAATAAGTGTAGCGGCGTAAAGAGGCGAATTATCTGTTCTCTGGTAGTACTCGTTAAACTTCGCCTATACATTCTTTACTCGAAGTAAGAGAGCTTTATTTAATTTAAAGAGTGCCTATTATATAATATTAGCTTTAGCTTAAATAAAGTGGCTAAAAGAAGAGTTATATAAGAGAGTTCTCTATATATTTAATAAGTATATCTATTGTAAAGAGTACTTAATTAAGTGTTATATAATCCCCTTATATCTCTAATATTGCACGGTAGAATGGCTTTAGAAAAGTATAAATTGTATAAAAAAGCTTCTAGTTTTGTGGTAAGATATAATCCTCCTTAAGTATATTAAAGTTGCTCTTAATATAGTTATTAATTCCTAACTTATGCTTAAGTAAGACGCTAAGTATTTAATACCAGCTATTCTATTTTATATAATTATTAAATAGAACTTATCTTCTAACTAAAGTCTTAAACTCCTTTATATAGCTTACTAAGGTATGGAAGTATACTATAATATTATAAAGCTTGCTAAGTAGGCCTATTACTTAGAAGACCTATTTCTACTTAATCTCTTCCTTATAACTTCGCTCCTTTCCGCTTATATTATTCCTTTTATATAACTTAATAGCCTTAAGTTTAAGAGTATCTTTAAAGAGGAAGGCCTAGACGGCGAGATTAATAGTATACCCTTGGCAGCGGATATATTATTAGATAGGATCCTAGGTAATATCCTTATTATTGGCGAGATACTTATAGATTGTATAATAGAGAGTATTATTTATTATAGAATTATCTATAATAATAGCTCTAAGCTTTTATATAATCCTATACTCCTCTAAGACTAGGAGAAGGGTATTCTATTATTTAGCTTTATTATAACTAGGTACCGTATAAAGGGTAAAAAGAGCTTTTATTTAGTTTTCCTGGCTATTAATAAAGTGGGCGCAGACTGTAAGAAGAAGGTGGTTATTTAGGGACATCTAGATATTAATAGAAAGATAAATACTTATTAACGCTAATTAAACTTGTCTTTATATAATGTCTTTCTATAACTAGAAGGAATGGGTAATTATCTAAGAAATTTTTAAGTATACTGTTGTTATTGAATTGGATAACTTTGGGTTAAGAGCCTAATAAAAAATATAGAACTCTTCCTACTCTATAATCCGGAATAGAAGGTTTTATATAATAACTAAGTTAATAAGAGCTTATTGGATAACTTCCTTATTTAGAACCTTTATAAGGATTATAGAATTAACTTTATCTGTCCTAAATTCTAATACTATTTTTACCTAAAGTTCCTAAAGCTTTTTAAGTGCTTACTTCTTTATATAAGGCTATTTTAAGTTAATAGAGATTGTATGGTCTTTTGTAAGGTGTTTTTTTATATTTATAGTTAATAGTGCTAAGTAACTTTCGTACTGATTGCAGTATATAAGCTTTTGGTTCTTTTTATCGTATATTAGCTTATTTTCGTATAGTGGGCGAGTAAATTTATAGACTGGAGATTAAAGCTGAGCCTGTTGTATGCTAGAGCTCTTAATTAAGCTAGGAGTATTTTTAAGAAGAGATAAATCCGCTTCTAAAGCCATGTTTTGTATAATATTAAAGTAGAAAAGCAGTAGATTTAGTAAAAGAAAATTTAATGGGGAATGCCAAGGAATATCACGATACTTCGATACGATATGAGATATCGTATTAATCGTGTTACCTTAGCAAGCTCAGACCGAAGAATCAATTAGCGGACTTACGTATATCCGCAAGCGGATATCGCTAACCTTTTTTGTCAAAAAGTTGATTCTATGGTCTGAGGGACTTTTCCAACGTTTCTTAAGCGATGCGACGTTGTTTGTATGTAAAAGCAGTCACCTTTTTTAATGAAATTNATCTATAGCCCNANAACAGCTATTATTTTATAAATATTATTNNATTAATCTATAGAACTAACTCTATAATTNATNAACTTTTNGGCCTTATATATNCGCCTNCTGCGACATTATAGCTAAGTCTCGCCGCGTTGTCTAAATTTGTATAGGGAGCTATATACAATCTTTAATAAAATTGTTAAAGCTACCCACGTAAGGTCTAGGGCTGCACATAGGCTTAAAATAATCGCACGAGCTAGGTCTATAAATAATTAATTTTTGGCTCTTATATATATACTTTTTGCGACGTTATATATAATGTTACAATCCCTAATAACGACTTTTTTTTTGGCAAAAATAAGCACAGCTCCTAGGGGTTATGGGCCAATTTAAACCCAATATCTATAAAATATCGGGTCGTCTCTCTAATCGATAAACTTTTCTTAGTATTTTAAGCCGTTGTGGTTGAGTGATTTAACCGCGAGTATAGGGAAAATCATGGATATCGTCGGAGCTGCTAAGGGCTGGTTTACTAACTTTTTTTCACCTGATCGCGCCCACCTGTTCGTCGCCCAAAAAACCCACCTGGAACGAACAGGTCGATATTTCCAGGTCGATCAAATATCCAACAGGTAGGAGCTGCTTTGTTTACCTCACCTGTTCGATTTCTACCTATTGAGTTATCTTGGCAGCTGAAATTAATATTCTACCTGGCCTGTTTGACGTTCTTGCGCTTCCCGCGATTATATAGCCAAAAGTAGTATAGACTGCGCGAATTTACCTACCTGGGCCGTTGAATAGGTGGAATCCTACCTATACCCTCTGTTTAAAAGGGGGGGTCCTGTATATCTATTTGGGTGACCTAGGCGACCTATTTAATTAATCTGACCTTAATTGTAATGTTTTTTTAAAAGATTACGTGATTCTTATTAACCTTAAGTATAAAGCCTTATATATCTAAAGCAGTATACATAGGCCTCTATGCGCTGCTGGCGCTGTTCTATATGCTTATTAAAGGTGCGAAAAACCTTCCTATATTAAATAGTAAGCGCTAGCAGATATTTGATCCTTTGCGCGGTGAGGTAATAATAGTAGAGCTATTATATGGTCCTCCTAAGGCGATTAAAACGCTTACCTATATGGACTAAAGGATGTTTAAATTGCTGCTTAATCGGCTGGTTAATAAATACGAATTACGCCTGTAGGAATATATATCGGCGGAGTAAAAGCTAATGATATTTATGGCGCTATATAGGGGGGGGCTAAGTATGAGGATAGTTGGGTAGGAGTTTTAATATTCAACTCGTATAATTAGCCTATAGGTAGTTAATATTTAAAGTTATAGAGGACCAGAACTTACCTATATAAGCGTTTTTTATAAAGTTCTTAATGCTCTATATAAGCTGCATAAAGATATCGTTAAACTACTGCCTAGTTGCACACCTAAACGGATCGAATCTGACGATAAAATGTGGCCTTTTTTTAGTGACTATATAGGCGCGCTCGACGGCTCGTATATGCCTATTTTGGTGCTAGTAGCTAAGTAATTTGCATGGCGAAATAGGAAGGGCTGGATATCGTAGAACGTGCTTGCGGTGTGCGATTTTGATATAAACTTTGTGTATATTTTACCTAGGTGGGAAGGCTCTGTATATAATGGCTGGGTACTTAGTTTTGCGAAGGATTAAGGCTTCTATATACTATTAGAAAAATACTATTTAGTAGACGCCGGATATATAGCTAATAATCCTTTAGTCCTAGTACTATATAAAAGGTTAGATATTATTTAAAAGAGTAGGCTAGCGTAAGGCAGAGGCTAAAGGATAAGTATAAACTATTTAACCTACGCTATACGTCCTTAAGGAATGTTATTAAGCGTACGTTTGGTGTACTTAAAGCGCGCTTTTTAATATTTAATAAAGGCCGTAGAGGCTATACCTAAAAGACGCAGGTAAAGATTATATGGGCGTTAACGGCGGTTTATAACTTTTTAAACTAGAACAGCTATAATATATATAAGGACGAGTTTAGTTATAAAAGTGAGGACAATTTAGATACCGACAACTGTATAGTTTCTTATAATATTAGTAAGCAAGTAATAAGCTAGCGGTGGGAGGATATAGCAGATATAATATGGGAGTAGTATTAGGACGTTCTAGCTGTAAGGCTTAGGTGTAGTTAAAGTAGAGGTCCTAGAAGTTCTAGAGGAAGACGATATTTAATTTTAGTAGTAATATTACTGTCGGTATCACTTCCGGTAATACGTATTGCTATTACAATAGTGTAGGGGTAGTAACTAATTTTTGATTGATGCTTATTGATTCTCCTATTCTACAGGTGGAATTTGGTGGATTTCCTAAACTCGCTTAGCTCACGTAACTAACCCAATTAGTTACAGACAACCTCGTTCAGACACTAGGAGTATTTAGTTTTTAGTGGTGCTTAAGCACGCCTCCTACTAAATTCCGTTAAGTTCTGCCAGGTCCTATTAAGTTCTGCCGAATTCTGCCATATTCCACCAAATTCTATTAAGTTCTACTAAATTCCGCTATGTTCCACTAAATTCCATTAAGTTCTGCCAAATTCTGCTAGGTAGTTAAAGTAACTAATCACAATTTTCCATCCCCGGGATGGAAAATCGCTATTAGCTCGCTTAGTACTAGCGCCTTAGCGGCTAGCTTAACATCTTCACACACTCTATTCCTACTTTAACATCTTCTTTCTCTACCTACTTGGTAACCTATAGCTTAATTATATTCATATTAATTAGGTCCTTTAACGCCTGGTAAGGCTTTAATTTTATTATAGCGTCTATAGGGTTACTGCCTCCGTCAATCCATTTAATCTCTGCTATTTCTCTTCTCTCATATAATTATTGTAAACACATTAGGTTAACTATAAGTCGTTTCTCTTATATTATCCCAAGTTTAACTAGGCAGTTATATAGAGATTTTAAATCGGTATAAAGGGTAAGTGGTAGTTATTTAAGTTATAGGATCTTCTTAATGGTTGCTTTAATCGCAGCTCCGGTGTTAAATCCATAGGCTATGCCATATAGTTTAGATGCTAAGACACTTTATATAACTCGCTTGCACTTAATAGATAACTAATAGAGAATATTAGCCCTATTATCCTTATCCGTAAGTATAATAACAAAGCCGATCTAAAAGGAGAGGTTATAGTTATTAGTAAAGGATAAGTCCGTAAATATTATTAGTTTAAGAGTGCTTATATTAAGTTGTACGAAACAAAGTCCTTAGGAGGGATTATTAATTTGCCATTATAGCTGCTTATTAAGCTACTTCGCATATTCTTCCTTTAGGTTAATAACTTATACCGTAAAGGAGAGGTTAAAGGCAGCTTCTGGTTAATAGACTATGGCGATATAGGCTCCTCTTGCTCTTTAAGCAACGTACTAGTCCTTTAGTATAACTGCCTTACGGACTTCCCCTCTAGAGCTAGTTAGGTCTATAGCCTTTATAGTAACTAGCTTTAGGTTCTAGCATTAACGTTCCTAGGTAAGGGCTATTAAATCTTTTTCTTGCTTAATATAGCCTCTATTAAACTTAATTAGGGTATTTAGCGTAAGCTTCTCTCTCTCTTTTACTAGGAACTTTGCCTCCTAAAGTTTAGCTTCTTTAGCCTCCGTAAAGGTTTTATTAGCAAGGAATAGTATATTATTAGTCTGCAATCCTATAATTCTAAAGCTATTGCTGTTTATATATAATAAGCAGGGGTTATATATTAACTAGTTTATCCATAGCTTATTAAGGTAGTGGCGGTAGTATATATTAAATTAGTGGTTACCAGCTTCCAGGACACCGTATAGTGGTTTAATAACTCTTAGAATTAATCTATTTTTTAGTCTAAGTTCTAGTAGCGGGCGTACAAAGAAGTCTCTGTTTAGGTGGGTGCTGGACTATACATAAGCTTATAAGATATCGCGCAGGTATAAAGAGGCTAGTCTTCTTTTATTTCCTTATAGGGTTGCTATAAGTACTAGAATAATTCTCTAGCTAACACGTTAAATAGTTAGTAACTATATTAGAACTAGATCTTTGCTATAATCGTTATAGGCTTATACAACCAGTCTAGACTTCTTAAAGGCCTTATCTATTCCGGCGTTCTTAATCTTGTTAATAAATTAGGAGTTAAAGATTCTAACTCCTTTTAGGACGTCTGCTGTATTGGTAAACTTAAAGACGCCTTTCTTAAGTAAACCGTTTATCTCCTTGCGTTAAGACTTTATAAATAACAGTAAGGTATACTTAGAGGTTATAGTGTCAGATTTTGTTAGGCTGTTGTTAATAAATATTAATACGTCTATAATATTTTGCTAGGACTTTATCGGCGATTATTATATCCGTTTTAATCTTTAGAGGGGTATAGTAGCTGCCAGTTCCTTAGTTAGTTCCTTAATTAATTCCTTAGTTAGTTTCTTAGTTGGTTCCTTAGTTAGTTCCTTAGTCAGTTCTTCTAGTTCGGGTTATAAGTATAGTTTTACTGCTATAGTCTTAAAGTTAGTAGGTCTACTAGGGAGCTATACCTTATATATCTCTCTATTAATTCCAAGCAACTTAAATAGGCTAGTCTATCTACCGCTTTATTTAGTATTACCTTTACGCTATACAAGTATATCTAAGTTAAGGGGGAGGTTATAGATTGTAGTGACAGATAGACCATTTTATTAGTTCAGTACATTATTAACTTGCTTCTTTACCCTAATCCTTACAATCTCCTCTATTGCCTTCTTTATAGCTGCCGCTCGCTATATAATAGAGGGTGCTAATAGGTTAAGTTTACTTATTTAAGGGTAGGCACTAAAGATAAGAAGTGTTGGGACTAAGCCATCTAGGCTAGCTATATTATTAGTAGCCTTTACCGCTATTTATAAAGCCAGTTCTTTAGTTATTCCTAAGTCCTATAGCTCCTCTATAATTATTTAGTATACTTGGCGTAGGATTAGATAAGCTCTTTCTACCATTCTAATGGACTAGTAAGCTTCTACTAGGACGCTCTTGGTTAATATAGCCATTGCTATAGCATGCTATTAAAATTCCTTACTTACGAAGTTCTTCCTAGCGTTATAGGTAATGTAGTCAGGTGGTCTAATATAGGTGTTAATCTAGCAGAGTCGTAGGATATCCCAGGTATATTTTGCGGAGATATTACGTAGCTATCTCGCGGCTTAAAATCTAGTAGCTTTATTAATTATATAGAGGATAGGGCTTCCATTAATATATATGATATTAATAAAAATAGAATAGTTAAAATCAAAATTTTAGTCTTTTTATAATATGAACTTAAACCATCTAAGGGATTTGCCGTGTTTCTAGTAGTAGGAGTAGTACTTAGTAAGGTAGTCGATGACCTACTTATTAATATTATCGTAGCTAGAGCGTTCTAGTACCTTATATAGCTTATCTGCCGATAGATATCTAAAGCGGCAGTAGAGTTGGCGGAGTTTAGTAGTAGTTAGGTAGTAAGGGTTTTGGTTAAATAAGTGGGTTATAAATAACTATAATAACTCTTTCTATAATAGGAAGGGGTAACCAAATTAGCGAACTACTAGCACCGATTTTATTAGGGTAACTAGGATATTCTTAAGGTTGTTATAATAGACCTTTAGTATATCCATATCTGCGAGATATAGTAGAAAAGGTATATCAGCCTTTATAATATAAAATTCGATATTGCTAACTAGTATATTAGCTATAACGGAGCTAATAGAAGAGGTAGAGCCGATGCTAAACTAGACGTTAATAGCGCCGGCCTTTAAGGTATCAATAACGGTGTTATAGGTCTTCCTATATACAAGGTATTATCTATAACCTGCTATTGATCTCTTTAAAGCTCTAGTGTTAATTATTACTCTATAGAACTTATTAGAGGTATATTAGCTAGTAGTAACGTAGGCAAATAGGTCTAGGTTATTATGGTAAGTAGTTAGGTTAGTACCGGTAATTATATAGGTAAAGGATTAGTCCGCTAAGTCAGTTATAGTATTAGTAGCTCCTTTATACTGTATTATTCTAGAAGAGGTAAGAAATAGTTTAGTCTATTCCTAAGCTAGAGATACTAGTAGTGACTTAATATTAATTATAAGGGCTTTTATTGCGTTATTAGTAGATTTTAAGTTAAGTTTATTATTATAATTTATTCCCTCGTACTTGGTAATATATTACTTAGCGTGCCTATTAAAGCGGCGGTTAAGTCTATCCTTAAACTTCTTCCTTAATTCGTCGCGTTCTTCTTTTAAGTATTTAGATAACCAGTAGCCTTTTTTATAGCAGATAAAGCAGCGCTTCTTTAATAATGTATATTAGCTAGATAAGGATGATTATATTTTATAAGGTAATCGGGAGTATTGTCTGTGGTAGCGGCGGTTGGTAAAGTAGGCTTAGGGGTTCTTACTATTTAACTTTTTAAATATTGTAATAGAGGATTGTAAGTTATTAATTAGGCCAGTTAAGCTATTAGAGGGTTTAAAGCAGGTATATTAATACACTAGTAACTCCTAGCAGGCGTTAATAAGCTTATTATAAAGAAACTTATCTATGCGTAAATCTAGGTTAAGACCGTACTAGAGGTGTCTTAGTTCTTTAATAAGCAACTATAGGCAGTCTAGGGTTAATTTTCTAGTATTCTCGCCTTTACTTATTATAGACCTTAAGGTTATTGAGTTCTATTGCCCTAGTATACTACGCTTATACTTAGGTCCCTTAAAGTAATTACGTGTGGCGTTATAGATTTAGTTAAATAAAAGGGTTATGGTAACGTTCTTAAGGTTAGTGTAGTAATAGTTAAGTGCTAAGCCACGTAGTATTATAGGGTAGGCTTTAACCTTAGCTTTTTGGGGTATATTAGCTCTGCTACAGAGGTTATAGAAGATGGTAAGTTTAAAGTTAAAGTTGTTATCTTCTCTACTGTACTTATTGTCTTCTGTATATATCTTTATAAGGTTTATTAACTCCTTACTAAAACCCTGGTTTAACGAGGTGGGTTATATTAACGAGATAGGTTATAGGGTTAGTGAGGTTAAGGTTGGGGTTTCAATAGTAGTTTATAAGATTAGATTTTTAGTAGTACTAGTACTAGTACTGGCACTAGCGAAGTTGTTTTTAAGGAGGTAGTTAATTTGTCCTAAATTAAACTTCCCTCCGGCTGCTATATACTCTTTAATCTTAAGCTTAGTCTACTCTATAGGTTCTTATTCTTATAGGGTATTAAATAGCGATTTAGGAACTGTGGCGTTCCTATGCTTTCTTACCTATACGCCGTTAGTCCGTAGGAGTAATCGAAGCTTTCTAATATATATCTAGTTGCAGTTTTTGAAGATTTATACTATAAAGTTCTAGAAATTATCCTTATAGGCTTCCTATAGTTTATTATCTTTAAAGTTATAGACCTTATATTCTAAGGTCTTAAACTACACGAAGTTATTAATGTCTGTAATATTAATGTTATTAGAGTCTATATTAATTCCTCTGCCCTACTTCTTTTGTCCTTCTCTAACTTATTGCCTAATATCTGTTATAGTGGTTCTTATAATAACAGGTAAGTTCGTGTAATAGTTATAGGGTTTAAAACGCGTAATAGACGCGAACTAAGGTTCTTTATCTTATTAAGTTTTAATTTTTAGGTTCTAAAACGCGTAATAAATACAAAACTAAGGGCCTATTAAGGGGTTGGTTCCTTAAATACCTAACGCCTTTTAGAGTACGTAATAGACGCAAACCAAGGGCCTATTAAGGGGTCGGTTCTTTAAGTACCTAAGGACTATATATAAAGAATTAAGGGCCTATTAGGGGGTTGGTTCTTTAGATATATATTAACTAATACTCCTTAGCAAACAGGTTCGGTAGAGGCCTGCAAGCAGAGACTAATTAAGCTCGTCTCTCTTCGTAGGTAGTACGTCTCCTAATCTGTAATCACTAATTAGTGTCGGTATTACTTCCGGTGATACGTATTGCTATTGTAATAGTATAGGGGTGGTAACTGATTTTTAATTGATGCTTATTGATTCTCCTATTCTATAGGTGGAATTTGGTGGATTTCCTAAACTCGCTTAGCTCACGTGACTAACCTAATTAGTTACAGATAACCTCGTTTAGACAATTACCTATCTTTATAAAGACTGAAGTAGTAGATGTAATTTATCTGTAAGCGTAGCATTTAAGTACCTATAAATACGTGCAACACCACTATTAAAAAAGTTGTGATAGGTTATTTAGCTATAGATTAATTACTTTGCCTATACCTCTTAAGGATTAGAGCTAAAATTAATATTATATTAATCCTCTAACTTACTACTAACCTTTAATTCTCTACTAAAGGACCCTAATTATTTAATATGCAACTACTGCTGTTTTATATTAACTACTAGCTGCTTAATATACCCTTTTTAAGCTTTACCGGTAAGCGAATTAAAGATATAGGTCCTGCTTTTAACCTTAAATCCTTTTAGAATAAGTTACTAATTAATAGTAGGAAGGTACTTAAAATTATAAATAAAGCTACCTATAGCCTTCTTAATTGGTGAGCTATATATTGCTAATAGCGTTATCTTTAATAATTTAAACGTCGCCGCTGTCTTACTAATACTCTTACTTAAAGCTTCTGTTACTGCTAATGTCTTTAATAAATGGCTTTAATTGGCAGCCTTGGCCGCGTTCTTTGTTAACCGCTTTATTAACTCTAGCCTCTTTACTTTCTTAGTGTTTTAAGCCCTCTTTTCCGTTATGCTAGGCGTAGGTAAGGGAAATTAGCTTATAGAAGATAATGATATTAATAAGGATACTAAGGAGGATCGCGAAGGCGTTAAGGGTGTTAAGGGTGTTAATATACCTGGTGTAGGAGTAGGGCTTTAGCTATTGATTGGCGTACTAAATAGGCTCTATTTAACTATACTGCGCGGTATATTTAGATCCTTACTATCCTTATTATTATAATTAGACGAATTTAAATTAATATTGCCCCGGTTTTAAACCGAATCCTTATTAAGCGCCTCCTTAATTATGCCGGTATAATTACCACGGGCTATTTTACTAGTAAGTAGCTCCGTTAGTTGCTTATAGTAAATAGGCCATTTTGTTTTAAAAGGTCTCCTTTTAATATGGCTATTAAAATAGCCCTTTATAACGCCTTCCTTATTAGTTTATAGTAAGCCAGTAACCTTATATTTATTTTACCCTAAACACGCCTTAATATGCGCTTCCCATTTGCGGTATATAGCCTTTTAATAATCGTACTTATTTATTAACTGATTAAGAGTAAGGTCCTAGCCCGATTTAACTTTAATATAGGTAATAGCGTTAGCGTAATTGGTGGCTTTAAATGTAGCTCCGTTGGTCTCTTTGCCTTAGGTAACTAATAGCTTTATATACTTTAGAAACGCCTTACTTAACGCCTTAAGCTATACTAATTAAGGCTTCTTACTAGGATCCTTGCCCTCTGCCGCCTTATTTCTCTAAGTCTTTTTAATAGGTAGCTTGGAACTAGCACTAGCAGCTATAAGATCCTTCTTTACTGTATTCGCCCTTACTTGCTTCTTTAGCAGCTTTATTATAGGTATTAATATTAGTAAGGTAGTAGTAGAGGCAGCTTTAGAGGACGTTATACTAGGTGTAGAGGTGGTGGTAGAGGTAGTGGTAAAGGTAGCGGTTGGGTCATGGCTATGGCTAGGGGCAGGGGGAGCTACGCTGGCAGTAGTGTTAACAGGGCTGGCCTCTATGGGCTCGTTGTCGTCGCCTATAAAAAAGGTGCGTATATTAAGAACGGGTTAATTATATCTATAAGGCTCTAACTACTTATTTTATATAGAGCCTTTAGACGTCCCGCGTGCGGCTTATATAACCCTGCTCCACCGCTATTTCGCCCACTAGCAACCTTAGCAACTACCTCTAGTAAACGAACCGCTCTTACCTATTTAATCTACACCCCTGCACGAGCGCTTGCTAGTGGCGCTTACAATCCACCTGTTGGGCTTTAATTTGACCCACCTGGCGGCGTCGACCAGGTGGGCACGAATAGGTGGAAAAAAGTTAGTAAACCAGCCCTAAGAAACATTGGAAATGTCCCTCAGACGTGATTCCGGTGGTTTCGCACAAACGTAGTTAGTCAGGTTGCGGACCGATTGAAAATCCGCACCAACGGAATTACGTCTAAGCTTGCTGAGGTAATTAATCGTGGATCGTCGATCCGTATCGCGGAAAATTGGATTTTCCGCAACCCTGGACATGAGCACAGCAAGAAGGACGTGTGCAAGCCTGTATGATTGGATTGTCTATAAACGAGAATCTAAAGCTAGAGAAAGGAAAGGAGAAGGAGAGCAGCGCCAGTCGAAGAAGGGTTCTTTTATGCGGTCCTCTAGTTACGTAACCGCAAAGTTCTACCAAGTTCTGCCAGTGCCGTAACAAGTATAGCTTGCTAAAGTGGCTTAAGAAGCTAAATATAATGCTTAATAACGTCCTAATTATAGGAAGTAAGGCCGCCAACTTATATATAGAGAGGGCGATTAAGAGGCTTCTAATATAGGTTTAGATTCTTTCTATATTATTAACTAGACTTAACTATTACGAGCTTCCTATTCTATTTATTAATATTATACTACATTATTAAGGAAATAGGGCCTTAAAGCTTAATAGCTTATTTAAATATTATTAAATAACTATTCTACCTAGTCTTAACGGGCTTAACAAGCTTAAGGACTTTAAAATTGGCGCGCGGTAGTATAGCGTTCTCCTCTCGCTAGAAGGCATAGAACTATTTATACTTTTATAGTAAGCAGATTAAATAGATAAAATTAATAAGAGTTCCAAGCGGGCCTTCCTTTCGCTACTTCTTTAGGAACTACTGCTCTTCTTATAGAAGTCTTAGTTTTAATTAAATTAATAATAGGGGAACGCCTACCGTTAAGTTCTCATCACTGTTCTTAAACGTATCTTTATTAGTTCCAAATAGACTTAATTAAGCCACTAGATTAAATATATAGGTAGCGTACCGCACCTAACGTTGCTATTTATTAAATCTAAGCTCTACTACAAGGAAGTTAATATAGGCGTTATCCATAATAAACTAGCCAATTTGACTACTAAGATTATACTCAGCAATAATATTGCCAATAATGTTATAATAGTTATAGCCGCTATATAGGCCAAGCTGCTCTAGTAGAATAAGCATAAAGTCTTAAATCTGGCCTTAATTATCTAAGTAATAAATATAGACACTAGTAAGAGCTTTCTTCTTATTGCGCGTTGTCCAGCTATTAAATAATATATAAAATCTCGTTATTAATCGCGCTAGTTCTTCCATTACTATACCTTTATTACTATTATATTTAGCGAGAACTTAATTATAAATTGCCTTATAGTTTTAGTATAGATTAGGCTCGGCATCTTTATTTACAGCCGCAATTAGGGCTTAAAATTTAGGTTGCTCGACTTTTTACAGAGGGTAGTTTCCGGCGGCGATCTATAGTATAACCGCCTATTTAAAGATATTAGAGTCGTAGGACTTAATAAGCTTATTAGCAACTACTTGCGATATATAGTAGGTTCGTTAAATCTACTCTAGAATAGTTAAAGCCTTCCACTTTTAAGACACTATATAATTAATAAGACTATAAAAATTAACCTAATGGCTATCTATATCCTTAATAAGATATCCTGCCGCAGAAGTAGTAGCTCTACTAGTCTTATATAAAGTCACCTTAATCTTATATAGATGGCAATATTTATATAAGAAAATGGTTATTTTCTTACCAAATCTTTACTAGAGCCGCCAGCTATAGTCCTATATAAAGCTTAGAGTTCTAAGGAGGTCTTAATAAGGCCGTTAATATCTCTCTATACGGTCCCAATTAAGGCCTTTATATTCGTCCTTAAGGGGGGTTAATTCTAATAAGGTATTAGAACCTTCGCAGGCTTTGCTAGGCGCGATTGCAGACATATTCTCTGCTAAATTAATAGGGCCAGCTTTAGAAAGATGGGAAGACATAATATAGGCAGTATAGCGATAGGAATTGGTGGGTAAAAGAGGAGATTTTAGTAGGCTTAAGTCAAAAAGACGCGTTCGGATGTTTATTTTCGGCGCGTATATTATATCACAATCGTAGTATATTATAGAACTGCCCAAAATCAACCACCAAGAACCCCTATATCTTATGTATTAAACGAGCAAACTAACTTAATTAAACGAGACGATATAGGGCTTGATTGACTGCTAAAATCGGGCCTCTGGGTTTGATGATAGGGTCTATAGGGAGTCACGTGCCCACAGTGCACGGCTTAAAGTCTCTGCATTAAGAACTTTAAGCAGTAACAATATTATCTAATTGAATTCGAATATGCTAGTTCTCGTTAATTAAAGCTGCTGTTGATTCATTCATTTAGATCTTATTTAACCGTCGAGTCTCCTCCCTTAAAAAGCTTCGAATTTAGGCCGTTGTCGTTACCCCTCTCCGCCATCCTATATTACCCCGTCTACTCCGTATAACAGACCTTTTTGAAGACGCTCCTGCATACAGCACACGCTCTTGTTCTTGTGTTCTTAACAGCAAAGGCTTGTAGACATGTCGCTCCTCCGTTACTATGGCCCCTACGCCCTTTACTACAGCCGAAAAGCGCCTATAGGATATTTATAAATAAGAGCTAAAAGACTATAAGCAGGAGCGTAATTATAAGGCGGCTTTAAACTAGGCTACCCTTAAAGTATTTACTGCTTCCACAGCCTAGGCGAAGTTAGCTATAGAAGAAATATACTAGGCGCGGCTCGCCGCCATTAAGAAGAACCCTATAATAATTAACGCGGTAGAGGTTAACTCTAGTAAGTCTTCTCTCCCTCCTACTATAAAAAGCCTAGACCTGCTTCTTTCTAGGATCCTAGTTTCCGAAGTTACTATAATCTAAAAGGGTATATTTGTTTTAGAAAACCTTATAAAGCTACGCAATAACCCATCTAGAATTAACTCTAATTAGATAGAGTTAACGGCAGATAAAAGAGTTATTACCTTTAGTAATGGCTCTAGAAAAGATTTCTCCTCTATAGGCATTTGGCTTAAGGGTTTTACTAATTATAGTATTATTGTTTAAACCCTCTAGGCCATATTAACCCCCTTAGCTATTATAATGGCAAAATTCTACTAAGCTATTATAGGCTTCTTTGCACAGTTTATCTGGAACAGCGTTTTTAATTTAGCTATAGTTGTCCACTAAAGAGCTATAAGGCTTGGATAAACTGACCCTACTAACTAGACTATCCCTATTAAACTATAAGCAGCTAACTATAACTTCGCCACCTTACGCCTAGCCCTATTATCCCCCTATAGTGGCGCGTTATCTAAACGCCCTTAGGCAGATATATCTATCTTATCCCTATAAGGCTAGGTATGCGGTAATTGAAATATAGGCCGCCCGTGCTTTAAATTACTATACTCCTATTAATATCTCTGTAAAGTATATAAAGGGAATTACGTTAAGAAAGATTGTAAGGGGTCTCTATAATAATTTATACCCCCTCTACGCCCAAATTTAATACTAAGATTTAAGGTATTTACCCTAGGGTATCCACTTTATATTTTACCGTTACCATTAAACGCGTTAGCCTAGAGGGATGAGCTACTCCTATACCCTAGAGATCTTGGCCCCTTAATTAAGGGTATCCTAATATATAGCGCGCGGATTAGAGTTACTGCCTTACTGCTAGCACGTATATATTTAAATCAACTTTTATCTAATACCGACCCTAGGGTAATTACTATAAAGATTGCTACCGATCTGCCTATTGGCTGTATTACTATTCGTCTACCTAAAGTAAT
This sequence comes from Cenococcum geophilum 1.58, assembly GCF_001692895.1. NCBI lineage: Eukaryota > Fungi > Ascomycota > Dothideomycetes > Gloniales > Gloniaceae > Cenococcum > Cenococcum geophilum. Next base: position 267,306 of record NW_027137587.1, read on the forward strand.
CTGCTATTCCCCCTTAGGACTTATACCTAAGCCAGATAGAACCTTCCGCCGTATTTATAATCTCTCTTCGCCTAAGCCTTACTAAGGCCTCTCTGTTAACGCTACTATCCTAGAGGCCTACTCTACCCTTATTTATAGCACTGTAGACGACATTCTAGCGCTTATCCTTCTCGCTAGGAGAGGAGCCGTTATTCTTAAACGCGATCTTAAAGACGCTTTTTAGAATATCCTGGTCGCTACTACTAACTAACGCCTACTGGGTTTTAAATGGGAGAAGATAGTATACACTAAATGCTGCCTTCCCTTTAGTTTAGCTATTGTGCCCTTTTTCTTTAACCTCTTTACAGAAGCCCTATATTGGGTATTTAAACGCCATTTTTATCTAATCGTTGCTTTCTTTACACTAGTTCATTACCTAAATAACTTTATATTTATTTTACACCTAGGCACTAGCCACGCACTGGTGGTTTATATATATAACTTTATAATTACACTACTTAGTTTTCCTCCTAACGCCACTAAAGACTCCTATAGTATAGTATTAGACGTTCTAGGTTATTAGATTAATACTAATACCTTTTTCCTCTCCCTTAGCCCTATTAAGTAGATGGTATTATAAGATTTACTTACCTCTTTTATCCTTAAGCCTTAAATCTCTCTTAAATAGTGCTAGTAACTTAGAGGTAGCCTAGCCTAGGCCGTAAAAGTTATCTAGTTGGGGCGATTTTACTTAAGATTACTATAGGACCTTATTATAGCCTTCTCTTTTATAAACTGCCACACTTTACCTATCCTACTAGCAGTAATCTCCGACCTAGCTTAGTAGAGTAAAGCCCTAGCGCTTTAAAATGGGGTTTATTTCTTTTAGGAGGACGTTACTTACCCCTAGATCTATCTCTTTACGGATGCCTTATCTAAATATGGTTATGCTAGCTTCTTTTATAGCTGCCTAGGCCACTCCTCCGCCGAGACCTATTCTACTCCTTATAGTTAATAGCGCCCTTATGCCTCCGCGCTGCTATAAGACAACCTCTTCGCAGTATCTTCTGCCCCCGAGCACCTCCGTGCCCACATTAATATGCTTAAAGTACTCGCTATTACTAACATATTTATAAAATAGAGCCCTGCCTAGTAATATTTATTTATTTACGTCTATACGGATAATATAGTTGCCCTTACAGGCCTATAAAATATAATGCTTAAAGGCCCTGCCAATTTACTCCTCTGATAAATCTTAGTTTAGGCTACCGCATTTAATATCTAGTTGCAATCTTCTTGGATTTTATCCAAAGATAATACACTAGCTAATATACTCTCCCGCTTTAACTAGGCCATAGTTAAAAATCTCTATCCTTAGATCGATCTCTCAGTGCTAATGGCTTATTTTTAGGCTCGCTTATTAACCTACCAGGCCCGCTGCCTGCTTTTATTATCCAATTAGGCCAATCTTACTTGGTTTTAAGCCTTTTATAGCATAGTATTGAGCCTAACACTTGTAAGACGTATGCCTTAGGCATAAAGTTATGGGAGTTCTTCTGCGCTATAAGGGCTGTAGCACTATACCTAGCCCAGTTATCTAATCTTATAGAATAGGTAGTATAGAGAACATATGTTACAGTATTTAAGAATGCGTCACTTCGTTGCATACTTAATAGGGCAACCTCTCTTAACCCTAGCCTAAAAGAAGCTACTTTGAAGTTGCTAATCTTACGTAGCATCCTCACTAAGATCGCGACTAGCAGTATCACAATCCTAGGTATTACGGACGCTTTAAGTACGATGTTATAACTACTTAGAGAAGAGACGGAAGAAGCTAGTTGGTTGATTTAGGCACGGTCTAGGATAGAGCCAATAGAACTATGTAACGAGGAATGGTAACCAAGGTCATATAATGTGCTACGTATTAAACGAGAGGAACGAGAGGAACTTACGTACCTTACGTATAAGACGTACATTACGTATAAGAAGGATTTTATAGGAGTACGGTTGTGTATTTAAGGACCTTTAGTCCCTACCTAGATAGTTCCTTCCTTATAGTAATTCTTAGAATATAATTAAAGTTAATCTGTTGGGCAACCACTCCACCAGTTGTTATTACGTTGTTAACTTTTATACTTGCATTTCCTATATACCTAGCCTATTAACAAACCTATTGTAGTTTTTGCTATAAGGTTCCGTTATATAATTACTACCTAGTTATAGTATTAATATAAGAAGTTAAATAATATACCACTAAAAGCAGCCACTATGACGCCATTAATGGTAGCAACTACTTTAAGGACAGGAGGTGATACTAGTATGGCGGATACTAACTTATAGCAACCTATAACGGTTAGATAGCTATAGGAAATAGTTAACTAGCTAACAGCTAATAATATAGTATTAGAAGAAAGACTTAACGGGATAGAAGTAGCAAAGATTAAGCTACTATTAATTAAGAGATTTATAGGAAAGAGGTTAAAGCTTAAAGGATTTCTTACGCAGATGCACTTTAAGGTCTTATAGGAGGGAGCAAAGTTACCTATACCTGTGGATCGGATAGCCTACGTAGGACTATTCTTGTTAGGAAAAGCACTTAAGTGGTTTAAACCTTACCTTACAGAGATATAGGTAAATGGAATGACAACCACTAACTAAGACGTGCGATTTATATTCTTAAGTTAGGAAGGATTTGTAAAGCAACTCACGCAGATATTTAGAGACCTAGAAGAAATAACTATAGCGGAAAGAAAACTCTAGAACCTCGTGTAATAAACTTTAGCAATTAAGTATATAATACAGTTCCAGACACTAGTAATATAAGTAGAGTAGAATAATAGGGCGCTTATAGCACAGTATAAATAGGGACTTAAGGCTAAAGTCTAGGACGTAATTATCCTAATGGAAGATATAGACACCCTAAGGGGACTAATAGATTAGGCGATTAAGATTAACAATTAGATCTACTAAAGGGAACAGGCTAAGAAGGGCTAGGACAAAGTTTTACAGTTATATAAGGCGCAGAGTACGCAATAATAAAAGCTAAGTTAGAAACTATAGTATGGCGCAGAGCTAATAGACCTAAGTAGCACTAAAGAAGCCTATAAGAAATGGAGCAAACTATAGAAACCTAGAGGACAAGGATTAGGTAATTAAAGGTCCAAGGAGCAGAGGCCGAATTAGGGATCTCAACAGCAGAAGATATTTAGGTGGACTCCATAGTAAGAGAAATGGTTTAAAGAAGGAGCTTATATAAATTGCGGAAAACAGGGTCATTACGTTAGAGACTATAGAAGTGGGTAGAGTCACTATATAGTAAAGGGTATGAGACTAGCAGACGATATATATATATAAAGGGATGACAATATGCTATAAGGAATAAAAGAATGTTTAATTAGAAGTTTTACGTTTTGTTATAATAATGCATACCGAATTCATAAGGACGCTAAGTATGGCGTAAGCTATTAGCTATAAGAGCTAGCACCTATAGGATATAGAGGAACTAATAAACCAGTTTGTAGATTGGATATTAAGGATAATAAATTCGACCTAGGCGAAACATTCTATAATAATAAGGCAATAAGGGCCGCTTACTAGGAGCGAGTAGACCTTAGAGATGTTATACTAGAGGTAGAGGATAATTCCGTTACAGAATAAGGAACATTAGTAGGAATCGAAACCCCACTAGACATAATGTCTATCACTTTATAAGACGTAAGAGAAGTAGGATAGTAAACCACTTTAGCACTTAATAAAGGCAAAAGGCTAAAGGCTTAAGATTCTTATAGCGAGATAAGAGATAACCAAGATTCTTAAAACAAGATAAGGTAAGCTTAAGGACCTATAACGGATGATAACCGATGGAGCAGAGCAGTAGCTTAGTTTAAAAATATATAAATAAGCTTAGGATAAGAATTCCCAATAGTATAAGATTCTTAAGACGAGATAAGTAAGATCTAGGACTCTTAAAATAAGATAAGGATACTAGTTAAGCCTAGTTAAACTAAGGCAAGAGCTAAGCTTAAGTTAGAAGCGAGCTTAGGATTAAAGAATCTAAGAGGTCAAGAATTCGGAGTATAAATTAGGATACCTATAGATAAAAAGTAAGGAGCTTCTTTATAAATTAGAGAATCTGCGGCATAAATAGTAATTAGACTAGGAGACAAATATATAAACCTAGAGGATTTACTAGTTAAACGAAGTGTTTAAACTAAAGATCGAAAAATTAATACTAGGATTAAGAAGTAAGATAACTTTAAGGATTAGAGCGCAAGGCGCAAACTAAAAAAAACTATAGAAGAGTTTAGGTAAAGAATTATTGCATAGTAAGAATAGAAACTAGATAAGAGATCTAGCACATTGGGACGTATAAAGGACAGAGCACTAGTATAAAGAATCACTAATAGGCCGAGAGTAGGTATATTAAGAGCTAAGTGGCTTACTAAACTGGAATAAGAAGAGGATTTAGGGATTCCTACTAGGTTTAAGGAACAATATATAAAAGGCTGTTATAATATAGCAATAAGAAGATACTTTCTTACGGACAGACTGTATATACTTTAGCAGCTATACTAAAAGTAGTATAGGTAAAGGCATAATAATAAGTGGGAAGATTTCTATATATAGTTGGATGAAAAAGTTATTTAGAACTACCTAATTATAGAGAAGGCTATAACATATATTAAAGGAGCCTTAATTATAACGTTAAAGGATTTAGAGGAACGTTTAGAGGACTAGAGAAGTAAGAGACGTATTTTAGTACCTACAAATAAAGTTGTAATGTTTAGATTAGCACAATAAAGGTTTAAACTTAAGGACGAAGACGAGCTAAGAGTTAACCTAAAGCACCTAGTATACTATACGTTATTATAGATTGCGTGCGTAGATAATATATGCGAAATGTATAAGAATCTAAAGGAAAAGAATTGGAAATACCCTATAAGGATATACTGGATAATAGATAAGTAATAGTATAGGAATGCTAAATATATATATAGATAGCATCTAGTAGAGGTCTAAGAGGAAGAAAGTTTAGTACTTTAACTAGGAAGATTCCTTACGGAAGAATACTTAGATAGACGATAGTGGTGGGAATGCTTAAAAAACACGTATCTATAGTATATTAAAGATAAAAAGCGAACTAGGTATTGGCTAAAGAGTAAGCTAAGTNTANTAGGATTAAGCAGCTAATAGTTAAAAAAAGTAAAGGCCTATAGGACTAGAGGGAGCTAGTGGTAGAGCCTTAGACCCTTAAAGGAATTTAAGGACAACACCTAAATTTATAAATTAATTGGTAAAATTAGCAGTTTGAAGTGCTAATAGATAGTGGAGTAACACAAAACTATATCTTACTAGTAGTAGTTAGGAGAATAGGACTACCTTATAGACAAAAGAAGTAATCTTACCTATTAGTTATAATTTTAGGAGATCTAATAACCTATAGAGGAGGGATTATTAATCTTAAAATAGGACCTATTCGGATAACTATTAAAGGGAGATAAATTAAAATGTCTTTTGATATCCTACCATTAGGACAGGATAAGGCAGTATTAGGCATGCCTTAGTTATAGGAATATAATCTGAGGATTAATTAGATTATAGGTTAGGTCGATATTAGAGATACTTAACGCCGTAAGATGTAATAATAAGCCAAGTTGGTATGGTACTAAGTAGGAGCAACCTATAAAGAAATAGAAAAAGGACTAAGTTATATACTAAAGAGATACCATAAGTACGGTAAGAAACTATGGTTACCGGAAAGTAAAAAACTATTAGAATATATAGCATGGGACTATAAAATAGAGTTAGAACTAGGAATAAGTCTAAAGTTCTTTCTAATTTATAAGCTTACTAAAGAAGAAGGTAGAGCGTTAAAAGAGTTTATCTAGGAAAATTTATAAAAGGGATATATTAGACCATCGTAGTTATTAGCGGGTTATCTAGTACTGTTCGTACTAAAGAAAAATGGTAAACTAAGGCTGTGTATTAACTATAGATAGTTAAATAGTATTACTAGGAAGGATAGGTATCCTTTACCCTTAATTAGCGAAATTTAAGACAGAATAGGTAATGCGTAAATCTTTATAAAGATAGATCTAAGATGGGCGTACTATTAGATTAGGATTAAGGAAGGCGATAAATAGAAGGCAGCCTTTAGGTTAAAGGAAGGACTATATAAACTATTAGTTATGCAATTTGGGCTTATAAATATACTAGCAACGTTCTAAAAATGTATCAATAATATGTTAGGAGAATACTTGGATGAATTTATTATAGTATATCTTAATAATATTATTATCTACTTAATAACTAAGGAAGAATTTGGGGAACATATTAAATGGGTCTTAAAGAGACTATAAGAAGAATAGATACTAGTAGTAATTAAGAAATGCGAGTTCTTTACTAGGAAGACTGATTTTGTTAAATTTATTATTAAACTAGGCTAACTTAGTATAGATCTAAAGAAGATTAAGGCTATAGTAAATTAGTAGAAACTAGAGAATGTTATATAGTTAAGATTGTTTTTAGGGTTTTGCAATTACTGCAGAAGGTTTATAGCGCAGTGGTTAAAGGATATTAAGCTATTTACGCGGTTAATAAAGAAAGAAGAACTATAGGTATAGGGAGAGGAGCAAAGAAAACTCTTTAAGAAAGTTAAAAAGTTGTTTACCTAGGAGCCAGTTCTTAAGATCTATTAACTAGGTCTAGAGACGGTTATAGAAATAGATATATTAGACTATATACTAGGGGCGTGCTTTATATAAAGACATTAAGATAGATGGCACCTAGTGGCATACTATAGTCGGAAGATAACACTACTGGAATTAAACTATAACATCTATAATAAGGAGTTATTAGGTATAGTTACAGTATTAAAGAAATGGAGAGCATTCTTGTAAGGCATAGAGAAACTATTTATAGTTAAGACAGATTATAAGAACCTAACAGGATTTCTAATAATGAAGGAACTTAACTAAAGATAGGTTAGATGGGTAGAGATGCTTGCGGAATACTATTTTGAGATTTAGTATACTAAAGGTATAGATAATATAAGGGTAGATGCTCTAAGCTGTAAAGCTAAACTATAAAATAAGGAAAAGCCATTAGGGGCTTTATTGCGAAAAGATATAGACAGGTTAATTAGGTATAATTATCCGAAAATTGTAGCAACTTAAGAAGATAAGAAACTAAAGAAAGTCTATAAGACACCGGAAAGCTTTTGGGTATAAAGAATTCTAAAAGCATAGCTAGAAGATCCACAGACGGATATATACGAAAATTAAGAAGTAAAGTATATCCTAAGAAGTATAGTAGAGTAGTTTATAGAAGACTTCCACAAGGGACTAACCTAAGGATATAATAGAGCTATAGGCTTAGTGACGAGACTTTAAAAGGAGTACATTATTGACGGAATCTAGAGGATAGCTAGAAAGGTTATAAAGGAATATCTAGATTATTAAAGGAATAAACTAACGAGGCATAAGCCATATAGAGGGCTATAACCTGTCGAAATACTAGAGAGACTATAGAAGGTTATATTATGGGACTTTATTATTAAGTTGCTAAAATTAAAAGATCCTATTACCGGATAAGATTATAATGTAATCTTAGTAATAGTAGATAAGCTTATAAAGTGGGGATACTTTATAGCATNTATAGAAGAAATCTCAGCGGAAGATATCGCTAGAATCTACGTTAAAGAAGTGTTTATAAGATATAGAGCACTAAGTAAGATTATATTAGATAGAGACCTAAGATTCATAACAGCATTTTAGGAAGTATTCTTAGCGGAGTAAGGAGTTTAAGCAGTAACTTCTACCGCGTATTATCCACAGATAGACGGTTAAATAGAAAGGTTAAATTAGATACTAAAGCAGTATCTAAGGTATTATATTAATTATATACAGAATAATTGGGTATCGCTATTACTAGTTATATAGTTTATATATAATGCAACACCTTAAGAAGGAATAGGCATATTATTATTTAAAGCAAATTATGGATATAAGCTAAGAATATCGTTGTTACTATAGCAAGTAAAGAAAATAAGTAGTATAGCTAAAGAAAGAATAAAGACGTTAATGAATCTTTATATAGACCTTATGGAATTAGTAAAGAAAGTATAAGAAAAAATAAAAAAGTACTATAATGCTAAGAGATCTAAGGGACTAGATCTTAAGGAGGGAGATAAAGTATAGCTACTATATAAAAATTTTAAGAGTTNANNANTAAGTAAGAANTTNGANTANNTTAGACTAGNACCTTTTAAAATTATATANAGGATTTTACTGGTTATATTTAAGTTAAACCTACTAGCTAAAATAAAGATCTACCCTATATAGTATATCGTAATGCTAGAGCTAGTATATAGAAATGTTAAGCTACTGGTCTATAAAGTAGATATATATAGAGGATAAGAAGAAGATAAATAGTAAGTTTTAAGGATTATTAGTTATAAGGATATTAATAATAAAATATAGTATAAAGTAAAGTGGATAGGCTATACTGAGACTACCTAGGAGCTACTAGAGAATTTAAAGAACGCTATAGGAAAGGTATAGGAGTATTAAAAGAGATTAGGTTAGGTAGTATTAATAAAGAAGGATTGCTAAAGAATAAGTCACCTAAGGGGGACCTAAGAAGAGTAGTTGCTGAACTACTCGGATCTATTTCCTTCTCTATTAGAGGAGAATCCGTTCTTTTATTACCTAGTTCCTATAAACCTTATTCTATAAGTTTCTACTCCTTAGAATAAACCTTCTTATAAATCTTCTTAAGATGAAGCAGATAAGCAGACGCCGTAATTTAAGTATTTAGAGCCTTCTATTTTGTATTATGGGAACATTCTAACTTAGTAAGGGCTTGTAATAGTTTACTATTTAGCCGCGCAATAGTAGATTAAATATAAGACCCTAAGATAAATTAATTAGGGAACTAGACGACTATTAAGAGTAATAGGTTATATATATTTAGCATTAGAAGTAGAGCGAACGTTATAGGATAAATAAATATTCGCTTTAGTATACTCTAAGTAAGAGGACGGTTATCGCGAAGATGGGTTTACTAATATAATATAAACTAACCCCTCTTTTAAATAATAAGAATATAGAGACGGTATAATCTTACTAAGAGATAATATTGCAGTAATAGTGCGAGCACAACGTTAGGCATATAAAGAAGAAATTACTTTAGGCATAATAAGTAATAATATTAACTAAATTAATTAAATGGATATTACACCTTTAGTAAACAACTTAAAGATGTTTTAAATCTTTAAGGATAAAGATAAAGAGGAGGGAGATAGTATTACGGACACTTTAAGTACAATATTATAACTACTTAGAGAAGAGACGGAAGAAGCTAGTTAGTTAATTTAGGTATAGTTTAGGATAGAGCCGATAGAACTATATAATAAGGAATAGTAACTAAGGTTATATAATATGCTATATATTAAATAAGAGGAATAAAAGGAACTTATGTACCTTACGTATAAGACGTATATTACGTATAAGAAGGATTTTATAGGAGTACGGTTATGTATTTAAGGACCCTTAGTCCCTACCTAGATAGTTCCTTCCTTATAGTAATTCTTAGAATATAATTGGAGTTAATCTATTAGGCAACCACTCCACCAGTTATTATTACGTTGTTGACTTTTGTACTTGTATTTCCTATACACCTAGCCCATTAACGAACCCATTGTAGTTCTTGCTATAAGGTTCCGTTACACTAGGGGTAAATACTAATACCGCTTTCTGCCTTGCCTTTATAGGGTGCCTCTATATAGGCGAGATCTTCTATACTAATAAGCAATGGTCTAAACCATTATTTACTGTAACTAAGGCTACTCGCTTAGACGTATAGTTTAGCCCCTTTAGAGATTATCTTACCTTCTGTTTTAAATGTAGTAAGACCGATAAGGATAAGCAGGGCGTTTAAATTGTAGTAGCCGCTACCTTTAACGCGGTTTACCCCGTAGCAGTGCTATAAAGGCTTTTCCTCTTAGACCCCCAGGCTTCCTCTACGCCGCTATTTACTGCATCTAGTGGCGCGGCGTTTTCCGCCTTATATGTATAGAGGATACTTAAATTAAGGCTAAATCTCTATAGCATTCTAGCCGTATAGTATATAGGTTATAGCTTCCGTAGGGGCGTAGCCTAATACGCCCTAGACTATGGCTTCTTTGACAAAGAGATCTAACGTCTAGGCCGCTGGACGTTAGATGCCTTCTACCTCTATTACTTAACCTTATAGGCCAATACCTTCCGCCTTTTACAGAGATTTTAACTAGGCGCCTTACTAGTATTCTCTTTAACTTAGCCTTATATATAAGGCTGATACCTAAAATATATCTCTCTATACATATTTTTCTCCTAATTTGGCTATAGTTACGCTTTACTCTCCCTAGACTATAGGCTTATAAATTTGGGGCTATTTTTCCTGCCTTTTATAGTAAAAACTACTTATAAAGCCAGAAAATAAGCCCGCTATTTGTAGGCCCCTAAGCCGCAGCTACTAATTAAAAAATTATCTAAAAATATACGTGTTTAAAGAGATAGATAATAGGGTCTATAGGGAGTCACGTGCCTATAGTACACGGCTTAAAGTCTCTATATTAAGAACTTTAAGCAGTAATAACATTATTTAATTAAATTCAAATATGCTAGTTCTCGTTAATTAAAGCTGCTGTTAATTTACCTACCTACCTAAGCATTCGCTTTTTTACCTTATAGATATATATATAGCTTATGCCCTACTTCTTATAAGTACGCACCTTCGCTAGTTAGACCATGGGCTTACAAATTTGGGGCTATTCTTCCTGCCTTTTATAGTAAAAACTGCTTACAAAGCCAGAAAATAAGCCCGCCATTTGCAGGCCCCTAAGCCGCAGCCACCAATCAAAAAATTATCTAAAAATGCACGTGTTCGAAGAGATAGATTAGTTATTTGATTACAAAGTAAATAAATAAACAAACTAGCAAACGGGGTTTGTTTATCAGCAAGTCTGGTTATACATGCCACAGAAGAGGATAAAAAGTTCTCAAGCACTTTTAAGAGGTCACCATTGGGTTTATAGGAGCTTAGTCAAGATTTTGAGACCTTAGATAAACATGCGGGAATTAAAATCGATTAGAAAAACGGTTCATTCTTACTCTTTCGCTGGATAGATAGGAGGAAAAATGCTATAGGAGTAACATCTGCTTCAATTAAATGTGGAATGCTACTAGGTGAGATAAGTCTTGCTAGAGACTTAGGAAAAGCGTCAGTCATATATTTCTTTTTCGACAAAATTGATTTTGTGAGTTTTATTTTTTGGTACGGGGGAGATCTTAATGGGGGGACAGCGTGTTAGAATTGAAAGAAAAGGCTCAAAAAAGGAAGTGAAAATTGAAAGCAAGATATCAACAATTGGCATCGACGATCCCTTTGAGGTAAATGGTATACATTTAGAGCTCTAAAGATTCTTCGGAGTTCCGGGAGGGCACGCTTTAGAATATTTATAGGTTTGATTTGAAGATTGCGGCTAGTAGAGAGTTACTTGCGGATGCAATTTCTTGGCTTGATGAAAAGTGCCTGGGTAATCCATCCGGCTACTTTTTCCGAAGAAGTAATGAGAAAGGAATGTCATCGAAGCATACAATATTTTAGACAGTGAAGTTTTCTAATGGAGAATAAAGGTATATAAGGACTATGCAAACAGAGAATACTAGACCACGAGGGACTATCTCAGATGTAGAAGGAAATTCTACTGCAAAATTCTTTATGAAAATTTAAGGTATATTCATTGGTGAAATAAAAATATACTTCACTCATTTTTTGTGAAAACTTGGGAACACTTATCCATGTTTATTATCGAATATAGATATGAGTTGCTAGTATCTAAAAGAGTTTTGGCGTACTTCAGGTGGCTACGGCAAATATAGACTAGCCTTTCTTTCGGGTGCTCTTGGGAAATAAGAGCATGGAATGTAACGATGCATATATGTATTCAATATGTCGAGTCGGCATTTCATATCTCGATCATAAGTGCGGGGAAATGTCATTTATGGAGTGCTCAGAGTGCTGCACGGATGCATATTGAATAGTATTCGGCGGCTAGCTACTTATTAGTGATCGTTAGATGCATATTTGTAGGGAGTCTATGACTTTGACAAACTGGATACATGCTGCACAAGACGGCTCGTAACATCAAAAGGTTGACGCAGCTCGTATATGCCCCAGCATTTCATATATAGCGAAACATGTTGTCCCGCACGCTTCGTTTCATAGCTACTGGTTGGCCGTCTTCGAGCTCCACGCCAGCCTCACCTCCATCCCCAGCAAGACCTTGCATTTTCAGTTGAAGTTCTGCATCCAGCTCAACTTGCGTCTTCTTCCGAGGTTTCTCAGTAGGTTTTATTTCCTATTATATATATCAACATGTGTCACTTAGAAATATTATTAGCTTTTAGAGTCGAAAGCATTCTAACAGTCTACGCATTTTGGAGGACTTCTATAAAACCCAAATTACAGAACTTTTTAGAGAAACGAGTTAGGAGTCACAAGATCCTAGCGGATGCCTTTAAGATAGGTATCATATGAAAGAGGACATACTTTCGTTTCACCCTTTGGCGTTTAGGGCTTTGAATTGGCTTCTGAAGATGATAACCGGGTGTTAACTACATTTTGCAGTCCTGATTTCTGCGTTCTGTTTGCTTGCTGCCTTAAGCAGGATTGAAACTTGGCGGAAAGTGAATGTGATCCCCTAGAAGCCATCGTCGCATTTATAAGTGCAGTTTGATTAGAATGGAGGTTCCATAATCTACGTCAATTCGCCGACAGAAAAGCGCTACAGTCGCTTCGGAAAAGGACGATCAAATGTCAGAAACCATGATCAAAAACAGAAATTTGCCGAATCCTCACCTGTTTGAACCCTTTTTCTATACTCGCGCATGCCACCACCCATCCTCCCAGCTAATATATCGCCGTCGCCTATTTTTGAAGCTATTCAAAGCCTATATTATTTCCTATTTTAGTTAGCGCCATGACGCATAGGAGGAGAGCCAAAGCACCTAAGAATACCGTAAAGAACACTTCTAAAGCGCCTAAAGAGGTAGACCTTACTATCAAACCTATACCACCTTCTACTATTATAGAATAGTCCAAAGACCCTTAAACCTTTATTCTAAATATAATCGTATACGCCGATACCATAAAGATATTCAGCAATATTCTAGCCATCCCGTTCGGAGCCTTTAAATACCAAAAGTTTGTTACCTAAAATACATATTAAGCTAACGAATATTACGGTCTTCGTTTTTTCTAGCTTAATTATTTAACTGCTATTATTGCGTCATTAAATTAGAAGGATCCTATAATACCTAAAGAGGTAAACAATATAGACGAATGGCGCGAAGTAGAGGGAATAATAGAGGCACAGTTAAAGTACATAAGGAGGGCATAAAGGGTTAATCTTACAGTTAAATATAAGGCCGCTACTGCACCTATTAACGCGTCTGCTAATGCTAAAGACGCTGATTTTACTACGGCTATTAATACGGCGCTTTAAGTAAGAGGTATTCCAATTAAAGCAGCGGCTAATAAAGAGGTAGAGTCCTCTGGCGAGGATCACGAAGGTGTAGTAGAGAAAGCTATTAGTAAAAAGAGGGCATCAACTACTACTAAAATGCAGAAAGAGGCTGCTAAACGGCGTAAACGTACAAAAGCTAAAGGCAAGCATCTATATGCGCTGCTTAAACGCCATCGCTGCCTTTAATAGCACTATAAGAACAAAAAGCACGGTACTATATACTATCTTAAATTCGACTTAAAGCACTACCTAATACTATTTTACCACTTAACGCGCTAGTTNGAGGTAATAGAATAGAAGAAAGCCACGGTTAATATACNAGATCTGTCCTTACTGTTAAAGATTAAGTATAGTAAGTACCTATAGAATAAGGAGGATAAAAAAGATANAAAGGCGTCTTTGGGNAGCTATAAGCACCGTTAAAGTAACTTTTATAGTACAGACAAATCAAGTTCCCCTCCCTAACGACGGCAGCGACGGGAGGCTTATATTATAGTTATATAATCACCAGCCAATCCTATTTAACACGATCTATTACTAACGGCATTAACGCTTTTGATAAACTAGATACAGTAGCAGAGCCAAATATAGCAGTAGAACCAGCTGCAGAACTAGCAGACGCTATAACAGTTATAGAGTGCTATATAGGCAGTACTGCCTTCTTCTATATTACTAACCATCGCCAACAGTTNTTTTATAGTGGATCCTATACTAAATATAAGACCTTCAGTGCCTTCTTTATAGAGCGCTCTATCCGATTCTACTCTATCCTCTAAAACGCCCACCGGTCCTTACTATCTACTTTTAAATACGCCTTCTACTAGCCTACTACCTAGCAGCCCTGCCCGTAGCGATATCAAACAATTAGATAATAAGCTTAGCGCCTTTATTAAATGGCTANAAAGCCATTATCTAGCTTTTATACACGCCTTTACTAAAGTAGAGTTAATTTTAGTTGACGAGTACTACACCTTTAAGATGCTTAAGNAGGCGCTGCTTAATAATAATATAGGCCATANAAAGCTATATAGGGTTAGTTTAACATACGGGCTTATTAATCGCATGGTAGATAACTTGGAGGACTTTAGAATAGATTAGCGACGTTATAATACTANAGNAGAGGCCTTACTTAATGTCTTAATTAATAGGCGCTCTATATAATAATAAACCTTATCCTTCCCTTTATCTACTTCTTAATACCTACCCGTAAGAAATGACCTTTTGCCCTTTTATTAAATCCTTATTACTCTACCGTATGGTTTAAAAAGTCGCTAAAGTTATTCCATAGTTTAGCTTTAAATTAATAAGTACGTAGCCACTGCTTTAGGTCATAAAAAGAAGCCTTAATTAGATTAAAATTGGGTAAGTAAGGAGGAAGATATTTAAGTTTAACACTAGCAGCGTTATAGAGGCGTTAAACTTCCTAGGTTTAAGTAAGCAGCAGCGTTAACGCGCCTATCCTTTATGGTTACCACGTACCTTATTGCGATAGATTAATGTATTATTTATTACTAGAACTAAANNAGGCTGTAGATAAGGCTGTATATAAGTAAGAACCTCGTTCTTTATCCACTTAATAAACATTAACCCGTTAATGGCGCCTTAATATATTAACTAACTAGGTATATAGCCCTACTAGGTATACGCTAGCAGCAAGCTCTATCTTTTAAATCTCTTTAATTCTAATATTCCTTTAGTAGGCTTATTAATAGGTGCCCACCCNTACTTCCTATCTATTGTCTTCTCATTATAAGCCGATTTGTTAACAAAAATAAACTAATTACGCCTATAGTTATAGATTTAAACGATCTAGTTATCTCTTAGGCCTAGGTTACATTATTATATAATTATTTTTATAACCTTTTTACTCCATCTCCTTCGCTTTAATCCAGCTGATAGCGTACTCCGTGCCACTATTATATTATATTTATTATATAGAAACCAGAGCATCTCTTTAAAATAGGCGTTTAGGCTGTATAAGAGGTATTTAAGAAGGCCCTAAGGTACGCGTTAATAAATTAACATTAATAACACCTAACGTTATACATCTAGGGCCTTATCCGTAAGCAGCAGCGGCCTACCATTTGCCTTAATTGGTGGATTAATCTGGCTATATCTCTTTAAATTCACCCTCTAGCGTCGAAGAGTAGGTTAAGGAACGCCGGTTTTAACTTCTATATAGAAGTTGTTGTTGCCGAGGTTAATTAGAGCTTGTATAATCGACTTCTGTTCAATCAACCAAGTAGGTTTACCCATGGCTTCAAATATAAGGTAATAATAAGGTGATGGGTGGTGGCATGCGCGAGTACAGAAAAAGGGTTCAAACTGGTGAGGATTCGGCAAATTTCTGTTTTTGATCATGGTTTCTGACATTTGATCGTCCTTTTCCGAAGCGACTGTAGCTCTCCCGCATCTGCATTGCCAAGAACTTTTTCGAACCTTGAATCTCTTGCGACTGCCAACCTTGAACAACACACGACCATCGCAACGCGCGAGTCTGCCTTCCTCCATCTCGCAGGACGTGTCTAATTAACTCCCATCCAACTTTATCAGTCCTGAGTCTCCTAGAACTTCCGCTTCGCCCTTCTCAAACCACCAGTGCATCGGACCTCAGCGCCACGCCTCCGCATCATGCCCGTTGTTAAGGGTGGCGTGTGGACGAATATCGAAGATGAAATCCTCAAGGCTTCTGTATCTAAGTATGGGCTAAATCAGTGGGCGCGTGTCTCGTCACTCCTCGCTCGAAAGTCAGCGAAGCAGTGCAAGGCGCGATGGTCAGAATGGCTAGACCCGTCAATACGGAAGGTGGAATGGTCAAAGGAGGAGGACGAGAAGCTATTGCATCTAGCAAAGCTGATGCCCACGCAGTGGCGGACTATCGGTAGGCCTACAACGTATATATTTCCTCAGGACTTTACTAATTGATCTTGAATAGCACCTATCGTTGGGCGCACAGCTGTACAATGTTTGGAACGGTATCAGAAACTTCTAGATGAGGCAGAGGCGAAGGAGAGTGGAGAGCTGGGGCTTGCGGGTCCTGATGGGGGTGAAACAGCTGCTCCCAGCGCAGATGATGTACGGAGGCTGAGGCCGGGTGAGTTGGACCCAGACCCAGAGTCTAAGCCAGCAAGGCCGGATACAATTGATCTCGATGAAGTAAGTGATGAACCACTTATTATGGTTTAGGATACTAAAGCACCCAGGATGAAAAAGAGATGCTTTCAGAGGCGCGCGCTCGCCTTAGCAACACGCAAGGCAAGAAGGCCAAGCGGAAGGCCCGTGAAAGGCAGCTTGATGAATCTCGCAGGCTTGCGGTACTTCAGAAGAGGCGCGAACTGAAACAGTCTGGGATCAATATCAAGGCTGTTACCCGGAAAAAGGGTCAGATGGATTACAATGCGGATATTCCCTTCGAGAAGGCACCTGCTCCAGGTTTCTTTGATACTAAAGAGGAGGAAGACCAGAATGAACGACAGCGCGCGGCATTTGACCCTCGAAAGCAACAACTCGCAAATAAGCGCAAGGGAGATCAAGACGAGGATGGCGAAGAGCGAAAGCGGAGAAAGAACGAGAAGGGACCATCAGCCGCATTCGCTGCAGCAGCAAAGGCTGGTCAGATGCAGAGAATCCGTGAGGCTGAGCAGAGCAGCAAACGTAGAGCACTTGTTCTTCCTTCACCTCAAGTTGGAGAGGGAGAACTAGAAGAAATTGTCAAGATGGGTATGGCAGGAGAGCGAGCTAGTCAATTAGCTAGCAGCAGCGAGAACGAAGCTACCCGGGGCTTGATTGGAAACTATTCTAATATCGTTGGAGGGACGCCTATTAGAACACCGAGAGCGCCGCAAGAAGAAGATCATATCGCAAACGAGATTCGAAATGCTCGCATAAGGACAGAAACACAGTCAGCTTTGTTTGGTGGAGACAATGCTGAGTTGCATGAGGGAACTGGATCTACCGGATTTGAGGGTGTGGCCCCTAGCAAGCAACAAGTTTTTACGCCTAACCCAATGGCCACGCCATTTCGCCAAGGTAGTGCTGGCGGGATTGGAGCTACGCCGATTCATGCGGGCCCTGGCGCCACACCAATTAGAACACCTCGAGATAACTTCCGTCTCAGTGAGACTGACGGGACGCAACTAGTGGGACAAACCCCTCGGGATATCAGACTTCGAGAGAATGCGTTACGGCAAAACCTGAAAAGCAAACTTGCTTCTTTGCCCAAGCCGAAGGAAACCGAATGGGAGTTCGAACTCCCAGAAGAGCAGCAGGAAGCCATGGATGTAGAGGTTAGCAAAGAGGATGCCGCAGAGCGAGATTGGAGGAATCAAAAACTTCGAGAAGCTGCAGAACGTGCGGAGTTCGGTCGGCAAACCCAAGTGATCCAAAAGTTCTTACCGCGACCCTCCATGGTTGACATTGATGCAATGCTGAAGCGTGCTTCCGAAATTTCCGATCCGATTGAGAGTGCTATTGAAAGAGAGATGGCTCTTCTAGTTGCAAACGACGTACTCAAGTTCGGTGGCGGAAGAGTCAATGGAGCTTCAAGGCCACTCGAGGTATTTGATGACGATGCTCTCAATCGCGCACGGATGGAAGTCGCCTTAGAGCTATCTTCTGAGGATGCAAAACAGGACAAGCAGACCTTCTACGCAGAAATGGACAAGGCCTGGACTGAGTTGCACGGATCTTCAAAATTACCTGGTTTGGATGGCTATGAAGAGGATGAGATTGACGAGCACCAGTTGATGGTGGAGGCCTTCGACAATGTCCAGGACAAAATTATGGAATCGGCAGAACAAGGTAACAAAATCGAGAAGAAGCTAGCATTGCATCTCGGAGGTTACCAACGACGAGCAAAAGTGCTGCGACAGAAAATTGTTGATGCATCTGAAGCGTTGGATAAAGCCAAGACAGAATTGGATTCTACCCACACGTTGCAAATTTCAGAAGAGGCAGCTATTGCTAGAAGGTTGGAAGGTCTTCGTGATGAAGTTGTATTTGTTAGCCGCAGGGAGAGAGAGGCTCAGGATCTATACAAGGTCAGGAAAGATGAACTTGACAGTTTACAAGTTCCAGTGAATGGAGTTCACTGAAGCATATCCGCATTTTGCGGGGCAAGGAAAGCGAAACTTGGGAGTCTTTAGGACCCGATATACAGTTTCCATTGGGACGAATGTATTTATAGTCTACATAAAATAGCAATACCCAGTTGAGGCGAATATAACAGTCCCTTCAATACAGGCATATAAAAGGAAAGTGGGGGCCGGGATGTTGGGATAATCCTCGTTGTTTTCCTTTGTAACAATTTCATTTGGGAAAATGGTTGACATAAACGTCAGTAGTGATGCAGCTGTCAAGTGATACTCCGCTGACCATCCGTCACCCGAAATGCTGGATAAACGGCTTCCACGTGGGATCTGCGCCCAGTCCGTTCACTCGGCTCAGAATGTAACAGTTTAGCGATTGCGCCGCCGCAGGTCCAGGTGGGCAGGTACATACATCGTTACGCAATACGCAGACTCGACAAGAGACACAGCGACAATCACCAGCTGCCTTTGAATCCACCCGTTGTTCTAGATAGCTTGATCACGTGGTACCCTCGGCCGCATGTAAGCAAGTCCGTTGATTGAGGGCGGGCATGGGGCGCAACGCTCGGAAGCGCATCTCTTACGGTAGGTCTCCATCCTTACTTCGTTCATACTGATATGGCTCGTTCGTACTAATCACCCTCTCCTTCTTGTGATAGTCTTGCCTCTGGCAAACTCTGCTGGAGGTCATCGACTAGGGGTAAATGGATTGGCCGTAGACCCAGTTAACTCCATCCTGTACGCTCTCTACAGCTCCAGTCCGGATCTCCATTAACTTCTATCAGCTACTCGGGTGGACGAGACGGCGTTATATGCGCCTGGGACCTCGGACTCGACCTAAATGTAAAAGACCGCGACGATAAGGATCCTTTCGCAGACTCTAATAGTTCCAACTACAAACCTCCTCCAACGCAGTTTCGACAACAAGTCCAAGCACACACGCACTGGATTAACGACATTGTGCTCGCGCAAAACAATGAAGCTCTCATATCAGCATCATCAGATATCACGGTAAAGATCTGGCGACCAGCTGCTGAAGATGTTCGCCCCCCACAGACCCTCGGCCTACATAGTGACTACGTCAAGCGCGTAGCTTCACCCGGTCCTCATGCAAATTGGGTTGCCTCTGGTGGACTGGATCATAAGATAAGCTTGTGGGATCTAAGCGGCGGGGGACAGAAGTTACAAATCGCTGTGGGCGATGATGAGAACACTGCTAAAGGCTCAGTCTACGCGCTAGCTGCTACGACCTCCATACTAGCCAGTGGTGGGCCCGAGAGCATTGTTAGGGTTTGGGACCCGAGAACAGGAAAGCGCATAACTAAGTTCGTTGGCCATACTGATAATGTCAGAGATGTTCTCATTACTCAAGATGGAGACACAATTATGACAGCCTCCTCTGACCAAACTGTTAAGGTTTGGTCAATGACCGCAGGAAGGTGCATGTATACTCTCACCATGCACAACGACAGCGTCTGGTCGCTCTTTTCGGACCACCCACAGCTATCAATTTTCTACTCCAGTGACCGGTCAGGGGTCATTGCGAAGACTGATGTTCGTGGTTGCGTGGAAATGGATGAAGGCTTATCCGTCGCGGTATGCCAAGAACATGGAGGTGTAAACAAGGTTATCAGCGCGGGAGAATACATTTGGACAGCAACGTCCAGCTCTAGCATCAATCGCTGGAACAACGTGGAAACCGAAGCAGAAATTGTGCTTCCTGAGTCTTATAAATGGCATCGCTCAAGTGTTGCTACAACTCGAACAAGATATCCCTCACCCCCAACGTCTAACAGCCCCCCTCCTACTATAAATGGTAGCAGTCAGAAGCTACCTTTCAGATGCATTCTGCGCATGTCAAATACAGCTCCCTTTCCACTATATTCGGCGAAAGATGCAGATGCTTCGACAGTGTACTCTGTCACAACCACGAGAAAAGCGTCTGACGCTTTTGTGGATTCTGACCCTGAACTGACAGTTCCATTTCGAAGCTTACCTGACTTTTCGATTGAGGGTCAGAATGGTCTCATGAAACATGTTTTGCTCAATGACCGAAGGAGAGTTTTGACTCTTGATACGGCAGGAGAAGTGATGCTGTGGGATCTTTTACAGGTTTGTATGCACGTCTTATTGCTTTTCCCATGCTAACAAGTTCCGTCAGTGCGCCCCAATCAAGTCGTTCGGTAAACGCCATCTCGAGGATGTGGCGCCCGAAGTGAATACTATTGAAACTGTCGCTCATTGGTGTGCTGTTGATACCAGAACGGGAAGCCTAACTTGTGTGCTCGAAGAGAACTATTGCTTCGACGCTGAAATGTATGCCGATGAGTTACAATTGGAGGACAAGATTGAGTTCCGGGAAGACCAGCGAAGTAAGCATGCCTTTCTATGATTCTTCGTGCACTTCCGATATGCAGTTTAAGTCAACGCTCTGGCTATTCACAGCTCTAATTATCTTTGTAGTAAATCTAGGCAAATGGATATTACGATATCTTTTTTCGAATCTCATTGATAAAGAAATCAAAAGAGACGAGGCATTCCGGCACATGTTGCTTCAGGAGAAGAAAGGTTCTCTTCAGCGAACCGGCGCTCCACCAAGTATACAAATTCCAGAAGCAAATACGAATGGATGGAAGGATGCTTCATCTGGACCAACGTCGGCCTCCACAATTCGTCCAAGTAATGGCTTCCACTTACCTGCAATGACACCTGGACTTTCCATTGGCCTTGCAACACCTGCTTTACCAATACCAGTTCTAGGCACGCAACAGCTAAATACCCTACCTACTACAACAGAGGAGGGCGCACAATTGGAAAAAACGCAGACCCAGCAAAGTCAAGGGAGGGACTCTTCAGATTACTTCTCAGCTACTCCTCACCCGCAGCCTCCTATCACGCTAACGGCCAATGGAAATGGAAAGCCTGGAGCATCTGCGGATACTTCCGAAGATGCTGTTCCTCTTTCTCCCTCGGAACCGGAGAATGCTAACCAGACAAAGAAGGGAAACGCCTTATTTTCTAAAAAGTTTAATATGAGCTTTAAAAAGAAAAAATTTGGCCAGGCTTCAAGCCCCGAAGTCAATAAACCCGTTGCCGTGGATGAGAAATCTGAGGATTCCGATTCAAGATCGTCCAAGACGGACGATAGGGTAGTTGAGGACAATTTCCTTGGCGTTATACAAAAAATCCGACATGGCTACGAGGACCTAGTTCAAGAGGGCGCACCGGTTCTTACCTCTACAATTACACCTAGTCTACCATCTGAAACACCGGTTTTGAAGCCCCCGTTAGCTACTACCATTCTAATTCAAGAAGATCGGCCGGACTCTGGCGGTGTTGCAGACCTTTTCGAAGGGAAAGTCGGTTCGTTAGGGCAGCAAGCCGATTTGATTGAAAAGGTGGCACCGGTGTGGTTAGCTGATGTACTGCTGCGGGTAAGTAACAAACGAAGCGTCAGAAAGACGAGCATGCTGACATTACTAGAATGTTATAACCTTTAAAGACATTGTTAAGGTGTCATTCATTCTTGAACCGTACCAGAACCTTTTGCCAAGCATAGCCTCGGACGGGTATATACCTCTTATAGCACCCCCTGAAAAGATCGTCAATACTAATAGCGGACAAAGCAATAACCGTCTTAACGCTAATCGCATGCTAAGAGCACGAAAGATCTTAAACTATGTTGCAGAGCGTATTGAGCCAGCACCTGAAAATCCTGATCCAGATGCGTTGAAGCCAGAAGAGTACCTCGAGCTTTATTGTCAGAATCAGGTAGTTTTCTCAAAAGATACTTCCTATATTTTCAATCTAACCAAATGCCTAGCTCGTATCTCCTACAATGACCCTCGCAAGCATCCGCGCGCACGTTTGGCGTGGCGGTGGGGATGTTGTCCTGTTTTATAAATCAAATGGACGCAAGGACATAAAATACGCTCCTCGTGCCCTTACGCCTCCAGCTGCTAGCGCCTCCGGCTCCGAACGCAAAACGTCGTCAGAAGCAGGCAGCTTAAGTCGAAATAGCTAGAAGCGTTGGATATGCGTTCGAAGTGGATTTATTACTACCAAGCGCCGTTCTATGATGCATTTAGTTGTACATAGTAATTTACACATACCCTCTCTCTGATGTTGTCGTTTTGGCGGGGTTGTTTTTACAAATGTTTTTACATACCGCTCTCATCGTGCACTGCCGCATTTCTGCACTCTTTTCATAACCCTTCGGTCCCTCCTAGTAAATTACTTGCCCATTGGTAACTCCCCAAGAATATAGCCCCACCCGCACTGATCCAAAACACCCGTGGGCCTATTCCAGCGAAGAAAGCTCTTGGTCCTGATTCTCTTAGTATACTTTCCAACAAGGGAAGCATCTTCTGCTTCTCCGCGGCAAGCATCATCCGAGTTTTCAACACATCCAACGGCGTAGTGACTCCTGCCGCCACAGCGCCAGCCACGCTCCCAAAAAACCCGCCCTCCAGAGCGGAGATTGTCGAAGTTCCCTGTTTGCGGCGCCTCCATTCCTTCAGTGCTTCCCAGAGCGGAAACTGGATCACAGTAAAGGGAACCTCCCGCATTATCGTGATACCCCACCCGCGATACAGCCCCCGCCACACCCCAATCAAGCCTCTCTCATGGCGCTGGCGCAGGATATGCAGCAGCGCCGACAACGACGACGGATGCTGCGACGCCTGCGCGCGCTGCTTGACCACCTCCGTCGGCACCCTGACCGCGCACGCAGCCACCTCGCCCAGACTCGCCGCCAGCATGTGCACGAGGGCCTCGCTGCCCGCCCAGCCCGCAGCCGCGGGCACCGCGTGCGCCGTGCCGTCCGCCGTGTGCCGGATGCTGTGCCGCGACAGCAGCAGCCGCTTCGTGCTGTCGTAGGTCATGAAGAAGAGCGCGGCGCCCGGGGCCGATCCGACGACCGCGCTGCCGACACCGGCGTAGATGCCGCGGAAGCCGCCGGCGCGCGCGAAGCCGGCGGAGGACTGGAGGCGTGTTTTTAGCGTGTCGAGGGGGTAGAGGGATAGGTCGACGGTGGTGCCTGCGAGGCCGCCTGCCTGGGCGGGGGTTAGCGGAGGTGTGAGTGGGGTGGGAGGAGAGCAATTTGGGGTGCTAAGAGGAGTTGGGAGGATGTGTAGGGAGAGCGTACGATTAGGGAGCGTAGGTAGGGCGATTCGACCCATGCGGGCGGCCTGTAGGGTTCTAGCATTGTAGGATTAGTGGACTGAGGACTCAGAGTGGGATAGGAAGTTGGTTTGGGGTTTTGAAGCTCGGTCCAAGCTCTCTCAGCCCTATGAATGGCCGAGGAACGTGAACTAATTCTTTCTAGCAAACTTCATTTGGCTGTCCATTCCAATGATTGTTGCTCCGAATACCGATTATGGAACATGGGCAGGCTGAGGCCGTTCAGATACCGGAGCCGAAGTGCATAGCTTCTACTGATCCAGTCCTAAGCAAGATTAATGTGGGGGAGAATTGCGAAGCTCAAGATGGCGCAGTGCGTTCGCGGAAGTTTGAGGCAAGCTGCTTTCGGAGCGCACAATGGTAACATTTTTCTTATATTACAAGTCAATATTGTAAACTAGCCTAATACTCTGTTGGTAGGTCACCAGACGGAACTTGTATCTTGACGAATGACTCCTCTAATAACCTCCGAACCTTCATCGTGTTCGTCGAAAGCTCCTCTTGGCCCTCTATACTTAGGCTAACATGCCATTAATATAGACCACAAGATATCCTCTCAAATGACAAAGCCCACACACTGACTCCATACGCATCCTTTGCTTCTCCCGAGCCTATCAACGCCTTCATACCATACCCAGGGTACAGTCTCCAAAATCCCGAATCAACTCTTGTACTGAGTAGTATCCGAGACCACCCTATCCGTCTAACTAACGCCCTGTTCAATTCGACGGCTGGCTCTTCGCCTTCTTCGGACTTCAGGAGCAGTGTCGTAGCAGCCTACCCTCTCGTCTCTTCTACCGAGAGATACGTCGCCCCTCACTCGCTTGCTTTCACTTCCGATGGCACCCACTTTATAGCTGGCTCTGACAGCCTCATATCATTCTTCGACGTATACCGCAGCCACTCCGCGCCTGTTGCCCAGCAGAAGACCATCCCTTCGAGGCGGAATAAGCTTGTTGGAGGTGGGGTCGGTATCAAAGGAATCATCTCGGCTCTTAGCATTAGCGCTGAGAGGACACTAGCTGCAGGGACTTTGTCGAGGAGTATAGGGTTATATGCCGACGAAGGTCAAGGCACCCCCATTGCTGTGTTCTCCGTCGCGCATGACAAAGACCGCTATGCACAAGGGATGAAGGAGGTTGGCGGCTGTGGTGTAACGCAAGTTCTCTGGAGCCCCTGCGCACGGTATTTGTATGTCGCTGAGCGAAAGAGTGATGTGGTACTGCTTTACGACATCCGGGTTACGGGAAGGTTGCTGGGCTGGCTGAAGGGCAGGAAGGCAGATACAAATCAGCGGTTGGACGTGGATGTCGTGCGCTGTGCGGACGGGCATGAAATTTGGGCCGGTGGGACAGATGGGGTGGCGCGGGTTTGGAGGAATCCAGGAGAGAAGGAAGGGGCGATAGAGGCAGATTTCGGGTGGGAGGCGCATCAGAGTAAGCTCGAGTCTTAACATTTCACTGGTTGAATGCTAATGATATTGTCATGATAGGTCCGGTTTCGTCGACTATCGTTCACTCTTCAGGTTTGTTGGTAGCTACGTGTTCTGGAGAACGCGTCATTCCAAGAATACGCTATGACGGATCTTCCGATGAAAGTGATTCTGAAACGGAAAACGCTGAGATTGAACAAGAGTCAACTCCCGATAACGCGTCGTTGGAATCATCCAGCTCTTCATCGATATCTAGCCCTGAGTCATCAAAAATTGTATCGCAATCATCTCAACCTGCTAGAAATAGCTTGAAGATATGGTCGATATAATGGAAGCTCAGAGCGGGGCATAGTCCGTCTTGAGCTTGGTAAAAGTGACTTTGCCAGGAAGCACTCAGGGACGAATACCGAGAAGGCCTCGCTGTCACGAACACTAAATTGATAAAATATTGCACAAGGATATCTAGCCTTTCAATTTAAAAAGGAGTTCTCCGACCCTCTTATTCCGACTCTCTTATGCCGACTCCAGCCGCTCCCTCAACCTTGGAACTGCCATGGCATTCTGTAGCGAGTTCCAGTGTCTATCTCGTGTGCCATCGAGAAAGGCGTACCTGCGAGGGGGCTATTAGTTTTAGTCCTTGCCACGTTATGTGGGTTTTAGGCAAGTGTCCGAAGTACTTCAGAGGGGAATATGTCGAGGAGCTTAGCAATCTTCAGAGGTGTACAACTAGGACGTCGAAATTTCAGTTGTACTTGAACGGCGAAGGGAAATATAACCCGAAAAGGAAAGCCGTATGCCAAGACTATACCAGACTCAGCAAATTCCCCTCATTTGCATCGCTAAAACAATTCTTTACAGGGCGTAGGGCGTAAAAGATCCCGCTTGCATTAAGCCTCGGATAACCGGATGTCAACTTCAGACATTAGAAGGCTTTAGAACGTTCATCAATGTAGGCTCTTGTATATATATCTAGAAGCCATTCAATTATCTTTTTCTAACGCTCAAACTTGTAGCTCTTCCTCTACTATCTGAGAAGCTTTACTCCCCCAGTAATATTCTCATTAACATGTTCAATCAGACTTCCATTCTCTAATTACACTTTCAATCCTCATCTTGAAACTAATTTTCTTAACAACAATTTTTACTTAACATGTCACAACCAACTATCATTCTCGGCGCCGGCCTCATCGGCGTTTCGACAGCCTATTACCTCTCTTCTCCTTCATCCAGCTCTTCTTCTCAACCGGGTCAAAACATCCACCTCATAGACCCCTCTCCAACGCTATTCACCTCCGCATCCGGCTTCGCCGCCGGCTTCCTCTCTCGCTCCTGGTTCCCGGCTCCACTGAGAGCACTCGGAGAGCTAAGTTTCGATCTCCACACGGAGCTCGCGCAGAAAGAGGGCGGGAGGGAGAAATGGGGCTGGTGTAAGGCTAGGAGTGTAAGCTTTGTGGAGGATGAGGACGCGGAGAAGGAGAGGCCGGAAGATTGGCTTATGTCGGATGATTGGCTGGCGATGGGGGTAAGTAGGGCTGAGGCCGCGAAGTCAGAGTTAGGATGGAAGAAGAGGAGCGGGCCTGAATGGCTAAGGAGGGCAAGAGGGAGGGAGATGAGAGTGCTGAGTGGGAAGGGTAGCCTGAACGAGACGGCGCAGGTGTAAATTTCAATCTTTTCTTTGTCATTCCTAGCTGTTGGGATGATGGGATTAGACGATATGGGAGAGATTTGCATCGTGTGAAGTACCGAGTGCTAACTTCATACGCTGGAGATCCCCTACGCTTATCTAACTTCCTCCTCTCCGAATGCCTTTCCCGCGGCGTCCATCTCCACACCTCCACCCACACCCTCTCCGTCTCCTGCAATTCCAGCGGCAAAATTCACGGGATCCGTATCCGCCACGCCAACGGCACCGAAGCCGATCTCCCCTGCTCCCGCCTAGTCATCACATCGGGAGCATGGACTCCGCAGGTCTTCACGACCCTCTTCCCGTCCTCAGACGTCAAACTCCCCATCACATCGCTAGCAGGCCACTCCCTCCTCATGCGCTCCTCAGCCTGGAAGCGGCCGCAAGAAGGCGAGGAGACGGCAGCGGTATTCTCGACGGATCCAACGGGTTATTTCCCAGAGATGTTTGCGAGGGTAGATGGTGTGTGCCCCTTTCCTAAACCACATCATCACAAACCTGCAATCTTCCCGCGCACCCCTCGCCACTTAGAAGTGATGTACGATGGATGATACTAATACCTTCACAGGCACGATCTACCTGGCTGGCCTCAACTCCTCCATCCTGCCCCTCCCCGCCGCCGGAAAGGGCAAAGCGCAGCCGCATGCCGAATCCATCGACCAGCTTAAGGCTACGGCGGAGCATCTCTGCGGTTTGAGCTTCGCGTCGAACGAAATTGAGGTCGTGAGAGAGGCGCTTTGCTTCCGGCCTGTGACACCGAAGGGCATACCGATTATTGCGCGCGTACCTGATGCTCGACTAGGCGAGCGGGCTAGAAGTGGGAGTGTTGGAGGAGTCTTCGTAGCGGCGGAACATGGGCCTTGGGGGATTAGTTTGAGTTTGGGCACTGGGAAGGTCCTAAGTGAGATGGTGGAGGGGAGGAAGGTGAGTGCGGATGTAAGGGAGCTAGGACTGCAAGAGAGGGAGTGGAAGAGCAAGGCGAAGTTGTGAGAGCGCTAAGGGTTGGAAGGTATCAAGGTTGATTAAAATGCAGTTTTGCGACGGACTAGTGAAACACTTCAGAGAAGCTAAAGATAGAGGTTCTGGATATTAGAAATCCCATCAAACGCCTATTGTTCCCCATCGTTAGATCTAGGAAGGATGGCTGGAAGGGTATAGAAGATATATGCAAGCCCTAATCATGATTCTTAAAAATAAAATAGCATTGATGCTGACAGCTCTGCTATATATCCGGATACCTTCAAAAATAGTATAATCCCACCGCTGCCCTCAATCATCACAATCCCCTTCATACAGAAACCACGGTCTCCTCGCCCACACCCATGACGTCACCCACTCAAAGCAAACCCCCTCCACATCCGCAAACCATGCCCTCCTCAACCACCCCTTCTCCCTTTCCACAATTCCGTCCACCACCCTTTCCATCTCCACATCTCGCATCTTAAACCACTGCTCCGCAGCGTCGATGGCCCTGGCCGCCTTCCGGTCAAAATACATCTCGTTGCGCGGCTGCAGGTGGATAGCTAGCATGCGGAGCCGGGCGAAGTCGATGCCGAAGGCAGCGACGATTGCGGCAATACGGGATTTGCTGATGTAGGTGGTGCTGGGTGACAGGGGTGTTTCGGCAGTAAGGGAGGTTTCGGCGGCTAGGGAAGCCTCGGCGGCAAGGGTGGCTTGGGCGATGAAGGGGGAGATGCGGGATTTGTCGATGCTGAATATATCTTCGCAAGAGTGGAGCGCTTCGCTGGCGACGGAGGCTTCGGCAACAAGGATGCGGATGAGGGAGGCGTGGTATGGCCCGATGTGTTTGGCGAAGGAGGCTCCGTAGTTGGGGAGATCGAGTATGTTCCCTACGAATGGTTTAGTAGGTGCGTACAAAATGTTGGAGAGGGCCATAAAGACTGTTGAAGGAAGTTTCTGAAATATTAATGGGGAAGTGTGAGGGGAATTAAGATGTTTTTGGGGGGTGAGAAGGGGGAGAGAAGATGCTGCGCCGTTTAGAAATTATGGAGCTGAATTGGTGGAAGAGGGTCTCTCGGCATGATGAGAGTCTTTGGAATCTTAAGAGCCCCGGTGTGAAGACCGGAGAGGCTTCGTAGAGCCTCGAAATACTCCTTAAATCCTAATGGAAAGCACCAGGCCCTCACACACTAATTTTGCTTCACAATCTCCCATTCAGCTATTCTCATTAAGAAATGTTGAAATGGTTTGAATGCCAGACTTCGAGAGCACGAATGGAAAGAGGTAGACCCAGACCCACCGAAATCAAACACATTCTTTCCATACAATACTGCTGCTGCTTCCTGGTGCACCAACTGACACGTTCGGAGAATGGCTGGATAGATGTTTTTTCGCTGCAAATAGCACCTTGGCCCGCGCCACGTAGGCACCAGTCGACCATCCGAGATCAGTAACTCAACATATACGAGGATCCTAAGTTCAGCGGGGAGCTTGAGGAATGGAAAAATGCTTTTGTTGAGATTTGATGGTAGTTGCGGCATCTGGTACCGTGGCTGGAGTGCCTATTTGAGCGTAGGTTTGGGTTATGGCAGATGGCGCAGTTAACTCTCCCCTGCCGCTGTATCTGTTCTGGAGTTGGCTTGTGCGAGACTTATTGCGCCTTTGGGTATTTAGTGCCCGTTGGCTCATCAGGCGTTGACCTCATCTTGGCTCGGTAAAAATATTTGAAATATTATGGGGCCGATGGGAAAGCTTTATAACCATATCGTTTATATCCGCAGCTCAGCTAACCGTACGACATAGTTTATTAAACGTGCTAGTAAAATAATTCCTCTTAATAATCGTACGAGGTGAAATAGCTGGTTTCTTATATTATGTATAGCTCTAGAGGATAAGGTAAAGGCTAGGCTTTAACTCTACGTGGAGTACTATAAGGACAATTTCTTAAAAGATAATATTCTCTTAATAAGCGAATGGATACATCTTTGTACGATTTATAATTTCCTTTAATCTTTTTACGAAGTAACTCTATTTCTTTAAGGAGATTATATAACACTAGAGAGGGTTCTAGAATTAGTGTAACGGAATCCCCCAAGAGGTACATATCCAATGAGACGGTAGGAGGTTTCATCTATGTCCCATCTATGTTCCAGAAGACACAGTCAGACAGGTTAGGGGCGAAAGGTTTTACTAGCGTCTCGGAAGAAACATATAGGAAGCTGGTTCCCTCTAGAGAAGAACTAGCGATTAGTCTCTGAATAGAAGTGGTTAGAAGCATTTGTCCTTCAATACGTGAAACTTATTCTACCTTCAACTTACCTTCGACTTACCTTCGACTTACCTTCTACTTACCGGTGACACTGTCGATTAGATAATCATACGTTCCGGTTAGGCTGGCCTCTTACAATTAGTTAAATATTTTTAAGGATATAATATAGACCGCATTAGTATATTATTATAATACTCTTAACGTTTCTTTAGCTAATTTTTCCTACTAGGTAATAGCTACTAAGGCTAAGGATAAGTTTATAGCTCCTTAACTCTAATATACTAAGAAAAAGCTTATAAAGTATATTAAGAAGCTAGATAATTCTCCCTACTATCTAGTGGCACGGGTTCTTAACCTAGAGTGTTATACGGCTTTCTTAAAAGATTGGAATAATTATATTACCGTTAAAGGAGAAAGAAGCTCTTTAGCGTACGAAAGCTCTAGGAGAGATTCCGCGAGAAAGCAATACTTTTAGGTTAACTATATCGTACGCAACTAAGAAAACTTAAAGGTCGCCTTTAGAGTCTAAAGAAAACTCTCTACCTTCTATAAGGCTCGTCTTTAGTATTATTTAAAGCATACTCGTCCACAGAGTCTAGATGAGTTTAATAGCTATATTAACGAGAATCTAATTCCGCTTAATAGCCGTATAACAGCTATTTAATGGTGAAATCAGCCTCTTCAGCGTACGAGATTTTATGACTTCACAGCTTACAATTGAAGTTCTCTTAATACCTGGAATAAGCGATAAGCCAAAGAGAGTATTTTTAGGTTCTCGACGTCCGCGTTCTATAGGATCGTACGAGAACTACTCTATAAATACTTAAGTTATTAGAGTACGTAAAGGACTAGGCAGCTTATAAGATTCTAAGTATTCTCTTATCTATTCACTTGCTCGCAGAGGTAGAGATATATTCTGAATAATGTATTGATTGGGGGTGTAGGCCGAGGAGAGGGTAATCATCTCAGCCTGCTGTATTGCATAGTAGGTTCCCTACTATCTTAAGCAGTGGTAGATAATTACACACTCATTGCCCCCCTCGGGCCTACCGCAAGCCTAAGAGGCTGCAAAATCTATCTATAGGGTGGAGGGTGGGAAAGCGAAAAGCCGAAAGGCTGATTGTGATAGATATTGATGTTGCTGTTCGGAGGGAAGGCGTAACTTCGCTTTAAATAGATATTTTTATCTATTTACTTGCTCGCAGAGGTAGAGATATATTCTAAATAATGTATTAATTGGGGGTGTAGGCCCGAGGAGAGGGTAATTATCCTTAGCCTGCTGTATCGCATAGTAGGTTCCCTACTATCTTAAGCAGTGGTAGATAATTATACACTTATTGCCCCAAATAACGCGTACCGTTAGAAGCTAGCGGTACAAGGCCTGCCCCATAACTAATATAGAAGTAGAATATATCTCGTCTTTTTTTTGCGCCCGTAGGGTATCGTAAAAGACTATTTGGTAACCTAGAACCTAGGTAATATCGAAGGCTGTTAACGACGACGAACCTAGCGGTACAAGGCTGCGCCCAATAACTAATATAGGAGTAGGAATATATGTCGTCTCTTTACGCCCATAGAGTATTATCAAAAACCGTTCGGTAGGTAATATCGAAGGCTATTAACGACAACAACGTAGTAAGGAGGAAGCTGGAAGCGTCAATTCAAAACCTATTGAAAAAACCCTGTGGGAAAATTGTTAGGAAAGACTACTTATCAACAGCTGTGGAAAGACGCGACGCGTAACTCGTTCGCGATCCTCTAAGGGTAAGACGTTTTATCGCGACGACAAACAACGCCGTACGGCACAGCATTATTAAGGCTATAAGACGAATAAACAACAAAATCTCTATTAAATAAGCCTTATTTTAAAGCGAAAAGCCAAAAGGCTAATTATGATAGATATTGATGTTACTGTTTGGAGGGAAGGCGTGACTTCGCTTTGAATAGACATTTTTATAGTTTTTATTATTATATAGTAGCTAGAGAGTCGTATAAGGGAAGGTATATATTATACAACACTAAGCACTAAAGGGTGTAGGATATATAAATAGAATACTTTTAGGCAAAAGGTAACCACTAAAGGCGTATAGGTGACGTAGGTAAATATATACTAACTTTAAACTAAATAGATTATAAGTTTAAATTCTACTAACGTCATCCTTTATTAAGAATCGGGAAATACAATTATCTAGTATACTTCTCGTCCTATTATACAAGAGATTCTCCGGCAATATTGCCATACTATAAGTAAACTCTCTTCTCCGTATAACATACCTATATAACTAACTACTCTTAGGATAAGTAGGAGAGGGTAGAAGCTTTACCGGCAATTAATATAGAGGCTTAGGTAGGGGGTGTATTGGAGAGGCAGGTGCGGACAAGGAGGCCCTTATATATAAATACAATTCTAATTCAGAGCCGTAGGTCTCTAAATATAACTATAAGTAACCTATATTACTTGTATAAGGCAGAGAGCTAATTAATACTAGCCTTATAAGGCTTATACAGCGACTCTACGTCGTCTAGTAGGCCCTCGCCCCTTTACTAAATGTCGGAGTCTCCCAGGGTTCTGTGGTGGGTGCTGTGGAAATTATAAGTGGCGGGATTATAGGGCTTGATGTTCGTCGTACGATATAAATTCTTAGCCTATAGTGGCGGCAGCGGGAGCACTAGAGGGCGAGGATTGGATTATAGAACTAGAGGACAATAAGAAGTAGATAAAAGTTATTAAATTTAAACTACTAGGTCTCCTCTCTTTTTTCCTATTTTTATTTTATTTTATAGTATTTTATATAAAGAGAAGTATAAATAAAAAGGTAAAAAGGAAATATCTAATTAGTAGGAAAACTAAAGGTATTTACTAGAGCTTTATATAGAGCTTTATATAGAGCTTTATACAGAGCCTCCGCAGAGCTTTATATAGAGCCTCCACAGAGCTTTATATAGAGGCTTCGCAGAGCTTTATATAGAGCCTCCATAGAGCTTTATACGGAGCCTCCGTAGAGCTTCGCGCAGAGCCTCTATACGTAGAGCTTAGTGTAGCGCTTAGTGCAGAGCCTTTATATATAGAGCTTTATGTAAAGCCTCCGTAGAGCTTTATATAGAGCTTCGTATAGAGCTTTTACTAAGCTTTAGTAAAGCTTTATATGGGGCTCCCCTATCTACAGAGCTCTTATAAGCTTTATATCTATATAATATTACTTATCCTTAGGATATTTAGATAAAAGTAGTACCATTTTAAAGCGCTTTATAAGCTCTATAAATCTATGCCAATAGAAAAATTATTTATTTAATATTAGGGGGTGCATTACAAGTATAAGTATATTAAGGGGATTTTACTAAGACTATCCGGAGACTATCCGGATAGTCTCCGGATACTATTAGCTAATAGGTCTATTATCTAAGAGGCCTATCCGGCCCTATCCTCCGCAAGTCTAAAAACCCGTAGCTTAAACCAATTAAGGGATATCGTCAGAGCGCTAACTAAGAACCCTATTTACCACCTTTTAATCACTAGCGCCTCCAACTTGGCTAATTTTAGTCCCTTTCTATTTTAAGTTTTAAGCCATTTATCGTATCTTACTAAGGGCCTAAACGGATCCCTACTAATACCTATTCTTTTATATATACTTATATCTATTAAGCTACATAGTAGCAACTAATTTTACTTAACAGTTAGCCCTTATTAAGGGTAAATAGGTCAATAACAGATATCGCAACTACGTCAATAGTACATTCTTTCACCCGTGCTATATTAATCTAACTAATATACTATCGCATAGACTGCTTATTAATTAGTAAAATAGGGTAATTATTATTCCTAAACACATATTCTCTAATAGGCGAGCCCGTAACTATAGCAGCCGCTTTTTAGTTATTAGTAACACTGTTAAGTAAAGCAGCAATATAAGCCAGTGGACTTAAGATAAGTGTAGCAGCATAGGCTAATGCCCGTTTCCACTATATGGAAAATAATATAATCTCCTGCCTAATATTAGCAACACTTATTAGCTTAAAGTAGTGGTTAAAGCTTAGTGCACACGCATTTATAAAGTTATAGTCCCGGCTAATTTAATGCACATCTTAGGTTATTACGGCAACGATAGTCTTATATAGGTAATTAATAGGCAGTATGGCTAATATATTAGCGTCTAATAATAAAAAGGTGCCCATTTCTAGATATCCGGAGATAAGGTTGTGTAAAAAGTTAGTATAGTTAAAACGGAAGTAACTAGTAGCGGATAAGGCGGTAATAAAGGGTAAGCGGTAAATAGATGCCCTAAAGCCGCGCTAACGTACCGCTGCTACTATGCGCTCCGCTATATATTTTAAGGTAGCATAGCTATACTCCTAGTCTTTCTCTATAACCTTATAACCTATATACTTAGGTAGCGTAGATATAGTAGAGATAAAATATACTAACTTACTACGGCTATATAAGGCCAGGCGCAAAATCTTATAAGCACTTATAATATTAGGGCTAATATAGTCTTCTAGTGGGCGTATTTAGTTAATAAGTGCGCCTAAATAGCAGATGGTATTAATATAGTTTACTAAGTTTTTAAACGCTTCTTAGGACAGGCCGAGAAGGGGCTATAATATATCGCTAATAATGGGATGGAGTAGTAACGTGTATTTATACTTTTAGAGGCTATAGCTAGCGAGCGTATCTAATAAACACTATATAGCTTAATTAACACTATTAGCACGTACTAAGTAATAGGTAGTAATACCTAGCTTAAGCAGCTTATATATAATAAAGGCGCTAATAAAGCCTATAGTACCTATAACAAAGATAGAGTAGGGAGGTACAGTAGTATAGGGGGCGTTATTAAACCTAAAGTTAGCGTCTAGATAGCCCTTCTTAATAGCAGCTATATTAAGCTAAGGCGGCTTAAATACTAACTTAGTAGGGGGAGTGCTGCTATTATATAAAGAATTAGACTTATCCTCTTATAGCTTAAAAAGTAGGATTTGGCTAAAGGCCTTAAGGTTTAGGTACTATAACGCGACGCTTACGGCTAGTATTAGGCTAGTTAGGTTAGCTAGCTAGTTATATATTAAAACTATAGTTAATAAGTTAATTCTAATGTCCTATAAGGGGCGATTAATATTAATATTATTTAGTAGTATAAAGCCTAATGCCTTAGCTATAGTTTTTTAGACTATACCTAGTATAATATTAGGGTGCTGCTTAGGGGCCGCTTTACTTAGCACCTTATATAAATCCTAGCTTTAGTGGACCTATCTACCGCTTTAGCGTAGTAGTAAGTAGAATAAAGGCAGTACGCTACCTTACTCCTTATAGTAGCTCTAGAGGCGTTTAGGATTTAAAGCTGCGGCTATAGTAAGGGTATAACTACCGTATATAGCCATCTTAAACAGCTATAGGCCCTCTTCTAGCAAGAGTATATTAAGGCTAAGGTAAGTAAGGTAGGTAAGGGTTGTTCCAATAATCCTAGCCGCTATACCCTTGCCCTTTTAGGTGCCGTATACTAATAAGGTAATAGGTAGGCCCTAGGTATAGCGTAGGTACGTAAGCGCATTAAGAAACGTATTAGTAATAGCGTAGTTACTATAACCCAGCATGCCTATAATGCTAGAGATAGAGAAAAACATAACAAACATATCTAAGTCTATATCTATGTCATAGGTTAGCTAGTGTAGATGCTAGGTACCGTTTACCTTAGGCGTGAAGGCCGTGGCGTATCGCTATAGGGTTAAGGCGGTAAGGACGCCGTTGTCCTATACACTAGCTATATAAACTATACCCCACAGCGGCCGGTCCTTATTAAAGACTACTATAATCGCCTTTATACTGTTAAAGTCTGCTATATTACAGGCTATAATAGTAGCCTTAGTGTAACGGAACCTTGTAGCAGGAACTATAATGGGTTCTGTCAATAGGCTAGGTGTGTAAGAAATGCAAAGATAGTAGTTAACAACGTAATAATAACTGGTGGAGTGGTTGCCCAATAGATTAACTCTAATTATATTCTAAGAATTACTATAAGGAAGGAACTATCTAGGTAGGAACTAAGGGTCCTTAAATATATAACCGTACTCCTATAAAATCCTTCTTATACGTAATATACGTGTTATACGTAAGGTATATAAGTTCCCTTTATTCCTTATATTCCTTACGTAGCACCTTATATAACTTTAGCTACTATTCTTTGTTATATAGTTCTACAGGTTCTATCCTAGACCGTGCTTATATTAACTAACTAGCTTCTTCTAACTCTTCTCTAAGTAGTCGTAATATTGTACTTAAAGCGTCTATAACACCATCTCCCTCCTTTTTATCTTTGTCCTTAAAGATACCTAGTATCTCTAAGTTATTTACTAGAGGTGTAATATCCGTCTAATTAATTTAGTTGATATTATTACTTATAATGCCTAAAGCTTCTTCTTCTTTATACGCGCAACGTTGTGCTTATACTATTGCTATAATACTATCGCTTAGTAAAATAATGCCATCTCCGTATTCTCGTTGCTTAAAAGAAGGGCTAGTGTATATTACGCTAGCGAGTCCTTTATCTCAGTAACCCTCCTCTTATTTAGAGTGCACTAAAGCAAACATTTAATTGTCTTGCGATATTCGCTCTACCTCTAACGCTAAGTATGCGCGTCCTATAACTCTTAATAGTCTTTAAGTTCCCTAAGTAATTTATTATAGGGTTTTATGTTTAATCTGCTACTATAAAGCTTAATAGTAACCTGGTATAGGCCCTTACTAAACTTAAGTGTTCTTAGGATGCGGAATAAAAGGCTCTGGATACTCGCATTACGGCGTCTACTCGTCTACTTTGTCTTAAGAAAGTACGTAAGAAGGTTTATTTTAAGGAGTAGAAACTTATAAAATAAGGTCTACAGGAACTGGGTAATAAGAGAACTAACTCTCCTCCTATGGTGAGGGGAATAACTCTAAGTAGTTCGGCAGTCGCTCTTCCTAGGTCCCCCTTAGGTAATTTATTCTTTAATAATCCTTCTTTATTAATGTTACCTGACCTATTTTCTTCCGATACTCCTATACCTTTCCTATAGTATTTTTTAAATTCTCTAGTGGTTCCTAGGTAGTCTTATTATAGCCTATCTACTTAACCTTATACTATATTTTATTGTCGATGTCCTTATAACTAATAATCTTTAAAACTTGCTATTTATCTTCTTCCTATCCTCTATATATATCTGCCTCGTAAACTAGTAGCTTAATATTCCTATATACTGGCTCTAGTATCGCAATATACTATATAGGGTAGATCTTTATTTTAGCTAGTAGGTTTAACTTAAATGTAACCGGTGAAATCCTCTATATAATTTTAAAAGGTCCTAGTCTAACGTGGTCTAACTTCTTACTTAGTCGTTAACTTTTGAAATTTTTGTATAGTAGCTATACTTTATCTCCCTCCTTAAGATCTAGTCCCTTAGATCTCTTAGCATTATAGTACTTTTTTATTCTTTGCTATACTACCTTAGCTGTTTCTATAAGGTTTGCATAAAGATTTATTAAAGTCTCTATTTTTTGCTTAGCTTTGCTACTTATTTTCTTTACTTAACGTAATAATAATAATGTTCTTAGCTTATATCTATAATTCGCCTTAAATAGTAATATACCTATTCCTTTTTATAGTGTTGCATTATATGCAAACTATATAACTAGTAATAGTAATACCTAATTATTCTATACGTAATTAATATAATGCTTTAGATACTACTCTAGTGTCTAGTTTAATCTTTCCGTTTAACCGTTTGTCTGCGGGTAATATACGGTAAAAGTTACTACTTAAACTCTTTGTTCCGCTAAGAATACCTCCTAAAATGCTGCTATAAATCTTAGATCTCTATCTAATATAATTTTACTTAGTGCTCCATGTCTTACGAATACTTCTTTAATATAGATTCTAGCGATATCTTCCGCTAAGATTTCTTCTGTATAGGCTATAAAGTATCCCTACTTTATAAGCTTATCTACTATTATTAAGATCGCGTTATAATCCTATCCGGTAATAGGGTCTCTTAATTTTAGCAACTTAATAATAAAGTCCTATAATATAACCTCCTATGGTCTCTCTAGTGTTTTAATAGGTTATAGCTCTCTATACGGCTTATGCCTTATTAGTTTATTTCTTTAGTAATTTAGACACTCTTTAGTAACCCTTCTAGCTATCCTTTAGATTCTGTTAATGATATACTCCTTTTAAAGTCTTAACACTAAGCCTGTGGCTTTATTATATCCTTAAGTTAGTCCCTTATAGAAGTCCTCTATAAACTACTCTGCTATACTTCTTAGGATATACTTTGCCTCTTAATTTTTGTATATGTCCGACTATAGATCTTCTAGTTATGCTTTTAGAATTCTTTATACCTAAAAGCTTTCTAGTGTCTTATAGACCTTTTCTAGCTTATTCTCTTAAGTTATTATGATTTTTGGATGATTATACCTAATTAGTTTATTTATATCTTTTCGCAGTAAAGCCCCTAATGGCTTATTGTTATTTTGTAGTTTAGCTTTTTAACTTAACGCATTAGCTCGCGTGTTGTCTGTACCCTTAGTATACTAAATCTTAAAATGGTATTCTATAAGTATCTCTGCCCATTTAACCTATCTTTGGTTAAGCTCCTTTATTATTAGGAATCCTATTAGGTTCTTATAATCCGTTTTTCTATACCTTATAAGAATGCTCTCTATTTCTTTAGTGCTGTAACTATACCTAATAACTCCTTGTTATAGATGTTATAGTTTAACTCTAGTAGTGTTATCTTCCGACTATAATATACTACTAGATGCTATCTATCTGGATGCTTTTGTATAAAGTATGCTCCTAGTATAAAGTTTAATGCATCTATTTTTATAACCGTCTCTAGTCCTAGTTAATAGATCTTAAGAACTGGCTCCTAGGTAAATAACTCTTTAACTTTCTTAAAGAGTTCTTACTATTCCTCTCCCTATACCTATAATTCTTCTTTCTTTATTAATCGCGTAAATAGTTTAATGTCCTTTAACTATTACGCTATAAACCTTCTGCAGTAATTGCAAAACCCTAGGAACGATCTTAATTACGTAACATTCTTTAGTTCTTGCCAATTCACTATAGCCTTAATCTTCTTTGGATCTATGCTAAGTTGGCCTAGTTTAATAATAAATCCAACAAAATTGGTCTTCCTGGTGAAGAACTCGTATTTCTTAATTACTACTGGCATTTGTTCTTCCTATTTAACGTGTTCTCCGTGCTCTTCCTTATTTATTAAGTAGATAATAATATTATTAAGGTATACTATAACAAATTCATCTAAATATTCTTCTAATATATTGTTAATACGCTTCTGGAATATTGCTAGTGCGTTTATAAGCCTAAATTGTATAACTAATAGTTTATATAGTCCTTCTTTT
Organism: Cenococcum geophilum 1.58; assembly: GCF_001692895.1. NCBI lineage: Eukaryota > Fungi > Ascomycota > Dothideomycetes > Gloniales > Gloniaceae > Cenococcum > Cenococcum geophilum. The sequence goes on from NW_027137587.1 coordinate 306,862, forward strand.
GACCTAAAGGCTGCCTTCTATTTGTCGCCTTCCTTAATCCTAATCTAATAGTATGCCCATCTTAGATCTATCTTTGTAAAGATTTGCGCATTACCGATCCTATTTTAGATTTTGCTAATTAAGGGTAAAGAATACCTATTCTTCCTGGTAATGCTGTTTAACTATCTATAGTCGATATATAGCCTTAGTTTACTATTCTTTTTTGGTATAAATAGTACTAGATATCCTACTAATGACTACGATAGTCTAATATATCCTTTTCGTAAGTTTTCTTAGATAAACTCTTTTAATGCTCTCCCTTCTTCTTCGGTAAGCTTATAAATTAGAAAGAACCTTAGACTTATTCCTAGTTCCAATTCTATCTTATAGTCCCATGCTATATACTTTAACAGCTTTTTACTCTTAGGTAACTATAGTTTCTTGCNATACTTATGGTATCTTTTTAGTATATAGCTTAGCCCTTTTTCCGTTTCTTTATAGGTCGCTCCTACTTAGTACCATACTAACTTGGCTTATTGTCGCATCTTACGGCGTTAAGTATCCCTAATATCAACCTAACCTATAACCTAATTAATCTTTAGATTGTATTCCTGTAACTAAGGCATTCCTAATACTGCCTTATTATTTCCTAATAGTAATATATTAAAAGACATCTCGACTTATCTTCCTTTAATAGTTAACTAAATAGGTCCTATTTTAAGATTAATAATACCTCCTCTATAGGCTATTAGATCTCCTAAAATTGTCACTAATAGGTAAGGATGTTCCTTCTACCGGTGTAGTAACCTTATTTTTTTAACTACTGCTAGTAAGATATGGTTCCTTATTGCTCTACTATCTATTAATACCTTAAACTGTTAATCTTACCACTTAACTTATAAATTTAGGTGTTGTTCTTAAATTCCTTTAAGGGTCTAAGGCTTTACTACTAGTTCCCTTTAGTCCTATAGGCCTCTACTTTTCCTAACTGCTAGCTACTAGATCCTATTTATACTTAGTCTAACTTAGGCCAATACTTAGTTTATTTTTTATTTTTAATATACTATAGATAGATATTCTCTAGACATTTCCACCATTATTATTTATCTAGGCATTCTTCCGTAAGGAATCTTCCTAGTTAAAGTATTAAGTCCCCTTATTCTTAAACTTCTACTAGGTGCCAACTATGTATATATTTAGCGTTTTAATACTTTACCTTGTCCGTTATCCAATACATTCTTATTAGATACTTTTAATTTTTGTCCTTTAGTGCTCTATATATATTACACGCATTATCTACACATGCTATCTATAATAGTGTATAATATACTTAATGTCTTAGGTTAACTCTTGGTTCGTTTTTATTCTAGAGTTTAAACCTCTCTTATGTTAATCTAAGCGTTGCGACTTTATTTACGGGTACTAAGATTTATCTTTTACTTCTCTAGTCCTCTAATTGCTTCTTTAAATCCTTTAATATTATAATTAAGGCTCCTTTAATATAAGTTATAGCCTTCTCTATAATCGGGTGGTCTTAGATAACTTTTTTGTCTAACTATATATAGAAATCTTCCCACTTATTATTATGTCGTTGCCTATACCACTTTTAGTATAGCTGCTTAAGTGTATATAGTTCGTCCGTAAGAAAATATCTCTTTATTACTACGTTATAACAGCCTTTAGTGTGTTATTCCTTAAACCTAGTAGGAATCCCTAGATCCTCTTCTTGTTCCAGTTTAGTAAGCCACTTAGCTCTTAGTATGCCTACTCTAGGCCTATTAGTGATCCTTTATACTAGCGCTCTATCCTTTATATATCTTAATATGCTAAATCTCTTTTCTAGTTTCTGTTCTTACTATAAGGTAATTCTTACTCTAAATTCCTCTATAGTTTCCTTTACGTCGCGTCTTATAAGTGGATCTTTAAAGTCTCCATGCTTTTTAATCTTAGTATTAAATTTTTAATCTTTAGGCTGAACACTGTGTTCCCCTAGTAAGTCCTCTAGGTCTATATATCTGTCTCCTAGTCTAATTACTATTTACGCTATAGATTCTTTAATCTATAAAGAAGCTCCTTACCTCTTACTTATAGGTGTCCTAATTTATACTCCGAATTCTTAACCCCTTAGATTACTTAATCCTAAGCTTGCTTCTAACTTAAGCTTAGCTCCCGCCTTAGTCTAACTAGGTATCTGTAGTGTTCTTATCTTATCTTAAGAGTCTTAAATCTTACTTATCTCGTCTTAAGAATCTTATGCTGTGGGAAACTCTTATCCCAAGCTTATTTATATGTTCTTAAACTAAGCTACTGCCCTACTCTATCGGTTTTCGTCCGTTATAGGTCCTTAGGTATGCCTTATCTCGTCTTAAGAATCTTAGTTATCTCTTATCTCATCTTAAGAATCTTAAGCCTGTGGCCTTTTGCCTTTATTAAGTGGTAAGCTAGCACTAGTAGTCGTCTACTTGTTTAATCGTCTTTAGATATTACTCCTTCCGTTTTATAAAGCGATAGACGCCGTGTCTAATGGTGTTATAATACCCGTTACTAAACCTTACTCTATAGCGGTCTTAGTCTCTACTTCTATTACATTATTAAGGTTTAGATACCCCTAGTTAGTTCCTTTACTATCCTTATTACTGTTAATTAATAAGTACTCTAACTCCATTGTTATTGTTACTAATTATTATCTATACGTTGCTGTAATATTTTAATCCAGCTTATAGAGTTAATTTTATTTTTTATCTAACTCTTTAGTTTCTCTAAGTCCTTTTAACTCTGGCTCTTGTGGCCAATAGCTTATATTATACTTGGCGTTTTTATAAATTTGGTATACGTTATTATAATAAAACGCGAAACTTCTAATTAAATACTCTTTTATTTTACGCAGTATACTATTATCCCTCTATATATATATGTCTCCTACTATTAGTCTAGTTCCCTTTATTATATAGTAACTTTAACCATTTTTATAATCCTTTATAAAATGACCCTATTTTCTATAATTTATATAAGCTCTGTCTCTAAACTACTAACTTTGTTATAGAGTCCGCCTAAACATCTTCTGCTAATAAGATCTCTGGTTTAGCCTATGCTCCTTAGTCCTATAATTACTAGATCCTTAACCTCTAGGTTTCTATAGTTTCTTACTCTATCTCTTATAGGCTTCTTTAGTACTACTTAGGTTTATTGGCTTTACGCCATACTATAGTTTCTAACTTAGCTTTGGTTATTACGCGCTCTACGCCTTATATAACTGTGAAACTCTATCCTAGCCTTTCTTAGCCTATTCCCTTTAGAAGATCCTATTATTAATCTTAATCGCTTAATTTATTAATTCCCTTAGGGTCCGCATCTTCCATTAGAATAATTACGTCCTAGACTTTAGCCTTAAGTCCCTATTTATACTATACTATAAGCACCTTATTATTCCACTTAACTTATATTTATAGTGTTTAAAACTGTATCGTGTACTTAATTGCTAAAGTTCGCTATATTAGGTCTAAAGCTTTCTTTTTACTATAGTTGTTACTTCCGGGTCCCTAAATATCTATATAATTGTTTCGTAAATCCTACCTAGCTAGAAAATACAAATTATACCTCTTAATTGGCAGTAGTTATTCTATTAGTCTGTATTTTTGTTAGTAAGGTTAAACTATTTAAGTGCCTAACCCGTTAGGAATAGTCCTGCGTAGGCTATCTAGTCTATTATTGTGGCTAACTTAGCCCCTTCTTATATAACTTTAAAATGCATCTGCGTTAGAAATCCTTTAAGCTTTAATCTCTCTCCTAAGAATTGTTTAATTAATGGTAACTTACCTTTATTGCTCCGATTCTATTAAGTCTATTTTTAAGTACTATATTATTTTTATTAATTAATCCACTATTTCTTATAATTGTTCTACTGTTACAGGTTATTGCGAGTTAGTGTCCGCTATACTAGTATTACCCCCTAACCTTAAAGTAGTTGCCGCCGTTAATGGCGTTATAGTAGCTGCTTTTAGTGGTATATTATTTAACTTTCTGTATTTAATACCGTAACTAGGTAGTAATTATATAACGGAACCTTATAGTAGGAACTATAATGGGTTCTATTAATGGGCTAGGTGTATAGGAAATGTAAAGATAGTAGTTAATAACGTAATAATAACTAGTAGAGTGGTTACCTAATAGATTAACTCTAATTATATTCTAAGAATCACTATAAGGAAGGAACTATCTAGGTAGGGACTAAGGGTCCTTAAATATATAACCGTACTCCTATGAAATCCTTCTTATACGTAATGTATGTGTTATATATAAGGTACGTAAGTTCCCTTTGTTCCTTACGTTCTTTACGTAGCACCTTATGTGACCTTGGCTACTATTCTTCGTCACATGGTTCCACGGGTTCCATCCTGGACCGTGCTTGTATTAACTAACTAGCTTCTTCCGACTCTTCTCCAAGTAGTCGTAACATTGTACTTAAAGCGTCCGTAACACTTAGTACTAAGCCTAGCGAGTATAGCTACCAATTTGGCCGTACTAGAAGATGCTATACCGCGGCGTAAGGTTAATACTAAGTTATAAATGCTATATACACTCGCCAGCTAGCGGGCTACGCGCTAACTAAGATTGCTAAGCCTACCTATAATAAGTACCACACCGTCCCACCGTAGGAGTGGCTGCTTCGCTGGCTACGGGACTAGGCTAATGCGCTATATCTATAGCACTAGCACTAGCTCCTAGCATACGGCGCATTCCGGCTTAGCTGCTAATATTAACGCTAGGGCGAGGGCGAGGGCGAGGGCATTAGGTGCGGTCGTCTCTATATCTATATCTATTAACCACAGGCATAGTTCTAGATGTTCACTTTAGGCGGTGCGTATTAGGCCCCACAGCGGCCTAGCCCTAAGCCCCGTTACTAGGTCGCCCCTAGCGGCACCTACTATATAGCGGGTGACCTACACTAGCGGCGGCGCAAACTAAGTCTGCGCTGCCGTTTACAGCTACGCCAGCGCTTTTGCGGCTAAGTTACGCGCTAGGCCTATAACGTTGTTAACGTCTAAGTTCTACAAATATAGTAGACCGTAAAGCTCCCTAGCCTCTTAAAGACTTCTAACCTTACGTACCTTAATACTAGCCTATGCTAAAGTTATCTTTACCGCGTAGGCTTATATTTTAGCCATATTCCTAGTAGGATATAGTAGACCCTATAAGCCGCCCAGGGCGATATTACTAATATTAGCTTCCTGCTAGCTAATCTTAAAGTAAAAGCGGTCTATATTAGCTTAGGCTAGGTACTACTATTATATATAGCTAGCGCTATTAGTAGTAAGGCATACCACACCTATATTAGCTAATATAGGCTGCGGGCCTAGCTTAAGGAAGACGCTAACGCCCTATTAGTAAAGTATCTAAATGCTATTAGTAAAGCGAACAATCCTATATACCTAGCGGACCTAATAGTTAGCTTTTTTAAGCTCGCCTGTTATAGCTAGCTTACTAGTTAAGCTGCTAACTATAGGTAATTATAGTAGGTAAAATTGCACCATCTTAGCTACTGCCTAAAAAGCTCCTAGTATATTATCTATATAGTGCGAGTAAAAGGCGTATAATATATTAAGTAACTTTATCTTATAGCCCTACGCAGTAAAATAGACCGCTACAGCCTTAATTGCATTAGAATTACTAGATATAACCATCTACATTAGCGTGTTATGGCCCGTAATATTAACCTTACTAATAAGGCCGAGTACCTAAATCGCTCTAGTTACCTCCTCTATACCAGCTTCTAGCAAAATTATACTACCATAACTAGAAACGGCCTGCATTAGTCAGCCCTATACTATAATAAAATAATAAGTATTAGCGAGGTCTAGAACGCTGGTTATATATACGGCAGCGAGCTCGCCTATATTATAGCCGAGCGCTAAATCTAGTTACACGCCCTAGCTCTTTTAGAGACGCCATAGGGCTACCTTTAAGGCGAAGAGCGCGGGCTATGCGAAGTTAGTATACTATAGTAGCGCGGCGGCGTTACTACTAGAAGCTGCCTATATTATATATATTAGCGGCGTCTCTAGTTTAGTAAAGTAGGACGTTATCTTGTCTAATATATTATAGAATATAGGGTAGACTTTATAAAGGTCCTTCCCTATACCCACGACTTAACTACCCTAGCCGGTAAACAGTATAGCTAGGCGTAGCTGCATAATATAGTTAGTGGCTGGTAGTGCGCTTAAAACTAAGCCTAGTCCCTCTAAAAGCGTAGCTTTATCCTTAGCTATAACTATAAGTTGCCGTTAAAAGTGGCTATAGGTGGTTACTAGCAAGTAGGCTATCTTACTAAGACAATCTTATCTAGGGCTGCTCGTGCTCTTAATATACCATTAAAGCTTTTTAGCCTATTAGTATAGGGTAGCATTAGTATAGCCAGATAGGAGAAATGGAATCTTAGGCGGTAATAGGGTTAATAGCGGCGTGGAATCCACACTTAGTAATAACGGCTCCTCTATAATAGTATATACGTTAGTCCTACTAATACTAAATACGCTAATACCTGCCTGTTACGGCTGGCCGACTATTAATAACTAGGGCTAGCTCTTCTATATAAGCGCTATATAGGCGCTATACTAGTTAATAGCTAACGTAGGTATTTCTATATATAACGTCCGAGGGAGCTTATTATTCTTTATTACTAGAATAACTTTAAGCATCCCTACTAGGCCGGCCGCCGCTTATATATATCTAAGGTTTAACTTCGCTAAGCTAACCTATAGCGGCCCTTCCGTAACGGGCCAGCTTCCACTAAAGACACCCGCTAGCGCTATACCCTTAATTAGATTGCCTAGCTTTATTCCTATACTATATACTTTAATATAGTTAATATTACCCAGCATCAGCCCTAATAGCGCTAGCGCCGTACGCACTAGCCGCTGCTATACTAGCCTACTTGGCACTATAAGTCCCGCAGCGCTCCTTCCCTATAGTTTATAGCGGTTTTACGTAGCACTATATATACCGCGTCGCCGTCACAGACGGCGTCGCTTAGCCGCTTTAGTACTACTGCTATATAGCCCTCGGCCCAGCCTATGCCCTATATATTAGCCGTAAACGCTTAATACTACCCGTCCGCTAATATACCCTAGAGCTAGCTAAACTAAATATATATACCTAGGGTAAGTAGGAGCGTTACGCCGCTAGACACTACTATATTACACTCACCCTAGTAGAGCGTATTATATACTAGGTATATTATTACTAGTAATAACAAGTATATAGTGTCTACTATTAAAGTCGGGCCCTTAAGGCCTAGCGTATATAAGATATGCCCGGACATAGTGCCTCCGGTAAAGCCTATTACTATATACCTATTAAGATCTACTAGTGCTAGCGTGTATAAGTGTGCTAAAATATTATATACGCCTATATAGACGCCTATCTAGCTACTATGCAGCTACTTGCCTATATAGCCTATACGCTTAAATCCCTCCTAGTACGTCTCTAAGATAACGCGCTAGGCTAAGTTTATAGCACGTGCCTTTCTTAGTAAGATACTAAAAAAGGATATATTAAAGTTATTAACTAAGCTAAGGAACCCGCCCTATTAGTAGTATAACTTTCCCTTAGTATCTAGGTTATTATTATAAAGGCTTTTCGCGTCTTAGCGGTCCTCTAGTACGTTACTAGTAACGTTAGCGCCGCGCTTAAGTAGCTCCTAGTACTCTTTTGGCGTAATTACATTACCGAGAAGCCGGTACGCCATAAAGACGATAGTAATGCCCTTATTATCTTATATACAAGGTTATAGAAGTATATATTTAGCCTTAGTCTTCTCCACCCCATCTAGGTATACCGCTAGTATCTTAATAATATAGTGCTTAAATAGCTAAGCTGCGGATAAAGGCTAGCCTAGGAGCTTTTCTACCTCCTTTTATACTTAAACTATAAAACCAACAACCCCAAAGTAGGGAAGAGATATTAGAGAAACAGGTAAAGAAAGCAGAAGAAGAATAGTGCCGCTTTAGGGCCCAGGCCCATATAGAGGAGGAAGGGAGACGCGCAAGAGGTCAGCAAAGACAACAGCAAGATAGAGAAAGGAGCTAAAGTAAAACACACAAGAACGCCGGGAAACCATCTACCGTAATACAATACTAGTTGGACTAACGCTAGAGAGGCAAATGGGAGTCGAAGGTACAGAGGCTAACTTAGGCAAGACGAACCCAAGCTATAGCATAGTTAACGCCATAGGGGGTAAATACCCAAGGGCTCCGAGAAGGCCTAACAAAGGTAGAAAATATAATAGCAATACTCTTAAGAACAGGAATAATAGGACTAAAAGATTAGCTTTACTGGGTGGGTATTCTAGTAGGTAGCCTAAGATATAAATATGGCTAGCTAAGACAGACACCAAAACACGTAATACTGCTATGCCCCCTACGCACCAATTAAGAAATAATGCTCTTAGCAGCTAGCACAGAGAACTATAATACACTACTCTTAACAAAAAAAGGCCTCAAGGCGGTTACCTAGTGGCTTATTAGTTAAAATATGCTAAATTAGTTCCGGGTTACAAGGGAAATAATAATAGAAGGCAAGGGGGCAAGCAGCAGGTGCCCCCTAGTAACTCTACAGTAGTAGAGTAAAAGTTTATAATACTAGCGCGTCCGTAGGCTTATTACGGCAGCAGTGGTTTCTAAGGAGGTCAAACAGTAAGGTAGTAGAGCACCACAGGCGACTCGCAGGCGCTAAGCAGGCAAGTCCCAAAAGGCGGGGAGATAGATCACGGGGTTTTCTCATTTTTCTTAAATAGAGTTTTCTCCCCATATATAAATAAGGAGTAGTCCGCGTGGGCCCAGTAGGGATCCAAATCAGACGTTAAGCAATGAATTATTATTATTATTATTATACTTAAACTATACATATAGAGTCGCCGCTAATCTTAAAGAAATTATTATAGATACTAATTTAGTTGTAGCCTAGGACGCTTAACTAAATAAGCTAAATACTATACTCTATCTTAATTATTAGCTAGCCTATAATAGGTAGCTTTGCCTTAGTTAGATCTAGAAGCGCCTTATAGTTAATCTTATTATTAAGTATTATAGGAAAGGTTGCTATCTTAACGAAGAACGCCGGCATTATATACTTTAGTAGCCGTTTAACTAGCTATAGACGCAGTATACTTCTAAATATTAGCTTAAGCGCCTCTATAGGAACAAGTATACTTACATCCTATATATAGTACGCAATAAGCCTATTATCCCTGCTAATCGCGACTGCCTCCAATATATCGCTATAGTTGGTAATAGCGGCCTTAATATCGCCTAACTTAATCCTATAGCCACAGATCTTAACCTACCTATCCGCGCGACCTAATATACTTAGCCTCTCTATATCCTTAAAATAAGTAATGTCGCCTATATAGTATAGAAGGCCCTTATAGAAGGGATTATTAAGAAAGCGCAACTAAGTAATCTTAGGCTTATTATAGTAGCCCCTAGCTAGGCCGGCGCCGCCTATATATAGCTCGCCATCACTCCCTAGTAGCACTAGTAAAAGGTCCTTACCAAGTATATAGAGTCTATAGTTAGTAATAGGCCTACTAATAACTACCTCCTAACTCTAGCGCACCTTTTAGACGCTTGCCTATACTATTACCTTAGTTAGACTATATATATTCTACACTAACTCTATATAGGGGAGTAGTTATTTAGCCAGCCGCTAGGGCAGCGTATTACCACTATATAGGATTTTAGAGAGACGGAGATCTTTTTACTAGCCTATTTCTAGTAGCATCTGCTAAGTTAAGGGTGTACCCTATATTATAGTAATGCTATAGCGCTAAATTAGCCCAAGTAGTGCGCTTAGGTCTTTAATATTATATATCTAGGCTATAACTGTTATTATACCGTAAAGCAGCGGCAGGAACAGCTCTAATAATATAATATTAAAATAGATGGTCGTTATAGTAAGTAGCTAGTCTATTTCGCTATATCCTAGCTCCCGCTATATTAAGTATAATAGGTTATATAAGGCCCTATAACTAATCTCTACCACCTTAGGCTTTCTGGTTAAGCTAGATATATATATTACATATATAAGGTCCTCTGCCCTTACGTCCGCTTTAAGGTTTCTTTACTTAATATTTAAGTTCGCCGTATTATTTTAAACCTCGTCTATATTTAAGCACGCGCCTTTTTAAAATAATAATATATCTTATATACTAGCTTTAATAACAACGAGCTTTAATCTGGCATTATCTGTTATATATCTAATACGATCTATAGGGAAGGCTAGGTTAATAGGTATAAACGCGGCACCCGTCTTTAATACGGCTAGTAGCACTATAATAAGGTTAATAAAGCGGTCTAAGGTAACGCTAATAAGGTTACTATACCTAATACCTTATTCCTCTAAGACGCGGGCAAAACAATTCGCGCGCGTATTAAGACCATAGTAGGTTAGTTCCCTATTACTATATATTAAGGCAGTCTTTTTTAAGTAGCTATCTGTAGCGTTTTAAAGAAGACGGTATAGACAGTATCCCAACTTCATAGTGTCGTTAGTGGCATTAAATTGCTTAATCGCTATCTAGTAGTCTATAGCCAAAATAGTACTTATCTTTCCTCTAGGTTAAAGGTTGTAGTTTACTTATACTATAAAGTTAATAAGAAGCCGCTTAAATATATCTTACTTATTCTCGCTTATAGCTAGTTAAGAATTCTATGCCCTAGTATAACAGTATAATATAATACGTATGCCTATGCATAGAGCAGTGGCTAGGGCGGGTTTGGATATACTACAGCTAATCCCTAGTATTAGTCCCGCTCTAATAGCCTATAGTCTATAAAATCTCTAGTGTTTCCCCCCTATATACGCGCGTAATATATAGCAATTTTAGTATTTACTAGACAAATGCACCATCTAGCGTAGATACTATGCGCTTGCTAAAAGAGCCATATACTAGTAAGAAAGGTAAAGCCTTTAATTCTTTAAGCTTAATTAGAAGAGTTAAACCTAAACTTCTCTAGTATATATAAAGCGAAATTACCGTATATTGCGCGCGTATACAAGGGAGGGAATACTAAAGGTCTTATAGACTATAAGTGAGATTTCTATACCTTCGACTTAGCAGTATAATCCAATCCGTGCATACCTACGTATAGAGCAGCCGGATTATATGCTACGGCTAGTCATTAGTGCTAATCCCACTCTAATGGCCTAGGTGAGATTTCCATACCTTTACCTTAGTCGGAGCACTAGACCTATACGTACTACTACTAATTATTAGTGCTAGTCCTACTCTAGTGACCTATATAAGATTTCTATGCCTTTAACCTAGTAGTATAATCTAATCCGTGCGTGCCTATATATAGAGTAGCTGGAGCGCTAGATCTGCATATACTGCGGCTAACTGTTAGTATAGGTGAAATCTCTATACTTTTAACTTAGTAGTATAATCTAATCTATACGTACCTATATATATAGCAGCTAGAGTGCTAGGCCTGTATATACTATAACTAATTGTTAATGCTAGTCTTACTCTAATAGCCTAAGTAAGATTTCCATACCTCTAACTTAGCAGTATAATCCGATCTGTATATATCTACGCATAAAGCAGCCAAAGCGTTAGACTTATATATAGCTGCGGCTAATTATTAGTGCTCTTTTTATAGGGTATAGGTATAGTATATAGGCATAGTATGTTAGACTCTTACTAGCACTACAGTTTGGATATTAGCTACTTATATAATAAAGCTAGGCATAATATAATAAGTTAGAGTAAAATTTTTATTTAATTTATATATTTTGTAGCTTATTACTATAGTGTTGGGATTTTTCCTATATTCTTTTGCCAGTATTATTAAAAGTATAATATATTATATTATCTACTTTTTAGATACTTAGTACTTATTTTATATATCTATATATAATTCTTTTGCTTTTTTCAATTAGCTTAACGGATATCCTACCTCTATTCTAGTTATTGCGATTATTATAACCTATACCTATACTATCTACTCCTCTAGCCTTATAGATAGTGCATTATATATATATTTTATCCTATAATAGATCTAGTAATAGCTAGTATATAACTTATTATAGATAAGGTAGCTAGTATTTAAAGCCTAATAAGACTTCTAATAGATATATAGTCTATTACCTTAAAGAAGCCTTAACACTTTAATTATTACTTAGCGTCTATCTACTTTAAGCCTAAGATTAATTAATATAACTTTAAGAAAACTAATGCCTATTAAGAAGTGTAAGGCTTTTCTAGTCTAGCGTGGTTATATACATCGGCAAAATATGGTACCCTTTCAATGGCCTCAATGGTTGGTGGTTGACGCAATTGGCGCGCAGTTGAGGGCATTTAGCAACTCGACCGACTAGCCTATGTCGTGTTTTTTTGACACGCAGCCTGCGCGCAGCCTGNNNGNAACCTGCGCGCAACCTGCCAGCAATCTACGCATTTGGCAACAATAATTATATTTACCTCTTTTATACTAATAATATATTTTAAATAAATAAAAGCTATTTTAAAGCTATTTATAAGGCTAGCAAAATAAATATTATTATTTTAGATAATTTAATATAATATAGCGATGGTTCTCTTCTACCTATCTACCTATTGACTTACCTACCTGCCTACATCGCCTACCTATTTATATTACTTACCTATCTATATCTACCTATCTGCTATATCTACTTACCTATCTATATCTACCTATCTGCATTTGCCTACCTATCTATATCTACCTACCTATTTATATTTACCTACCCGTTAGCATCTACTTACCTATTTATATCTGCTTACCTGTCTACATTTACCTACCTATTTATATCTACTTGTCTATATCTACCTACCTATCTATATCTACCTACCTGTTAGTATTTATCTACCTATCTATATCTGCTTGCCTATCTATATTTACTTACCTATCTATATCTACCTGCCTATTTATATCTGCTTACCTGTCTATATTTACCTACCTGTCTATATCTACCTACTCGTTAGTATCTACCTGTTTATGCCTACCTGTCTATGCTACCTTAATTCAATTAATTGATTGAATTGTTTATAGTATTGGCTAGCTAGTCGTTGTTGTCTGGCTTTGGCGACGGTTGTCTGGTTCTGGTGACGGTCGTCTGGTTTTGGTGACGGTTGTCTGGCTCTGGCAACGGTCGTCTAGTTCTGGTAATAGTCGTCTAGTTTTGGCGACGGTTGTTTGGTTCTGGTAATGGTTGTCTGGCTAGCGACGGTCGTCTGGTTCTGGCGATGGTCGTCTGGTTCTGGCAACGGTCGTCTGGTTCTGGCAACGGTTGTTTGGTTCTGGTAATGGTCGTCTAGCTGGCGACGGTTGTCTAGTTCTGGCGACGGTTGTCTAGTTCTGGCGACGGTTGTCTGGCTCTGGCAACGGTTGTCTAGTTCTGGTAACGGTTGTCTGGTTCTGGCGACGGTTGTCTGGTTCTGGCGATGATCGTCTGGCTTTGGCAATAGTTGTCTAGTTCTGGTAATAGTCGTCTGGCTAGCGACGGTTGTCTAGTTCTGGCGACGATCGTCTAGCTCTAGCAACGGTTGTCTGGTTCTGGTAACGGTTGTCTGGTTCTAGCGACGGTCGTCTAGTTCTAGTGACAGTTGTCTGGTTCTAGCGACGGTCGTCTGGCTTTGGCAACGGTTATCTGGTTTTGGTAACGGTCGTCTGGCTAGCGACGGTTGTCTGGTTCTGGCGACGGTTGTCTAGTTCTGGTAACGGTCGTCTGGCTGGCGATGGTTGTCTGGTTCTGGCGACAGTCGTCTGGTTCTGGTAACGGTTGTCTGGCTGGCGACGGTTGTCTGGTTCTGGTAACGGTCGTCTGGCTGGCGACGGTTGTTTGGTTCTGGTAACGGTCGTCTGGCTGGCGACGGTTGTCTGGTTCTGGTGATGATCGTCTGGCTTTGGCAACGGTCGTCTGGTTCTGGCGACGGTCGTCTGGCTGGTGATAGTCGTCTGGTTCTGGTAACGGTCATCTGGTTCTGGCGACGGTCGTCTAGTTCTAGCAACGGTCCTCTGCTGGCTGCCGTTCTGGTGCCTCCCTAGGTAGGGAGGATATAAAGAAGGAAGAAAGGGTAAAAAATAAGGTGGCTATATAGGGTAGAGGCACGTGTAGAGGCTATTGGGAATATAGCGGGGACCCGATGCAGAGCTTTGTGTAGAGCCTCTGTACGTAGAGCTTCTCGTAGAGCCTTGTGCAGAGCCTCTATACGCAGAGCTTCGCGCAGACCCTCGCGCAGACCCTTGCGCAGACCCTCGTGCAGAGCTTCGTGCAGAGCTTCGTGCAGAGCCTCTGTACGCAGAGCTTTGTGTAGAGCCTCGTGTAGAGCCTTATGCGAAGCTTCGTGCAGAGCTTTGTGCAGAGCCTTTATGCGTAGAGCTTTGTGCAGAGCCTCTGTACGCAGAGCTTCGTGTAGAGCCTCTATACGCAGAGCTTCGTATAGAGCTTCGTGTAGAGCCTNTATGCGCAGAGCTTCGTGCAGAGCCTCTGTACGCAGAGCTTNGTGTAGAGCCTCGTGCAGAGCCTCCAAGTAATAAGACTATAAGATTGTATGAGATTGTATAAGATTGTATAGGATTATATATAATAGTTAAATATATANTATATAACTTTACCTTAATCGCACGTTAAGAAATATATAGTTAGCTTTTAAAGTTGTTAAGTAGGTTAACTGCGTGTCAAAGGATATATAGTTAGCTTTTAAAGTTATTAAGTAGGTTAACTGCATATCGAGTTAGTTAAATTGTATATTAAGTAGGTCAACTACGTGTTAAGTTAGTTAAATTGCATATTAAGTAGGTTAACTGCGTATCGAGTTGGTTAAATTATATGTTAAGTAGGTCAACTGCGTGTTAAGTTAGTTAAATTGCATGTTAAGTAGGTCAACTGCGTATTGAGTTAGTTAAATTGCATGTCAAGTAGGTCAACTGCGTATTAAGTTGGTTAAATTGCATGTTAAGTAGGTCAACTGCGTGTCAAGTTGGTCAATTGCGTGTTAAGTTGGTCAAATTGCATGTCAATTACGCGAAACGCGAAAACCAAAGTCTACTTAAATCTCATCCTGCGAATATTTTCCCGATGTAGTAATAAATCCTTAAATGACTTCCGATTGGATTTTTTTACTAAGCCTACGCTGCCTATACTAGAAGCCATTATTACTACATCCCTTAGAGATGGTAATATAGATAAAAACTAGATAATAAATTCCTTATAAACCTTTATTACTGGCTTAGTAGGCTATAAAGCCTCTCTTCTTATTGTCTTAGGTACTATAGGTAATTAAGTAGCTCTCCAATCCGCTTTTATAGCCCTACCTTACTTAATCCTTACCAACTATTATGCGCACATTACTATCCTTAAAGGTGGTAGCGTATCTAGCCTTTACGGTACCTTAATTAGAATAGTTATCCCGTTTAACGGCTACTACCTTACTTTAGATAATGTTAAGAAACATGCCACTATTATAGAAAGTATCTATAACTGCCTAACCTGGGTTATCTCCTTAGAGAACACACTTTGGGGTACCCTTATACCCCTCTCTAATATTCGCGCTATCTCCTAGTAGGCATATACTTAGAACCCCCTAATCTACATACATCTAAATAGAGCTCGCCTTTAGGAAGCGGTTGCCGCTAGGTTCTATACCCTCTAAGAAATTAGCAAATGCTTTAGCAGCATCTAGCTGTATTTTATAAAGGGTTTTAGCGCGCCAATTAGTAGCATTATAACTAGGAGCTCCGTCTTTATTAAGCGGGTAAAATAAAGTTATAAGCTTCTTGGCGGTAGCATATGCGCTTTTAGGGTAATTGCCGCACCCGCATAAGCGGCCATTAACGACGTTTTCCTTAGTAGGAAGTTAAAGGCTATATAAAAGAAAGTAAAACGTGTATCCGTACTCTAAGAGTAACTTAGCAGAAAGCTTTAATTACCTATAGAAATAAATATGATCTAGTTTAACCTTAAAGCGTTAGGCTTAACGCCTAATAAATTCTATCCTATAGCGAGCAAATTTAACTTAAAGGTAGGGGAACTAATTTTAGGACGGATTGTTGTCCACTATTAGATTACCAATAAGGCATTTATAAGACTTTACGATTTCTTTAGGGTAGTCTTTAAAACTCGTGGCTCTTACACTGTTTGTAACTAGCGTATAAACTAATAAGCTACTTTTTGGTCTGCACTCGCGGACTCTAAAGGCTTTAATGAGCTTCCTAGCTACAAAATAGACTCTACCGCAAAAACCGGTAGACTCTGGTAAACAAACTGAGGTGCTTCACAAGACAGTACTACAAAGGGTAGAGGGGCTACCTGTAAATCCTGAATAATGCCTCACTGTCACAATCTCCTGCGACCCCTCTATTTAACGTACCCCCAGAAAATTCCCGCCCAGCGCTCAAGTTCCGCTGCAGTGAAAACAACGTCGCCCTCTGGTGGTACAGGGGCTCGTAGAAAAACACCCCAAAATTCGAGAGTTAGAGCTCCAGTAGCGGTATATGATGGGGCGGGGCCCGGTTGAATGGTGCCACCTGGCTGAGCGGCAGGATTTTGGGTGATAGTAATCTCTTGCACTCTTGTCGGAACTAGGGGATTGGGATTTGGGTGCGCTCTAGTAACCGGCCTCTGTGCAGGAGCCGGAAGAAGGCACCACTTTTCGATCCGTAGCCTCTTCACTGCTGGTGTTATCGAGATGACAACAACAATCTTTACATCCCCTCCAGAGTTAACGAGCCACCATTTTGCGTCGCGTCTTAGGCGAGCAAGCGATTCAGAGAGTCCAGACTCAAAAACAATTGTTGGCCAGTCAGTTTCCTGGGTTCGGGAGAGGGGTTTAAATGCTGAATCGGCCTCCTTAGAGGAACTAGGGCCATGGAACCTCGTCCCACCAAGAGGATATAAGCAGTCTTCCGGAAGGCCCATTCTTACAAGTGCGAATTCTAAACGTCTAGCCAGTAAAAGGTGTGCACTTTCGTGTTTCGCTGCGGGCATTAGTTTAATAACTAATAGATCGGCATCCGTATCATGGGACATCCGAGTATGCTTCCCTATGCTAGCGCGCTCATGGTCTATTTTGCCAAGGTGATCTTTTGTGACCCCCTCGAAAACAAGGTACTGCTGATTCGAGCGACCGGCCTGCAACTCGGCAGATTGTGCCCTAACACACCGCCGTAGATTTGGAATCCCTATGTACTGATGGATAGGGACGTCTTTCAGTCCCTCCATGAGCGAACTCTCCATTAATGAGCTCTTCGCTGGTGAGGTCTCTCTTGATACACCCGTGCTTGAAGATGACTTTAGCATGGGTGTATATGCATATAGAGTATCGCTGAATTCGGAAAGGGTAGTCATGTTGAGGTTCGAAGGGTGAGAGTAGGGCGAGAGTAGGGCGGAACGCGTAGTGTTGACGGAATAGAGAAAGGTGCTTAAAGATTAGGCGTGCACTAGAGTGACCGCCTAGATCGTGCACGGTCACTCTAAGGCGAGGAGAAGTGATGAACGATTAAAGTAGCCCCTCAGTAGAGAGGCAATAGGTAGAAGCGGATATTTGATTGAACTTTTAAGGAAAAACGTTGCTCTGCAGAGGCGGCGGCGATATAAGTATAAAATTTTAAGCTGGAGCTAGGGAGTTACATCATGGAGGCTTGGCAAAATCTTGGCAAAATCTTAATATTCAAATACTCCTTTAATAGTTCAATACCAATATTAATAAGCCTTTATATTAATATTAATTATTAATTAAAGTATAAACCTTTTAATTAAAGGCATCTTTATCTTTATTATTCCGAAGTCGTTAAGTTTATTCTCCTACCTAGTTAATATTTATCTTATCTACTACTTCCTTTAATTACGCTATTGTAACTACTTATAATGTCTGAGACCAAGGCATGTTGATTGCCGTCTGTAAATTATTTAGATTTAACGGCTGTCGACCATTTAAGTCTATCTCTGGATAATGTAACTTCGGCAAGAAGGCGGAGAAAGACTTTAATCCTGCTAAATGCCATAGACACCAATGAAATAGGTAGAATACCATTAAAAACTTAGACTAGTGCTTTTATTAATATTTAATACTTATTAATAAGTATTAAATATTAATAAAGGCACTAACTTAGACTAGGTAATAATTTCTTATATTAGTCCAGAGTATAACATCCAATATTACGGTAAAACTAGGCTATAAAAAGGTACCCCTAGGGTTTTAGACTAAGTTAATAACGAACTATATCGCCTATCCTAATAATTATAACGTATATATAGAATATAGCTTGCTAAGATTTAACTATAAGGTATTAAAGGAAAAGAAAAATAGAAGAGCAGAATTTTTAAAAAGAGTAGTACTCCTATCCTAATCGAATATATAAGCTATACTTATTTAGCATCTGGCCAATAACTAAGAAGCCACTAATAGTAGAATAAGCCCTATTAATGTACCCAATTAGTGTGAGAAATAGGGACTATTACTTCCTAGCAAGTTTCTAATGCTTTCGGTCTCCTTACCCAGATCTCTATAATAGGATATATAAGAACCTAGAAACGACTCTAAGTATAAGCCAAACTATAGTCTATAATCACACCCCCTAAATGATACGCGTACACCCCCCAATTGGTGCTAACTATCCCTTAGCACGGTGGCGTCCACAAGGTAGGTGGTCCATGCGGAACACCAGAATCAAAAGTACGCGCATCACCTATATAGATTCAATCAATATATTATCATCAACCATACCTCCAATCGTACTTCTAATGATATAGACTTTGTTCCGCTGACTCAGTATCCTGTTTCACCGACTTGAAAGGCCAAAGGACGTCCCCCGGAGCCCTGGCCGCTGCCCGCTTTCGAGCCTGCATATCACCGACCTCATTTCTGAGCACGCACCTTTGATCCTATCGATTCTATTGGCTAATCCTTATCGATAACGTGGACGAATTTCACCGTGCTATGTAAGGGATAGCAAATTCCCCTCTTATTCCATTTGTTAAAAATTGATCCCGACTAAATTTCTTCTTCAGGTTGTCACAATAACTTCAGGACTAACTTTCAGACTCATTGCAGCCGCAATGCTGGTTACCTTTACGGCTCTTCAGCCTTGTCGCTCCTTACGATCATTCTCAACTTATCATAAACATGGACTCAGATGCTACCAACCAGCTCTCCTCATCCCAGCCAGCGTCCACATTTGAATATCGACTGCTCGAAGCTGCAAAGCACGAGATCCGGGTGCTTACACTTCTCCCGCCTCCCGACGAACCTCTGTCCTCCCCGACTAACGCGGATATGCCAGAAGACACTGTCTGCTGCACTCTGGAGTATGTCTCGCTGGACGCTTTCACTCCTGCATACGAGGAATACTGGCGTGGAATGACCGGACAGTCCAGCAACGAAATACATTTTGAATGGCATTTCAAGTTTGATGAAAATGATAACGAGCATGATCCGGAGCGATTACGGTTCGTCTGGGGAGATTATAGCGCTTTAAGTTATGTCTGGGGGTCGCCTGATGATACCCGAACCATCCTCTTGAACGAGAAAGAAGTGACGATCCGTGCGAACCTAGAGGCGGCCCTCAGATCTCTTCGGTGCGAACCTGAATTTAGGAATGGCTTGAAGCTATGGGCAGACGCCATATGCATCGATCAAGCCAATATAAACGAACGCAATCACGAGGTACAGCACATGGGCCGGATATACGGCCGCGCTGACACGGTGACTGTCTGGCTGGGGAGCGAGGTAAAATGCATACGTAGTGCCATTCAAGCTTTAAGAGAGTGTGGGAATACTCTGCACGACATGGACAACTTAACTCCTACAGGAATTCTACAGCTTAGTACTGCTCTATCGCCAGCTCTAATCCATATATCGAATCGGCCGTATTGGGAAAGGCTATGGATCATCCAAGAAATTGCAATAGGTACACCGTGTATGGCCTTATTCCTCGGGAGGGTCCGGGTCCCCTGGGACTATGCTGCGTTACTTGCGGCCTTCTATGAAATGGCTGGTAACCAATTGGATTGTATCCGGCCCGACACATATCCGGATTTGAGCGGTCAAATCTTAAAAGCATCCCATAGGCTAAGTAGGCTAATGCTCTATGTAGATGCTCGGCGAGGGCCTGTATCCGCCGCGTCCAATTATTTTGGAACCTTGAGTCGTTTGCTTGATATGGGATCTCTAACAACGGTATCCGATGATAGAGACCACGTATATGGGCTTCTGGCTCTTCTACCTCCGTCCGTCTCGACAAGAATCACACCAGATTACTCTTTATCTGTCGGGCTGACGTTCTGTGATCTTGCCAGAGCAATCATTGAGGATGCCGGTACCTTCAACCTCCTTTTCTCTCATTCTAGCATTAAAGGTTCCATACCTTCCTGGTGTCCCGATTTTCGGGTTGAATCAAACTTCCTGCTGTATTCCTCCTATTGGGAGACCTGCGAAACCAGTGGGGATATCAAAATTGACTATAAATTTTCCGAAGACAAGACAATTCTGGTTTGCAAGGGTTGGAGAATGGATACGGTTGATAGCTGTGGTAGGGCGCCTCAAAATGCAGAGGATGACGTGACTTCTAAGGTATCGGACCGACTGGCTGTCCAGCCTCGCCGGGGTAAGCATGGATATGCTCTGGATACGTCGATTAAGACGCGTTTGTTACGAGCAATCCTCATGAGCACGCGTTATGAACCGCCTGAGGGAGCTACTTTATTCGATGTGCCTTGGCTTTGTGACGTTGAGCTTGATTCGGAGCTATTTCAGAAATTTGGGTGGCCCAAGTTCACTCAAAGCCAACTCATGTGCGACATAAGTACGCTTCAGAGGGCAAACGCAGGTTATCAGATATGGGGTCTTGAGTTCCGAGCTCTTTTCTCCTCGGAGATCAAACCTTACAATCCAGACGAGTTCCACGAGCTGTGGAATGATTTGATGGAGTATCCAGGTATTGGCCGAACCCTATTTACCACCTCCGGGGGCTTTTTAGGGTCAACACGATGCGATCTGAAGCAGGGCGACCTTATATATGCAATCGCTGGATGCAAGTTTCCCGTCCTCCTTCGCCTCAAGGGTGATTATTTCCAGATGGTTGGCGAGTGCTATGTTGAAGGACTAATGCTTGGGGAATCGCTTGAATGGCTCGAAAGCGGAGAATGCAACATGGAGAATGTTTCAATTTGTTGATGGACCCGAGCCTACTTTTTTTCATGCCGTACTCTCTTTCTTTTATACAATCACGTGCACGGTTTTCGTTATTCCGCCCTCTTACTTTATCATGAATCGGATTAAACCATACCCCGTATCCTATCTCCGCGTACATATCAGTTACACCGAACGCGGACCGCTCTCCTACTATCAAGTCATCTAACTCATCCATCACAAGCATACTGTTCCCCCCTCATAATATATTCCAATCCACATACCCATTCCCCTTGTAACCGCAAAAGAGCCATCCAACCCCCTATGTTAAGCCCAAGAAGATAGCGACGCCCTAGATGTTGCCGGGGGTATTCCAAGCCGTAAGAAGCGAAAGATCTGAAAAGCTCCGTCCAAGTGCCGGCCCTCTGACGAGGATGAGGCCAAGAGAAGAAAAAACAAAAGAACAAAGGACCAGATACTTACTCCACCGACCTAACTCCCAAGAACTCCAAATCGATGACACGAGAGAACGGCAGAAAAACCGCCCCGCATACTCATCGCCCGCACCACTTCTCCAGTCTCCCCCTCCCAACCCCACCACCGTCTTCTAAACCCGCTCATCAGGCTTCACCGGCCTCGCAAACGGACTAACCCCCTCCTCTTCCACCTCCAAACTCTCGCGCCGACTCAGCCCCTCCCCAAGATCTTTCCCAAGTCCCAAATCCTTCCCGAGATCCTGCTTCCGCAGCTCCCAGCTCCCAATGCGCTCCTTCCCCTCCTTCAAATCCCCGGGCGCCGCCGCGACGCCCGTCCCAACACTCGTAATCCCCACCGCCGCCCCATTCTTCGGCAGCGCCAAATCCGCATCACTCGCCATCTTGGCCCCGCCCTTAAACCCGCCCTTAAACCCGCCCAGAACGCTCTTCCGGCTGATCGGCACGCGGCGGAAGCGCACGCCGCCGAGCCACATGGCGAGCGCGAGGATCGTCGCCAGCACGGCGAGGGTGACGGCGGCGCCGATGACGCCCGCGACGGCGAGGGACGTGTGCCCGCCGCTGGAGCCCGGCAGGTAGACGGTGATGTTGTTGGCGTTGGCGAAGGCGTCGCAGAAGAGGATCTGCGAGTCGCACGCCGCGCACCAGTCCATGACGAGGCTAGTCATGGTGCGCGACATCATGTTCTCGAAGTCGAGCCAGGGCATGTCGGTCTGGGAGGGCCCGCGGCCGAAGAGCGGGAAGGCCTGGAGCGCGGCGCTGGCGGTGGTGTCGTTGGTGAGATCTGTGCCGTTGTGGAAGTGGAAGCGTACCCAGAAGTCGGACTCGGTGGCGGGGAAGTCGGAGCTGTTGCCGATGCTGAAGAGTTCGAAGGCCATGGCGCTGCCGTAGGCCGGCAGGCCGTAGAAGTTGGAGTTGAGGAACTCGAGCTCCGCGAGCGCGAAGAAGGAGATAAAGGGCTCGTGCTCGGTGAAGAGGAGGGAGAGCTTCGGGGTCTGCCTGACTGATGCGACGATTCCTTGGAATTGACCTAGGATACGTGCGGTGAGCGTCTTGCCGGCCATGGCGCGGATGCCGCCGTCGGCGGTCGTGTTGCCGAAGAGCGCCCATTGCTGCTGGTCTGAGTAGTAGCGGAGCTGGTCGTAGGCGCCAGCGAAGGAGATGTTGTCGGAGAGGAGGGCAAAGGTTGACGGGTCGTGGCTGTATTGGTAGTTTAGGTAGTCGTAGATTAGGTAGGCATTGTAGTAGTCCCTAGCTTTTGTGTAAGTCTAGGAGTTCTACGTAAAATATAGCAGATCTCCCAATAACAGCACTTCAAGTCTTAGAATTTCAGATTCCAGGTTAGGAGCAGGTGTCCACCAATTGCAACTGGGGTCTCCTTTGTTGGTAGAAATTCGGTATACTCACCATTGAGGCCGCTTAAGCACATCCTTCAGCATCGAATAGCCCACTGCCTGATACAGCCGCTCCGCAGTCGCCCGCGTATTCGCAAACTCCTGCGTGTCATAGTACTCGATCCCGGACAGCGTAGTATTGCGGCAGTTCTCGCTGCCCTGAACCCAAATGTTGGCCGGATCCAGATCCGACGCCGTGTGCACCTGCGCGTACTGATATCCGTCGAGCGGATAGTCCATGTAGGTGCCATTGGCGAGGATGTACGACGGGTTCAGCTTCAGCGCAGCGGTCCTGTTCAGCGTAAACGGCGGGTACAGGCCCTGTAAGAAAGCTTGCGCGGATGCAACGAGCCATGGCTTGTCGGGGGTGAGGACGTATGTCTGGCCGTTGTCAACGACGTTGGCTGAGAGGCCTATAATGGGTGCAGATCCCAGTGCCGTGCTCCCGCCGTTCAGGCTATTGATGTAGCGGCCCCGGAAGGCTTCACCGGCGGTGTAGAGCTGCTGGGCGCCGAGCGCTGTTAGTTGGCGACCTTCCGAGCCGTGGATCTCGGGAGTGCGCTCGCCAGTACGGCTGATCACCGCGGCAGCGTGTAGCTGGTAGGTATCATCGGCGTTGATCAGCCAGGTGGCGGCCATGATGGCTAGGAAGAGAGCGAGCATTGTGAGCGGGGTGGAACCAGCCAAATGAAGCTATAGCAAAGGAAGCCGACCGAGGGGAGCAAGACAGAAAGAAAGAGAGATTGGACAGACGGGAAAAATATGGAGAGGTGAGAGGGTGTACTTAATCCCGCAGCAGTCACCTCAGGCCTTAAGAGGACCTCTTAAGCAAGAGAGACGCAAATCAAGGCAGGGCAAGGCAGGGCGGGCTTATCATAAATAAGCAGCTTGGCAGCTTCACCCAGCAGCTGGGGCGTGATAGCTCTTGATAGCTTCGTCTTGGAGCTTGCAGCTCATGCGCGGGGTAGCTGCATAATGATGGCGGTTGGCCAGCTTCTTTAGCAGCATAACAACCCCCCCCCCCGGGCGTTGCCCGGCGTTTGGGGAAGCCGACAAGTACTATAGTGCAAACGTCTGTCCCATGTCTATGAGACACAGGCGGTGGAATAAAGAGCTGGGGCAAAGAGCTCGCATTCCTCGGCTTGCACGCCTCTGCACATGTTAGTTGCATCATGGGTTGCCGAAGTTGGGTGTCGTTGGCAGTGAGGCAGTTGGGGGCGGTAGTGGGGCGAAGAACTGGACTGTGGCTTTGACGGGCTTTAGTCGGGGTGCAGCTGACCAAGGTCACGGAAAAGTTGAACAAGGTCACCGATGGGGTCGGCGAAAGTTGAACGGGGTCACCGATGGAACCACCGGCAAAAGGTCGGCGGGGTCACACTTTTACCCATATAGAACGCGCATCGGTAGCCACATTTAACTTAAGCGACCGCACAAACTAAATACCTAGGGCATATGCTACGCATACGTACACAGACACGCAGACACGTAGACACACGGATATATAAATATACACATACACATACACGTATATAGACGCGCATTTATATATGCCTCGCTATATTAATAACAACTGAAAACAATACTGAAGCAAATAAGAGTATAGCAGCGTGGCTAAACGGCTTACTAGTAAGTTTGCACTACTATATGCCACGCATATGCTAAGTATATACAGGTACTCTAGAGCGTACCTAACATCGAACACGAAGACGATAGTTCTTAAGATGATATAATTAATAGAGAGAAAATTAAAGATAAAGAAGCTAAGGAGGGCGAGGGTTAAGATAGTATATAATAGCGGCTTTTATTTTATATGGGTCTCTCTAAGGTAAAACTATATATAATACCATACATAGGCTATATATATGCTTAGAATAGCCAAAGTATACTCTAAGACTATAGAGCACTTATTAGCTCCAACGGCAAGCATTAAGTTATTATCTAAGAGGTAATAAACTATATTATAATGCTAGAATATCTAGCAATTAGAAAAAAAGGAATTGCATACTTTATTTATAAAGCAACACCTTTACTATTTATAGATATAGATAAAGAGATAGTACGCGATGTTATTAAGGAGTATATATCAAAGGTAAGCTATATACATACTAGGCATATGCTATATTTATACCTCTAGTAGATTTAATTCTTATTCCATTAAACTGGTAACGCTAAGATTATACGACTAAAACTCCTTAGAGAAACCAATAATTAGGAGAATAGAAAAGCATTCCACTAAGCATTTAAATATAGCGGCATTAGACACTACGAGTACGCCTATAAGGATATACTCCGCATATACTCGGCATATAATTAGGTTAAGCTTAAATTAATTAACGACCTCTAAAAGCGTAGTAGTCATCTATACTAGGCAGTAGAGATTAATAAAAAGCTTAAGCAAAGCACAGAGAAGTAAGCGTCGTCTATATATATTAGGCATATGCTTATAATATACAGCTACTACCACAGTATTCTATAATTATGGTGGTAGTATATCTACCCTAGTATATAAGAACGTGTATGTAGTAAAAGCAGACTAATGATATTTTTTCGGCATAGAGTACGCATATGGCCAGTATATGCATAATATATGCTTATTATATACAGGTAGAGTTTATCGGTTGTTCCAGCAGTAGTAATACTAAAGTATAGTATACTGCCTAGCCTTTATTACCGACAACTGCCCAGGTAGATATTTAATACCTTCATCTACTTATTAAATATGGAGTTTAGGAAATTAAACGAGAATGTACCTATATTAGATATGCAACATTAAAGCGAAAATATTGCGGTACGTAATGTATATATTTTGCATATACTATGCATATGCTAAGCATACACAGGATTTAACCACCCGTAAGGCTAAGGCAGGGTAGTAGGCCGCGCATACGGTGCATAGTTAGATTGTTATATTCCTGTTAATATAGCACAATATCCTTATATTTGCCTTATTACACGGAATTCTTATATATATTATCCACTGTACCTAATAAAGCTACTAATTAACCTTGCTAATAACGTAGTTAAGGCAATAAGGCAGGTGGAAGTCCTAAGCCTTACTATACGTATGCCCTATATATGCATAGTATATATAAATAAAACTACTTACTATTATATAGGTCGATTTATCCTATTACCGTAGTACTATATTTTATATAGGAAGTATAGGGCGCAGACACTACGTGCAGTGTATAGTAGTCTTAATATTAAGAATCGAATTACTGCTCTAATTAGAAAGGAGAGGATGGTACAATTCCCAGAGGGGACGGCATATATAGGTAAGTATAGGTTAGATATATGCTAAGCATATATAAAGACTAAGTAGAGCAGGTATACTACGCGAGTTCTCTATTAATTAATATAAAGAGAACACCGAGTAATAGATTCGGGTAATTTATAACTTTGATAATGAGCATTTCCTTATTATATACTATATGTACGCACAAGCCAAGGCATTCCAACACGTAACATATATGGAAATGGACCTATTATTTAAGATGGTTTAAGGTAAAACAAATCTATTCTTAATTGTAGGATGGGATAAGAATTCTAAATATATATATGCCCTATGCTATATATATGCCATATATACGCTAATACCGATAATAGGAATCAAGGTATAGGTATACGCCTTTCTTAACCTAGAAATACGTGCTGCGTATATAAAGACGTTTAAGCTAGTATTTAAGGTTTTAGGTAATGCTGCTTAATCATCTATATAATTTACATATATTTACGGAACCGGATTTTGTATAGCTATCGTTAATATATATAAGAAACAAGCTAGCGGTAAGTATACGTTTGGTATACGCTTTGCATACGCCTAATATATGCTTATAACATATAGGCTTTAGGGACTACCTATATATATTTAACCCATCCCATAAATAGGATAAACACCTTTAGTATATACTTATATTCTGCCTAGTATATATTAAATAGAACTTTGCTAAGCGCTTTCTAACTTATAAAGCAAGATATATTATAGAGCAGATATAGGAAGCGGAGACAGAGTAGAAACTAATCGCGCGTATGCAAAGTATATGTACACTGTATCCGGAGCTTACGTCTTAGATAAACAATAAGAAGAAAATATAGATACTAGCCGGGCTTGCAAAGGAAAAGTTAAAGGTCCCTTATAAGTGGTGGGCATATGCACAGAAGCATACTAGAATTGGTAAAAGTAGTTACTTTTAAGATAATAACTTTACCGGTTGAAAGTTATGCGTGCTTGCCGTAGTGCTACAGTAAATGCATATACTCTGTATATGCACCGTATATTCTAATATTTTAGTAAAGGCTTAAACTCCGTATATAAGAAATGTTCGATATATAAGAGCTATATAAAGAGGCAGGAATAGATAATATATAGAAAAATTATTACAACTTAAAGTGGATAGTGGTATAGCTACGGAAACAATATATATATATATAATGTAAATATAAAGTATATACTAAGCTTAGGCAGCGTAGAAATAGCGGAAAGCAGCTAAGCGGCAAGCTAGAAATCCTAGGCTAAATCTTCCCTAAAATCCTCGGAACCCATTTAACACCCCTAAACCTACTATATTTAGTAGACAGAATATATCGCAGATAAGTACAGTAGATAATAATATTGCATTAGTATCGGATACGTCGCGTATATTTACCGCATATACAGCATATATGCCACCACTATCTTAAAGTTAAACCCCCCAGACTGCAGGTAAGAGGCATAGGTCTTACCTATCTATAAAGGAGCTAGAAAAGGAGGCATATACGCTATATATAGAAAATATGGAGCAACAAATTAATGAATTAAAATAGGCTAAAGACGTATATAATAAAGCAAAGGAACTAGCAGAGCTTAAAAAGTGGGCGTAGGAATATAGTGTTAGCATATAGGTGTATATGCAAGGTATATACATAATAAATATTACGTAGAGTTCTGTTACCATAAATAAAGAATTAATTAATATAGGCCTATCGGCCGGTGCCCTATATTAGGTATATGCCTAGCCTATCCGCCGAATAAACTCTACTAAAACTCCGACTATATATACTGCGCACTACGTATATAGTATATAGGCCTAGCGTATGCTAGAACTTAAAGATTAATACTAGCTTTTTATATAGTGCGGGAGAGGCGGGATAACTAGTAGGTTCCGCCCGTGGCTTATATAAAGCATAAGCATAATATACGCAATAGAAGGAACTAGACTTACTAGAGCTCTTACTACTACTACAACAACGGCCGGCTGGTTTTCTACCCCCTGCTGCTAAATATTAGTAGTGCATATATAGAGTATATGTAAGGAAAACTTGCCCCTTTAGCGGCGGGTAGACGGTAAGAGAGACTCCTTACGGTCGCCCGGGGGAGTCGGGCCACGCTATGTATATAGTTAGCATATGCCGAATATATGCAGGTAAAATACTAACCTTGCGCTTTAAGCCGGTTAAAGGAGTAGACGGGCCGATATACTGTTTCTCTTATATTAGCATACGCCTAGTATAAGCATATATTAATCTATAGTTAGTAGAAGACATTAGGGGTTTGTATATACGTAGTATATGCGCGTATAAGCTAGCAATATAACTAAGTGGTGGTGTTAGTGACGCATATGCAGGGCCTATATAAAGTCAGACTTTGCCAGTGTCCTAAATATAGAGATAAGTATTCGTTTCTGAATCGGGCAGTAGTCCTAGTAGTAGCTATAGTTATCCCTCGTATACGCTACCCTTAGGCCTACAAGTACTATTAGGTCTAAAATTAAACTTAGGGGGAATAAGTATATAGATATATAGATAGATAGACATATTAGGGTATGGTGCGTATATATAGAAGCGATACTAGTGCTCTTACCTTGCGATAGAATTGCCTGCCAAATTAGGCAGTAAACCCCTAGTCTTAGGTACTATATCTAGTTAGTTTGGGCTAGGTATATACTGGGTATAGAGTAAGTATACGCGATTAAAGTATAGGCGTCTATATACTCCGCAATCCTTAACCCTAAAGGGCCACAGCTATATTTAGTATTAGTACTATATATATATTGTATATATATAACCTACCTAGGCTTATATAGGTACCTAGTATCCCGCTAGCCGCCAGACAAAACAAAATACTTTAGGGCGCTATATTGTATTAGCGTTGTATATACATAGCATATACTAGGCATATACTTCTCTCCCGCAATCAGCTCTACGGCCAACATATTAGTAGTAGGAGGGTTTATCACTATATATGGTAAGCGTATACCTTAGCTGCTATTATACGGTAATACATATAGGCACCGCTGTGCTCGTTACGGATATGGCGGTAGTACTACAACTATATTAGTAGATAAAGCAGATGCTATGCGTATGCGGAATATACGCTTAGCTAGGCGGTAAAAACCTGGCCGCATATCTGCGTGCTATTTACTACAATATCGCAGCTATGTTTTTTGTTAGCATATGCTATATAGAAGGTATAGATATATAACCTATACTATGGAGTTAATAGCAGACAACACGGATGCGGGATTAGGTAGGTCTAGTTTACGCTTAGTATATACACACTCTTTACGTTAAGCTCTTCTGGCACCTATTTACGTTGTTCTATACCGTCACAGCTAGGGCTGTATAAGGTTAGCATATGCTATAGATATACGGCGCTTAGTTTACTTACGCCTTCCACCAGCTACTAATGCTGCGGCGCGTGCTTTGTCTATTGTGAGCATATACCTTATATATATATTCTCTATAACTAACCTAGTGTTACCTAATTAGGGTTAGGGTTAGGGATCGGGCCTGTATACTTCTATTAGTATATGCTTCTTATAGGCATATATAAAGCATATACTTACTATAGTAGTAGCCAAAGGTACTAGGGTTATTGGCGCCGGCCACCTGCGGATTATTAAAATTAATAATTAAGAGGCTTATGGTGAGCGTAAGCAGGGCATATACGAGAATAAAGTTTAGTAGTTAAATTTAACTAGCACTATGTCAGCATATGTAACGCTTATGTGTAGGTTATATAGAATATACCCGTGGCGTGTGGTGTTATGGAGAAGTTATGGTGTAACCGCTATTATTATGGATATGCGACGCGTATGCACGGGCCATGTTTTAATAACTTAGCTTGCGTATTTTATACTACAGCTAGGGGATGTATATACCCTACATATGCATATGAAGTGTTTTATTATATTCGTTATTTATTAAATACTTTAAATACTTTAAATTCTATATATTAATTTTTTTGGGTATATGCGCTACATATGCACAAACTCGGCGGGGTCGGAAGCTGAGCAGGGTCAGAAGTTAAGCAAGGTCACAAAGTCAAACTTAAAGTT
The DNA here is from genome assembly GCF_001692895.1 of Cenococcum geophilum 1.58. Lineage (NCBI taxonomy): Eukaryota > Fungi > Ascomycota > Dothideomycetes > Gloniales > Gloniaceae > Cenococcum > Cenococcum geophilum. The sequence goes on from NW_027137587.1 coordinate 337,190, forward strand.
CTGACCCCGTTGAACTTTGTGACCTCGCCGAGCTTTTCCATAACCTTGCCGAGCTGCGACCCCGGCTTTAGTTGCGATAAGAAGGTTAGCAGCTTCTGGTTTTTTGGCTTTCGGGAAATTCTTAGCGCACGGTTTTCCTGAAGCTCTTGGCACGCACTTTAGCCAGGTCCCCAAAAAAATAAAGGATTTAAAGAATTACAGTCCCATCCAATTCAGCCTATCTCTCCCGCGAGGTGTAACAATTAACCAGCTTAGACCTGCGCAATGTCGATGTATTCTTCAGACCAATTGTCTCTTCGTATCCTTGCAGTGCGCGCTTTAATATCTCCTCTGCCTCAGCGGGCTTGTACTGATTCACGTAGAGAAGGTCTAGCTTTAGTTATGTGAAAACTGACAGGCAACATGTCGCCCCACCATGATGGGCTCGGCCGCAGCCAGCATCGCGGCAGCCGTAACTTTCCCTGCTGGACTTTGTGGTGCCGCTGTTTTACCTTGTCTCACGACCCTCTATCGATCCGCACAAAGAACTGCACACCCCTAGTTGTTCCGCACTCAACTATTTCACATCGGGTCTGGTCGGACTTACGCTTGAAGAGACTATGGATCCGTACAGCTATTCTTCGCTTCTGCCGGGACATGACAGCACTCGCTTGCTTCGCCTAATGCCAAATAAAGACGAGACTGCCGTTATCAAATGCCAACTCTTCGACTACACCCTTGAATCAGGCAAACAGACTCACCTGTACGAAGCTTTATCCTACGTATGGGGCGATCCAAACAAGACCGTGCCTATTTTTGTAGGCGAGTATTGCTTCAACATCACGGAAAACCTTCACACGGCGCTGCTACATCTTCGAAATCACTCTATCGAACGAATTATATGGGTAGATGCTGTTTGCATCGACCAAGCAAATGAGCAAGAGAAAGTGCACCAAATTCAGTATATGGCGAAGATCTATGGTCAAGCAAACCATGTAATCATTTGGCTTGGAGAGGCGGCAGACAATAGCGATCAAGCGTTCGAAGACATACGTATTGCTGCAGAAGATGAGTTTACGAATTCGTTGATAGAAGAAACGAGCCAGAAAGCAATTCTCAAACTGCTTGAACGACTGTGGTTTCGGCGCATCTAGGTAAGGGAGCAAATACTCGACAATATCCGCAAAGTACTAAAAGTCGATCTAGGTGCTTCAGGAAGTCGCTGCAGCGCGAAGCGTTCTGATCATGTGTGGTTCTGCAGAGATGAACGGATACGCCTTTTGCTCAGGTCTCAACAAATTGGGGCTTTCCTGTTTTCCAGGCTTACAGGGTCTGATCCGTTCAGCAGTCTATCTGATAAGGGGAGCAATATTCCGACCTAGACATGCAGTGAGTTTGCCAAGCAGAGTCTCTTTAGGCGAGCTGATAGATATGTACCATAACCGCGAGGCTACTAGGCGCCACGACAAGATCTATGCCTTGCTCGGCATGAGCTCTGAAGGTCCCAGCGCAGCTGGTTTATCGCCTAATTACCAGGTCTCTTGGAAAGAACTTTTGCTGCGACTTGTTGGATTCCTTCTTTACAAAGAAATCTCTGTAGAGACTTGGAATGAAAGAGAGATAGCAGTGATCAAAACCAAGGGCTTTATTCTCGGCCAGGTGTCCTCGGTAGAAAGTGACAGTGCTCGGTATGATAGACAGCACGTGACTATCAAATTTAAGAATACGTCTAGGTCGTCAGAGTATAGGAGGAAATGGGGCAATCGATGGACTCTCCAGGCCTCGGCAAAGCCCATCCGGAATGGTGACCCCGTCTGCCTTCTACAAGGGGCTTCAAAGCCAACCATCATTAGAACACGCAAGGACCATTTTACTGTTATCGTGATCGCAGTTACTCCTCGGCAGGGCGTACAAACAAAGAGTAGATATGTTGAGCGCCAGGGATCCTTGCCTTCAATGGAAAGCTTCTCGCGTGACTTTCTACTGGCCTGGAACTGGGACGAGTCCAACGAAGCTTTGGCAGAGATCAATACTCTGGTATCGGAGTATTCGATGACAGCTTCGAATAAAATAACCAGCTTGTATAATGTAGCACTAATCTTACAAGACGCGGGAGAGTATGAAGAGACAGGAAAGAGGTTTCAAGAAATAATAGAGGCCTATGAGGGACCGTCTACGGAGGAGCACCCATACAAGCTAGCATGTATGGAGAACCCGGCGTTTATATACAAGAAAAAAAACCTATTAGAAAAGGCAGAAGACTTATTTTTGCAGGTAATACAGACAAGAAAACGGGTGCAAGGGGTGGATCATCCAGATACGCTGAGCAGCATAGCCAACCTAGCGTCAATTTACGTGGATAAAGGCAGGTTAAGCGCAAAGGCACTAGAGATGATGGAAAATCTATTAAGTCGAGTAAAACACAATGTCCAGATCCTAGAAGAAGAGATGGTCCTTATTACAAAGTCATTCGGTAAAGAAATAGTAACACTTTTACTCGTTCTAAAAAGAGACAATGCCCAGATTACAGAAGAGATGCTTAAGGCAGCAGCAGGAAATCTAGAGTATGGAGATGAAGTAATGACACTACTACTTGACCGAGGAGGGGACAATATCCAGATTACAGAAAAGGTGCTTAAGGCAGCAGCAGGGAATTGGGACTATGGAGATGAAGTAATGACACTGCTACTCGACCGAGGAGGGGACGATATCCAGATCACAGAAGAGGTGCTTAAGGCAGCAGCAGGAAATCAGGGGTATGGACTTAAAATAATGGCACTACTACTCGACCGAGGAGGGGACGATATCCAGATCACGGAAGAGGTGCTTAAGGCAGCGGCAGGAAATCCGACGTATGGACTTAAAGTAATAGCACTGCTACTCGACCGAGGAGGGGACAATATCCAGATCACAGAAGAGGTGCTTAAGGAAGCAGCAGGAAATCCGTGGTATGGACATAAATTGATAGCTCTGCTACTTAACCGAGGAGGGGACGACATTCAGATTACAGAAGAAGTGCTTAAGGCAGCAGCAGGGAATTGGTATGGAGATAAAGTAATAACACTGCTACTTAACCGAGGAGGGGATAATATCCAGATCACAGAAGAGGTGCTTAAGGCAGCAGCAGGAAATTGGTATTAAGATGAAAGAATAGTGCTGCTACTTAACCGAAGAGTGGACGATATCCAGATCACAGAAGAGGTGCTTAAGGCAGCAGCAGGGAATTCGACGTATGGACTTAAAGTAATAGCACTGCTACTTAACCGAGGAGGGGATAATATCCAGATCACAGAAGAGGTGCTTAAGGCAGCAGCAGGAAGTCTGGGGTATGGAGAAAGAATAATGGCACTATTACTCGACCGAGGAGGGGACAATATCCAGATCACAGAAGAGGTGCTTAAGGCAGCAGCAGGGAATTTAACTTGTAGATATAAAGTAATGGCGCTACTTGACCGAAGAGGGATACTTGAGGTAGCATTATAAGCTAAAGAGCCAAACTACCTCCCTACTCACCACCTCTTTAGGGTAAGCTTCCTTTTATATACTTCGCGGGAGGTAAATTGGCTTAGAAATTATTGGAGATTAGTAATATAACTTAGTAGCTTTAAAATCAACGAATATAACAATTTATCTTTAATATACTCTACCTCTATACCCTATATACCTTATATACAGCTTATAGATATATATATTAGGTAAAGTAAATAAGTATAACTAATATATTTTGGGCTTATAATATATATAGAGTTGGTCACCACTTGCCACGACTATGCATAAAGTCTGTTCACAATGGATAGGCAATGTATTTAAGCCCTTAGACTGAGAAAACTAGAACTAGTGTCAACCTATAAAATATGTCCTATCTGGCTTCGTCAGAAGGACCGGTCTTTTTGAGCCAATTGGGCGTTCAACAACTAGGAAGAAAGAGAAAGGAAGGAATACTTATGCCTAGCCGGGTTGCCCGTTCATCGATGACGCGATCAGTTTCCCGGCGGAAGTTCGGCGAGGTATCATGGCAATACCTAACATGGAAAGAGGTTGGAAGCTGGAGATGTTGACAATGGAAATCGAGATGGAGTTGGGAACGAGGAAGAGCTATGTGTAAAAATTTCGATTCATCCTCGAGTCATCTTTTACGTGTTAGTTACATACACACTATGCAAATAAATCAAAAATCCAATTCCTAGGTAAAGTGCGTGCCAAGAACTATCTCGAATGCAAGAAGCGGAAGCCGATTATCAGCTTGGCGCCGATCCCGCCTGCCAACCCACTGAGTAAGGCTAGCACAGAAACACCAACACGAGCGAACGATAGTGAACCGGCACCGCACTGTCTGACATGCTAGGATGGGACCTGGCACGCCTGATCTTCCGGCTATAACACAATCGCGCCTGTTCCTAGATAGAAAAAGAACACCGACGCCTCCAAGTTAGCAGCGTTGCTCTAGCTTTTGCTAGCAGTGGCACGGCGCCGGCCTGATCACAACCCTGTATCCACTGATCGTCAGGTCCTAGTCGTTCATACGGGGCAATTCATAAAGCAACCAAGGTGAATTCATCAGATGATATTAACTCTACCCAGACGTCCCGAGTCGTATGCTACACTGCTAAAACTCTAATGAACACCCAAGCCGCAGTAACCGCAGCAACTCCCTCCCAGATCCGGAGAAAAAATATTCATCCTTAAACTCGTCCCTCTCTTTTCAATCATTCCCGTTCCGTTCCGTTCTTTTACAAACTGACCTCTACTCTGCCCTCGTTTCCAGGCGCACCGCCACCAAGGTTTGGTAGCAGGTAGGTGATGTCGTCCCATGGATGCCTGTACAGACCAGTCCTCAACCTCTTCTGGTCGAGGAAATGGGCAATCAGACCGATACTCCTGCCGAGCACGAACAGACCGTTGAGCACACCCATCTTCAGGTAGTCCTCGGCCTCCTCGGCGCTGAAGGCACCGCAGTTGCGCATCAAATCAACGAAGCAGACTGCCACGCATCCGTCCACATTCAAGATCAGGTTGTCCTTCTTGGACGTTGTCACCGTCTCGACCGCAAGCGCATAGTCTAGCATCTTGCAGCTAGGGAAGTTCTTCTTGACGAACTCCTTCACGAGCTCCACACGGAGATCGGGGTTGTTACGTGACTTAACCCTGTGGCCGATACCAGGAACTAGGACATGTTAGGACATGATTTATCAAAGCACTTACAAGGACGCTTACTGAGCTTGTTCTCCTTTCTCATCGTGTCCACAAAGTCACGTGGACTCAGGCCCTTATCATAGGCCTTAGTGAACTCCTCTGCGGCGCCATCGAGAGCGCCACCGAACCGCGAGCCAATGGTCAAAAGACCGCTGACCAACGCGCTGATGAGATCCTTACCAGCTCTCGTGGTGATGATAGTGTTCATAGCACCAGACACGGCTGGACCGTGATCGGCAGTCAACATGAGGACCATCTCTAGGAAGCGACTGGCGTAGTCGGGAAGACGACGACGGAACCAAAGCAACGACATGACACCACCAATACCAATGTTGTCCTTGAACACATCGGAAATAGGCATACCAGCGTAGAGGAGTTCTTGGCCACGGTCATCAGAGATGGTAGAGATGAAAGCAGCAGGCTTCCGGATTAGACCAAGCTCTTGTGCCCAAGAGTAGTCAATGGGAATCTTGGGGACAACAGGCTCAGCCTTAGGCTTAATGGTGCCATCTTTGACCAATTTCTGGTAGACCTGAGCCAGCATGCCGGGCATGTCCTCGAATGTCTCCGGGATGTAGATGCCGGCTTCCTTCATCATCTTGTTCTTCATCGCAGCAGTCTCAAGTTGAGAGTTTGCGAAAGAACCAGCGTGACCGAATTGGACCTCGGTCTTCAGCATGCTAGCAACAGTACCGATGGCCCACGCGACGACGGGCTTGTTTACTTGACCCGATTTAACAGCCTCAATGACACGGTATTCCTCAACACCACCAACCTCACCGAGCAGGACGATGATCTTGCAGTCGGGGTCGGCCTGGTAGCGGAGAACGTGGTCAATGAAGGTCGTTCCGGGGTACCTGTCACCACCAATGGCGACACCCTCCAACACACCATCGGTTGTGTTTGCGATGATGTTGTTAAGCTCGTTGGACATACCACCAGACTTGGAGACGTATGCGACGGAACCAGGGCGGTACAACTTAGAAGCAACGATGTTGTCCATCATACCACCAGTGTTACCAATCTTGAATGCGCCAGGCTTAATTCCACCAACGGTGGCCGGGCCAATGATGGTGATGCCCTTCTTCTTGGCAACATGGAGAATTTCACGGGCACGCTAGAAATCCATGTTAAACTTTATTTCCATATGTAGAAAACATGTAAAATGTGTTAGGTAAACTTACTCGCTCGGGAACGCCTTCGGCAATGATGGCAATTGACCTGATCTGGGGGAACTCCATCAATTCCATAGTGGAGCTGTACACACTGCGGGACGAGGCGAAGTTGACGACGGTATCGACGTCGGAGTGCTTGGCCATGGCTTTCTCCACGGATTGGTAGACTGGCAGCAGAGTCTCGCTTGTCCCCCAGTACCTGCAGAAAGTAGATTAGTAACGCGCAATCCGAGATATCTCATAGGGCAAGCTCCAATAGGCTAAACGCACATTTTGCTAACGAATTGACCTCCGAACGTATAAATAATACCAGCTACAGAAGGCGTCTTGCGCTTGCAAATGAAGTCGAAATCGAGCATGCCCTGCACAGCACGAGGCTGGAGACCGCTGTATTAAAATTCCAATTAGTCTCTTTTTCCGATTATCTCCACTCAATTCGAGGCGGGAAGCTCACTAGACGAAGCATCGCGTCTTTGGATGGAAGAGAGTGTGCTCGGCCGGGGGGCTCAGCGGCCTGCTAGGAGCTGCGAAACGGCGAATGTTGTCGTTTGCAGACAGACCGCCCTCAGTAGAGGTTGTGGGTGCGCTGTTTGTGGCAGGCACGGCGGAAGGCATTGCGAGAGATGTTGACAACAGTCAGGGTAAAAAAGAGAGGTGATATTATCTGAGTTTAGAACACTAGTCAGTAATCGAGATCGCAGCGGATTTTGATAGCCTCGTCGGATTCTGGAGCTTGAGCTGACGTGAGAGGATTGGAGCCGAGCATACGAGAAAAAAAATATGGTAGGTGATGGGGGCGGTGTAAACGGACGGAGTAGAATGGGGAGAAAACAGGAAGCACAACTGACCTTTTGGGTTTTGTTGTCCCAGAGAAAGCTTCTCGAAAATCAGTGGAAGGGTGGAGCTTTGTGATGAGATGGATGATGAAGATGACGCTCTCCGAAATTCTGGTCCGACTCTTTTGGTTTTCGGTGTTGGGTTGTTGGGGTTGAGCCGATAATCTCCCACTTGCCGGGGCGGGGCGGGGCGGTATTATGGGGATCCGTGTACTCTGCGAAATGCCTAACGACTAGCTGGCTGACTTCGGGCTTATCGTAGAAAATAGTCGCACCTTGGGTTTTGCGGCTTGTCGTCGAGCGCAAAGCCTTCCGGACTGGAGGCGTCGTTTTGAGCTCAGTCAAACTGCGGTCCAGCTCAGGTCTCGGTGTCCGTTTCCCAAGTTTTCCCAACGAAGTGAGGGCCTTCGGGTGTTTAGCGCGATCCCAAAGAAAGCTGCGGTCAACCCACCAGAAAACAATTTGGAGTGCCATCCCTAAACTGTGCCTGACTACCAGAAACTCAATTGTCAGACACCCCCCGACCCTGCCTTTCTCACCCCAAACCGTCTCTTCGCTTTTCCCCCCTCCCTCTGCAGTCCTGCAGTTCAACAGTGACTAGGTAAGTGCTCAGCGCTTTTTTTTTCGGGTTGCAATGTGCGGCCGGGATTCCACCAGCACCTCCGAGTAGCCTCTTCGGACTTTCATAAGCCTGCCTTCCAAGTCCAATAATTTCCCGTCCTCTTCGGGTACAATCATCGTTGCAGCTGTCAATCCTCTCAGACACTATTGTTTTGTGGATATTCCCATTCCCTTCGAGCCTTACCTTTTCATCAGCTGTCGAGCCCATTTTCGATAGAAGGTAGAACTCACAAATCTTTCTAGATTTCTCCCCCTCAGTAAAACTCACTCACAATGTCTGCCAAATCCATCCTCGAAGCCGATGGCAAGGCCATCCTCAACTACCACCTCACACGCGCTCCCGTCATCAAGCCCACTCCTCTCCCTCCCTCTGCCACACACAACCCAGCTCCTAGACTCGCATCTCTGCACTTCCCCGCGGATGCCGCCGTCAAGGACGTCCTAGACCAGGCCGAGGCCACATATCCGTGGTTGCTCACCAAAGACTCGAAGTTCGTCGCAAAGCCCGATCAATTGATCAAGAGGCGAGGCAAGAGCGGTCTTCTTGCTTTGAACAAGACATGGCCAGAGGCACGCGAGTGGATCGAGGCGAGAGCAGGAAAGGTTCAAAAGGTCGAGACTGTCGAGGGTGTCCTAAGGCAGTTCTTGGTCGAGCCATTCGTGCCGCACTCTCAGGATACCGAATATTACATCAACATTAACTCGGTGCGAGAGGTATGTCGAAATACTCATTTCCGCATTTTCTTCGAATTGCAACCATTTCCATTTTGGCTTCGCAAAACAGACAATTATTTGTTGTATTGGTTGGAGAAATAGTGCTGTGAAGTTTTGGAGGCTGGCGTAAAGCAGGCTTCGCGGCGGCGGGAGTTCACCAGGGTTTTGTTTCCCACGGGCGAAGGGAAAAGTTATCCAGACCCATCACAGAGCACACACCTACAGCCACCCAGACATGTCTCGTGCTTTGCATTGCTTATTATCTATTATCGGTCCCTTTTGTCTGCCGCAGATCGTTTTTGTTCCCTAGAATATGTTGCGACTCTTTCGCGGCATCGCTTCAAGGCTCGGTTCGCAACGGCCCTATCACGTAATCATGCTAACATTCCCTTTTTTAGGGTGACTGGATCCTCTTCACCCACGAAGGTGGTGTTGACGTTGGTGATGTCGATGAGAAGGCTGAGAAGCTTCTCATTCCTGTCGACCTCACTCAATATCCTTCAAATGAGGAAATCGCCGCGACCCTCTTGAAGAAGGTCCCCAAGGGTGTGCACAATGTCCTCGTTGACTTCATCTCGAGGTTATATGCCGTTTATGTCGACTGCCAGTTCACGTAAGTCCCGCTGCCACCTTTATAACCATCAGTTGCTCATAACTCTTCCAGCTACCTCGAAATCAACCCTCTCGTTGTTATCCCCAACGCCGATGCCACCTCCGCTGAAGTCCACTTCCTGGATCTTGCTGCTAAACTTGACCAGACCGCCGAGTTCGAGTGCGGTGTGAAGTGGGCTATCGCTCGCAGTGCAACCGCCCTCGGCCTGCCTCAGCTTGCCTCTAAGGACACCAAGGTCACCATCGACGCCGGCCCACCAATGGAGTTCCCCGCTCCTTTCGGTCGTGAGATGAGCAAGGAAGAGGCATACATCGCCGAGATGGATGCTAAGACTGGTGCTTCCCTCAAGCTTACCATTCTCAATGCCACCGGTCGCGTGTGGACTCTCGTTGCTGGTGGTGGTGCTTCCGTCGTGTACGCCGATGCTATCGCCTCCGCCGGATTCGCCAGCGAGCTCGCCAACTACGGTGAATACTCCGGTGCGCCCAGTGAGACTCAGACCTTCCACTACGCTCGCACTGTCCTTGACCTCATGCTTCGGGCCCCGATCCACCCTGAAGGCAAGGTTCTCTTCATCGGTGGTGGTATTGCCAACTTCACCAACGTAAGTCTTACAACTATATAACTTTTTGGATGAATGCCTGCTGACATCGCACAGGTTGCCTCCACATTCAAAGGTGTCATCCGCGCTCTGCGTGAGGTCGCTCCCATCCTCAACGAGCACAACGTCCAGATCTGGATCCGTCGTGCAGGCCCCAACTACCAGGAAGGTCTCAAGAACATCAAGAGCGTAGGTCAGGAGCTCGGACTCAACATGCACGTGTATGGCCCAGAGATGCACGTCAGCGGCATCGTGCCGCTTGCTCTCTCAGGCAAGCAGATTGACATCAAGGAGTTCAGCGGTTAAGTTTGTATTATATTGCGCGTACGTTCTCTTGTTCATGAGTCCCTTTTCTGTCTAAGTCATGTCGAGACGGGTTAGGGTAAAATGATGTTGCCGCTGGTTGCTGGAGTTGTCGCTGATCCCCATCTAGAGCTGGTGCATTTGGGCCTTCGCTACTTCTTGGGTGTGGATGGACTGGTCATGTTATGGGGGAATACACGTGCTCTAATATATTTCTGGGCGTAGAAATAGAGAACTGCATTTCCGCTTTAGAGCCATGATGATATCAATTTATGAGTTGAACTAATTGCAATATTGACCCACAATATTGCCTGCTGGAGTATGTGTTGGTTGTGTCTAATTGATCATCAAAATACAGTGCTGTGCCATAACGAACCTTTCCAACATACCACGCTTCAACAAGAATGGTACTGCACTGCACTGCGTCTCATATCGAGTTTCCATCTTAGATCCCTCCATTGCTTAATTGGCAGGTCACTTATTGGTTGATCGCTAGATGAGATTGCGCCTCGCTAGATTTCGGAGATGTGTATATCCTGCTTAGCTAAGATTCGCTAATGATCATCCACTCGGCTAGTAACAAAAAATAACACCACAAAAAATGTGGTCATTTGTCTCCGCTCCCTATTTGAACTTGTTAGTATTTGTTGAAATTCCTAAAGAAGCCTAGGTATTACCAGAATCGAACTAGGGACCTTTCGATGGCAAGAATACAATTACAGTCGAACGTCTATGAATATTAGACTTGAACTCGAATTTGATTCGAGGCTGAGTTGACTTACGATAAGCCAACTACACCAAGCGGAGTCTCTTATGTAAGCCGTAGAAAAATGCAATTCTTATTCCTGAAGCTTCTGCTGACTGCTTCGAAGGAGAAGACTAACCAGTGCATCTCTTAACCACCGAAGCCATAGAAGTTTCACAGAGAAGTATAGTCATGTCCTTATATAGATATTCTCGTATAACATAAGGCTATCCCGACTCTTAAGTCACAAAACCCGACGATCGCCTCGCACACCCTACCGCACCACCAACCAGACCGCATCCACACTACAACCGCCTACCCATCTCTCCCAACCCTAAACCCCTTCACCACCACCACCTCCTCCTCCTCCTCCACCCACACATATCTCGCCTCCTCCCTCCCGCCCCTAACCCACCTCAGCCTCCTCGCAATCCCAAACCGCGCCTCCTTCAGCCGCGCGCAGGCCGAGGCAGGTGAGGAAGGAGAGGAAGCGCGTCAAGTCCGGGGTCCAGGGGGAGGGCACGGAGCAGCTTGCGCGGGAGGGTGCAGGCGCGGAGGTGCGAGAGGTACGCGAAGATGGTGGTGCGGATTTCTGCGCAGGGCGAGGCGGGTATGGTGGCTAGGCCGGGTCGTTGAGGAAGACGGCGACGGCGGATGCACCTGGGGGCTTTTTTTTCCTGCGGCCGCGGGGCACAGGCCGGCTTCGATGCTGGCTTTGAAGCGTGGCCAGGTGAGGAGACGGGTGTTGAGGAGGTCGTAGGCGGGGGGTGGGGGGGAGAGGGCGCGCTCGCGAATGTTGCGAGGGGGCTTTGGAGCTTTTGAGGATGCCGCGGATGGAGTTGCGCGTTTTGCTTTTCGCCGGCTAGAGGAGCTCTTCGGGTGTTTTGCTTTTCCGCGGGGAATAGGACCTGCGTGCTGTATTTCTAGAAGATGTGCTCAGAGGTTAGCTTCGCGGCGATCGCGGGACCGCTACGTGGAAGCTGAACGCTCATAGCCAGGGAGAATGTCTGCTAGAGAAGCTCTGAGGGGAGGTTCTCTAGAGGAGAGAGAGGGCAGGCCATGCTTGCTGTGGATTGCGGAGAGAAGCTAGGAGAAGAAGAGCGATCAGGTATATTGATTTAGCTGCCTGACGGCCACGAGTTATTATTGATCGATGTGGCTGAGGCGGGGGTCAATCATCGCTAAGAGTGGAGTTTATAACGGCTGTAACGTTGCCGACCACATCAATAAAATGGACTGCCAAATCGGAATTATAAATCTTTGATGCTGTATCCTAGGTTTCTTATGGGTGTCTCTAACACTCATGCCATAGTTACAAAAGCTTTTCACAGCCTGGCTTTCTTCCTTGAATGGTATTAAATTCAGACTTTTGTATACGTATACTTATAAAGCTCAAGCTTTCCTCTACGGGGCTAAAAGCCATATTGTTCGATCGAGATAGTAGAAGCAGCAGACCACGTCCAAGCCGTCTCCGCACAGGCCACGATAGAACCCAGCCTTTGCCAGCTATTGCGGCGCGATGTTTGTGAGAGGCTATTACTACACCCTCTCATCAATTCCGGTGGTTAGCGCAGCCACGTCTGCACGGCCTTTTTGTAGGGGAAGTTTTGGTATTTTTGCTGTTTAAGGGAAAGTTAATAAAACACGCTAACCACCGGAATTGACGAGAGGGTGTAGAAGGATTTTAATCGGGCGGGATCAGGGCAACAACGAACCAGCCAGCCGAGGCCCAAAAGTGGCATTTTTTTGGGGGGGCGGGGACAAACAAACCTAGAATCTTCCATCAGGTTGCTATTCTCGATACCTCCATATTGTAATTTCTGAATTCAAGAAATAGTCTCCGCAGACTGCCTTATATATCCGTTAACGCTAACAGCTCCACTAGATGTAGTAGTCATGGCTTAAAAGAAGATCTCATCTGCGTCGGTCAAAACGTTTTACGTTTATGCTATATCTCTGTACTAGGTATTCTTCTGATCAAGAGTACGAGAGGACTGTCTAACTAAAATCAGATGAGCATATTAAGAAAGAAAAAAAAAACGTAAGAAATTGGAAGAGTGCGAAACAGTACAAACATCTCCCTACTCGCATATTTCATCCTTAGCACCGTTCTGCAGTAATGCGTTCGCAGCCCTGCTCAGTCCCTTCTTCCTCGCAGCCTTAAGAGGACTTCCAAACTTTCCACCCGACGCATTCGGATCTGCTCCGTGTTCCAGCAGGATTTCAACGAATTTTGGGTTATGGTAAGCCGCGGCCTGCAAAGCCGTACCGTACTTACCACCTTGTGCGTTGACATCCGCACCTTTCTCCAACAACAGCTCTAGGGTCTTGGAACCATCATTCGAACTGATCCGGTCCATGGTCGTGTCGCATGCCGCAGCTTGCAGGGGGAAGCCATATTTCCCACCTGGTAAATCCACGTCCGCACCATTCTCCAGGAGAAGCCTGGCGGTTTCCAGATTTCCTCCCTTCACGGCGGCTTGGAGGGGGCTACCGTATTTACCGACACTCGTGTTGACCTTGGCGCCCCGGGTGAGAAATAGCTGGACGTGACGCATAACGCCTGTGCTTGAGGACGCTTGGAGCGGAGAACCGTGATATCCTCCTTCAATGTTGACGTCGGCACCAGCTTCAAGGAGCATATTGATGAGAGCACCGGAGTATTGGACTGCCGCCGCTTGCAGAGCTGTGTAATAATCGCCTCCCACAGCGTTGACATTAGCTCCTTCGTCCACCAATAGTTTCACTACTACGTTCTGCCTGCTCATGACGGCTACTTGCAGGACATTACCGTAAGTACCTCCTTGGGCATTGATATCGGCTCCTAATTCGAGCAACAAGCGAATAATATGATCTTTTCCAGCATAAGCGGCTGCTCCGAGCGGGTTCAAGAGCACCGTACTCGCACTGAACTCTGTGTATTCAGGGCGTTTTTGGTCAAATGCGTTTAGATCGGTTCCCATTGGCACAAGGCGCTTTATTAGCTCGAGTTGACCAGCCTTTCCCCATCCACATGCTGCAATCAAGGCTGTCGAATGTCTCCCTTGGGCATTTGGATTTGCGCCTCGGTCCAGCAGCTCGTGGGCCATATCGTAGTATTTCCCCGTAATAGCGACTTGGAGTGCGTTGCCATAGCGCCCATGCTGGATGTTGACGTCCGCACCGCGGTCCAGCAAGGTGTGGAACAAGTCCTCGTCACCTTTATATGCCGCTTGCATCAGGGAGGTTCCCCAGTAGCCAGCCTTTGCATTCACATCGGCTCCTCTCTCGAGAAGGTCCATAGCAGTCTCTTTTGACCCGCGTTCGATAGCCGCTTGCAACGCAGTGCCCCACTGGCCACATTGTAGGTTGATATCCGCGCCTGCGGCCAGCAGCGTGTGCATGAGATCCCATCGACCCCGCTCAATGCTGGCCTGCAAGGCGCAACCAGGACTTGTGATGTTGGAAGAATAATTGCTATTCACAAAATTCACATCAGCGCCATGCCGAAGTAACAAGTCAAGGTGTTCCGGGTGATGTCTTTCCACGGCCCCACGGATCGCATTTCCTCCGTGTCTCTTTATGTCTGCTCCATTTGCGATCAGGAACTTAAGCATAGCCGTGTCAGAGCAGACCGCAGCATTCCAGAGAGCAGAGGCACATGCCTCGCCGTCCGCGTTGATTTCAACGCCATGATCCAGCAAGAGCTGAATCAGCCCCGGCTTCTCCGACCCGGCGGCCGCTGCAATTGCGGAGGAGTATTCTTCCATCGAATTCGACTCCGTGGCCTTTGCGAGCTTCGCGGAAACTTGCTCCTCGATATCGGCTTGGTGTTCAAGAAGTAACCTGGCAATGTCCCCGTGTCCGCTCGTAAGAGCTGCGCAAAGAGCTGTTCCAAACCGGCCACCTACAGCATTAACATCGGCGTCCTTCTCAAGAAATAGTTGTACCAAAGATTTCTTTCCGCTATTAGCAGCAGCTTGTAGAGCTGTTTCGTATCTCCCTCCTCTTGCGTTGACATCAGCGCCACGGTTGAGAAGTAACTGGACGACCGACTCGTTTCCCCCTTCCACAGCGGCTTGTGAAGCATTCCCATAGTTGCCGCAAGCTGGCATATTGACATGAGCTCCATAATCCAACAGCAGATGCACTCCGCTCTTGCTTCCTAGGTAACAAGCAGCTTGCAGTGCGGTTCCATACTCGCCTTCAACGGCGTTGACATCTGCGCCTGCCTCGAGAAGCCATCGCACTGCGTCTTCGGAACTCGACACCACGGCAAATTGGAGTACGTTGCCTTGGTTCTTATGTTCCGCATTTGGGTTTGCCCCAAGGTCCAGGAGTCTCTTGGCCAGGTATTCTTTGCTATGATAATCCAAAGCCTCGAGGAGAGCATCGTCACCAAATTGCGCTCCCAAATCCAAGAGTTTGTCCGCTGCAGCGAGATTGCCACCGAAGATAGCCTGATCGACCGGGAATTTCGATGTGCTACCCTGCGCGTTGATATCTGCGCCGCTGTCCAACATGAATTGGAAAGACTCAGGTTCGCGGGATTGGATCGAAGCCTTAAGAGGAGTGCCATACGTCCCGCCACTTCCGTCAACATCTGCACCTCTGGCAATAAGTAGGCGCATAATTTCCAGGTCGGCTCGTTCCGCCGCACTGTGAAGCGGGGTCTCCGACGAACGCAGTGTGTTGACTTCAGCACCGGCATCCAGGAGGATCCTCACAGAATCTGCGCTGCCACGTTCACAGGCGGTGGTCAGTGCCGAGAAGTAACGCCCAGAATATGCGTTCACGTCAGCGCCGTTGCGCACCAGAGCCGCTAGAGCCTCGCTGTTCGCGTGCCGAGCAGCCAGACAAAGGGGATTTCCCATTCTCAAAGCCCGGACGTCCATCTCATGTCCAGCATCAACGAGCAACTGAACCACCTCAGGATTGCCTTGCTTCGCCGCAAGATGGAGTGCAGTGACGCCCTCCCCATCCTGAGCTTTGACCTCGGCGCCGACTGCGAGAAGCAGCTTCACTATGCTTACATGTCCGCCTTCTGCGGCCGCATGCAAAGGGCGGTGGTATACGGCACAGTAAGGCGTATTGGGATCCGCTCCTTCGTTTAATAATATCTGCACAATATCAGGATGACCCTCAACGGCAGCTGCACCGAGAGCTGATCCCAGTTCCTCTTTCTTTAGTCCAGTGTCAGAGCCCTTTAGTAACCATGTTGCAATGGGAAGAAGTCCGTAGTAGCAGGCGTAATACAAGGGGGTTTCGAAGTCTTGCCTGTTGCGTTTCAAGTTAAACCCCATCGAAACGATCTTTCCGTCGTCATATAGGCTCCAGACTGATGCAGGGTCGTAGAGGTTGAGGAAGTTCATGAGACTCTCGGGATGATCAGGGTCGAATAACCGGACGAGCAGACCTTCAACAGAATTTCTCCCACTCGCAGGCACTGCGCGCATATGCGTGATCCAATGTAGGGAGGAATAAGCGAGCAAAGGGAACTCGTCATGGTCGAAATTGCTCGCTCTTTGACTGCCGTTAAAGTCAAGCAGGTATATCAAGCACATCTCGGTGATCTGCCGCTGACAGACAGACTCTTCGATATGCAATTTTGCGGCCATAGCCTTTTGGGCCCGCTCTGAAAGGATGTATTCTTTGACTGAAAAGTGCGCAAATTGGAGCATCTTGACATCAGGTGCCCACGGGATGCTTGAAAAGCCTCTTTCTTTTTTCAAGTCTGACGTTGGGTCCGAGCTGGGCTCTGACAAGGACACAAGACTTGAACAAAGCTCCAGGATATCGTAAGGGTCAGGAAATCTTTCCTCGACGGAGAACTTCTGGGCTTCGAGGTCCACAGCAGTCGCCTCTGCGACTTCCTGGATTGTCATTGGCCTAGTGGAGAATGCCAAAAGCATAAGAATGGTTCGCATCTCCCTTTCGTAATCGGGTGGCATATCTTTGAAGATCCTTTCGTAGGTACCTTCCAAGGTTCTTGGAAGGTCATCCAGTTTCTGTTTTATAGTTGGTAGCTTTGGTTTGAGACAGGTTCGGAGAGAATCTAGCTGACATACAGCCCATCGAAACCTTAGCAGAATTAGCTTTTGTCCTTTACAGGTTACGAAATACTTACATCCCGTTTGCTTTGTCCGTGAGAGCATCTACAACCTCTTCTTTCACATTTGCTGGCCATTTTTTCATTCGGGCATCTTTCGCTAGATACGCTTTGACATGCAATCGGATATCTTCATTCACTAAGGTCCCTAACACCTCCAAGACCATATCTCCAAGTACCATCATTTCGCGTCGAATGTCCAGTTCCGGGCGACTCGTAACGAAGATGCAGTAAGACCCCGTTGCCAACGTTTTGATACTAGCCAAAGCTTCGAAAAAGGCCTCTCGCTCTCGTTCCCCTTCCTCTTCTTTACATTCATCCAGAGCATCAATGACGATGAAATCTCTTGATGAGGTACTCAGCATGGATGTCAACGCATCAGTCAGCTGTGCAGAGCTAGGATCACTCCCTTTACACTCTTCGTAGAGCGACAATAAAGGTTCGGGAACGCTATCCGACTGCGCGCAGAGCTGTTGAACAAGAGACTTCAGACAGCCGGTGACGGTTTGCTTTCTGGGGTCATTGAAGTCGAAGTAGTAATAGGCGACACGGCAGCCTGGACGCTTATCATATTGAGCGGTAAGGTGACGGATCACCGTTGAGCTTGATAGAAATTAGACTCGTCCTGGTGCCTTGGGCTGCGACAGGGAAACGGACCTTAATATCGTCTTTCCCGCTCCAGGTATCCCGTAAAGCCACATAAATTGGCCGTCTCCTACCTCCCAAGATTGAAATTGTTCTGAATGAAGTAGCCAATCACTAGTACCACTTTCGTGCTTCTTACGCGCAGCGTTGTAGTTGGTGGAAGGATCAGCTCCTCTTAACCAACCGATAACCTTATTCCGCTGCTCAGTGACCTTCATATCCTCCAACATTATCTTGACTTTGCCAACTTCAGCCGCATTTGCATCGTCCGAGAAGGCGTGATCTCCAACGAGAGCGAAAAGGAATGTCTGTTTCTGTTCCCCTAACTTGTTCAAGATTTCGGCAATTTTGCTTTGTTCAAGGGGCCACGTCAGTCTCCTCCGAGCATTGGAAGCTTCAGTAAGTGATTTCAGCCTCTTCTGCAGTTCCTTCAACGCCTGGGAGGATGCTTGAAAAGCACCATTTGGCCCCTCAAGAGACTTTAATAGAGCATGACGTTCATCTTCAGGATCTGAGGTGAGCGATTGTAGGCGCTTGAGGATGCCCTCAAGCCCGCTGATATCATTGATGACGTTCTGTATATCACCAGGAGCATTCTTGGCCTTCCTAATATAGTCGTAACAACTTGAGAGGACAGTCCCGCTGAACTGGACAAGTTGAATGATAGTGGCTGCTGCGGCAATTTCGGCCATGGCTTTGATTAATGTGCTTTGGAATACAGTACCCCAATTAGGGCAAAGTACCGATATGAAAATGGAAGTGTGATCGTCCAGTTTCTTTTCGGAGAGAGATACTATGAAATCACAAGCGACATGCACAACTGAAAGAAAGTTCGAGCATAGGCCCTTTCATCAAGGAAAAGTCGACCTACCACGCACTGCAACCGCCGCCTAGGCTCTCCTGTTCAGCCACATCTGTATGTGCGCTCAAAGCGAGCCAGTAACGCCCGCCAAGAACGCCCCCTAGTCTTCGGCCTCCTGAGGGTTGGAAGGCTGAAATCAGAGGCACTGCCGCCCTTCTAGGCCTCGATGTATGACCTGAATAGAGGATGGTTGTCACTGGATGGTCTCCAGAGCATGAGCGAGATGAAAATGAGAGGAATGCAGTCGGGAATTCGATGATGTGGCCCCGGGAGTGGTCAAACACGCTAACTACAGTGGTGCGCTAAACTCAGAGGCAGCGTACCTACACGTAGTTTACTAGAATGTTAAACGCTACAATACAAGTCTACATAGTTCTTTTGCATCAGACTTTACATGATATCACATGACTTAAACTGGATGTTGGTGTAATAGCCGAAGCCGCCTTTTCTAGTTAAATATCAATAGTGATATCCACGGGAAAATTTGTATAGCTGATTTAGTAGCTTAGCAGCAAGCCGAATACCAGCGCGAGCGTTGATTGGAGCTAGGTGAGGCATTCAATACCATACAAAGCACCTTACTGTCTGCTGAGTACATAGAAAACTAGGTTCAACCCGTAACATGCCTATCTCCCATCCCGTCTGTCTCAAGGGGACATTAGACCTTTTAGAATTAATCGGCCCTCCTCGCAATCATCGTCATCATAGAACTTTAGTCCATAGCTATACAGGAAGTTCATAGAGTTACCATACCCTTTCTCAATGTATTCCAGTTCAGCGTCCGTGAAGTGGTAGTCGGCCATATGTCCTTCAAGGCTGGATTCGATATCTTCGTCCTCATCCTCGTCCTCGTCCTCGTCCTCGTCCTCGAGTTCCTCTTCCTCTTCACTTCGCATTAAGGAACGCAGAATCGCGCGGCCCTCTTCACGATCCTCGTCCTTGTAAATGCTCAAACCAAAGTCCCGAAGGAACTGGAACTCGCTACGGTAGTTCTCCTTTAGCCATCCTTTCTCCTTTTCTGTATAGATAGGCCCGGGATGATGGGCGGTACGGCCTTGATGAGCTTCCCACTTCTGCCTCTCAGAATCAGGCCAAATGGCATTGATCACGTAATCCTGCCCATCCTTTAGGACGTTCGATCCAATTGGATGACCGCGAAGCTTGACTTGTAGCAGAGGGCGGCGGCTATCGAAGTACGCGACCGAACGGCCTTTCCGATCCTTGATCGAGCCTAGGGAAGCTTTCCCAGCGGGACCGGCGGTTACCTTGTGGTCTTCTAGGATTGGGCCGCCAATGATATTGCAGAGAGCGGAAGGCACATGGTTACCTTGTGGTCTTCTAGGATTGGGCCGCCAATGATATTGCAGAGAGCGGAAGGCACATGGTTACCTTGTGGTCTTCTAGGATTGGGCCGCCAATGATATTGCAGAGAGCGGAAGGCACATGGAGCACGTTCGTGAGGCATAGAATGCCGTGGGAGTCTCGTCCGGAGCGATTTGGTGATCGCTTAGTTGGTAGCTCGACGGTACCTATACCTTCAACACCGAGACTCTCCTTGACCATTCCGTAGAGGTCGCCGACAACGGATTCGTACGGCGTGTAGTCTCTGAACCATGCTCTATCCTTAGCGATGCTGTAACAGTTAGCGGGTTTTGGCTTTGAGGTAACGAGTGCGTCAAGATGAGGAAAGCGATACTCACTGGACATTGGAAGTATTCGAAAACACCCAGTTCGTACAAAGAGGAATAGATTGTGGATTAGATGCCATACCGGGAGGCTCGACTTGAGGGGTTATAGGTAGAAGTTGGTGTTCATGGCTTATCTCATAAATCCGACGCTCCGCAGAAGATTCGGGCGACACGGGGTGATGCACGGACTCTGAAAAACTCCTGCGGACTCCTGAGCCAATTAGAACGGTGCACTAACTTCAGCCCCCTGCACACCCCCTGTCACCCACAAATCTTCTGCGGAGCGTCTGAGAGCTTATGGGCGTCGCTTTGGTGGTAATTGAATGTTTTAGAAATCGAATTTTGTGTATTTCTACGAGCTATGTCTTAACCACGATAGTTATATTATATATATTTAATGTAATGGATTCTTTAGGTAATTATATCTTTATAAATATATACTATAGCCCTATATCTAGAATATTAAGGGGCGAGATACATCGTCGTAGAACGTAAGTTAGGATTCTCAAATGCATCTTCGTAGATTTTGAACTAAAATCGATCGACTACCTACGTCCAACTTCTTATAGAATAGAGCCACGATATCGCCACAACGTAGAGGCGATAGAGAAGATAAAGAGCTTTTACCTTATAGTATTTTAGAGATAATTAGACGTAGAGAAGTACGTAAGTTTTGGCAGTAAGGCAAGATTATAATAAAATACACTAAAACGACTAACTACCTATGTCTAACTTCTCGTAAAATAGAGCTATGATATTGCTATAATATAGAGGTAATAAAGAAGATAAAGGGCTTTTACCTCGTAGTATTTTAGGGATAATTAGATGTAGAGAAGCATATAAGGTATAGCAGTAAGGCAAGATTGCGATGAAAAATGCGACCGACGAGAAAACGCGACTGACGAGAAAACGCGACCGACTGCCCCTATCTAACACCCTATATAATATCGTTATTTAATACAATAAATAGAGAATCTAAAGAGCTCCTACCTCGTAGTATTTTTATAATAATTAGACGTTATAAAAGGGTTGAGATACAGCGTTGTAATAGATGAGCTATCGCCTAACAAGAAACTTTGAGTTTGTATACAAAGGGCGCCCATTTGCTCTCAGACCCTCGGGGAGAAATTCCTCTCGGTGTGATCTGATTGGTCTAGGAGTTAGCAGGACTTGGCAGGAGTTAGTGCGCTTGTCTGATTGGCGCAGGTAACCGTGGCGCAATTTCTCCCCGGGGGTCTGATTTATGAGATAATTCATGGCTCGGCTGAGTCGCTGAGCCGCACGTGACGCCGTCCACGGCCAAGCCTGCGGCCAAGCCGTGGACATATTTGGATACCCCCCGCTGATCGAGCCGCTGATGCGCGCGTACTATTGGCCCATTGGGCCAGCCGTGCGCCCATGTATTTACCCTATACGGCAAGGTTACCTATCCGCTCGCTAAGCGGCTAGTAGGTAGGCATACTTTCTTTACCTCTCCTCCTTAGTCTATGTCTGCGTGTATATAAAAAAATGGAAACCCCCCCTAGGGCGCCGCATCTCTAGCAATGTCCTATTTTAAAAATGGCGTTAATTAGTCGCATAGAGATTAATGTTGCGAATAATGCTAAACTACGCGCTAATACGTAGAGCATTCTCACCCTTATGCGTGCCGAAAGGCCTAAAAATATATCTTTAAATTATAAGCTAAAGCAGAAGGAGTTTAAGGTAGGTAGGTACTTTATAGAGTAGTATACTTATAGCTAACGCGCGCCTCTACTTAGGCCTTTTATAAGAAGAAGCAGCACTATCCCTTAACCCGCCAAAATTCGTCCACGCGTTACCGATAAGGATTTACCAATTAAATCAATGCATTAAAATCGCCGTGCCTAGGAATATACAGCTGATGTCGAGAGGTTCAAAATCGGGCAATAGCCAAGACCCCGGGGGAGGCTTTTTTGAGACACGATTTGGTTAAACGTTATATTAAGTCGGCTGAACAAGGTCTACATCATTGGAAGTACAATTGGAAGGTATAGTTAATAGTTTGTATTGATCCAAATCTATACAGCCCATACGCGTTGTTCTGATCCTAGTGTTCCGCACTGACCACTTGATTTGTGGACGTTGGCGGGTTAAGGGATAATAGCGATACCATTATAGAGGAGAGTAAGGAAAGCCTCCAGAACTGTCGACCTCGGAACTCAGAGCTGATTTGGGCCAGATCGTATCGTGGCATTAAATGCCAATTTGTGTCCAACTCATCATCAGCATGACGGTAACAGTACCGAGTGCCGAACCATCTTGCCATTCTTGGCGCAGGTGCTCTGTTGATCTTCTGCACTGGCAAAGAGTTGTCGAGTTGCCAACATATCTGTCATCACTATAATCAATACGATCAATCAAAATCAATACCTGCAAGTTTACAAAAATCCTTATCTGGTGGGCGATTATAGTTTCATTGGTTATATGCATCCCTGGGTTGAGCTAAAGGTAAAAGTTTCTTGCTTAATAGCGTTGTCGTCTAACAACGCCTTAATTGGATAGTCGCTCCAACGACAAGCCTTTGAGCTCCTTAGTGGTCTACAGGTCGAAAGCTTCAAAGAGCAGCTCTGATAAGCTTTGCAGCCCACTGGAAGCAATTACGTCAAATCCACCAAGCCATATCCAATGGAAACCCCTGATTCAGATGGCACTACGGCCTGCATTTCCATAAACGCAACTGAGGCGCAAGCTATTCCTGATATCGTTTGGTCATACTAACTAACTCTCCAGCAATAGGTGCTGCTGAAGGCGGGTGGTTACACAAGTCAAACGGTTGGCTGTAGATAGTGCGCATTCCGCCGCAGGCCCCCCCGGAATGATCGGCAGGACGCAACCGATCCCTAAGCTGGTTGCGACAGGCATGCCAGACAGTGGCCATGGTGTCTATTTCACCTATCATAATTTGATTGGCGGCTACTCTGAAGATGCCTATACGATGGAGGTGTCCAGTGCACATGAGATTTTCAACGTGAGCACATGCAAACGAGATGCGAGAAAAGGAGGTTTATGGTCGAGCGTGGAGCTTAGATCTTAATCCTCCTCCAGTCATCAGANACATGAATTAACTAGTCTCCCATCGTGACACTCCGCCAGTCTTGGATATGGTCTCTCCGTGGGACCTGTAAATTCAGCGACCTAGATTTAGATGTGTTGGCGATCCTTGCACGTTCCCGTGAGACAGTGAGTTGTTGTTAGTGATTTGCCATTCAAACTACGCAAAGAGATGGTTCCGGCGATAAACCCTTGTCAGTTGTAAAGTGCTGACCTGCTCGCAATGCGGCTACCCGCTGTAAGATTCGCACCAGCCACGCTGAGCCGCCAACATCCATGGTAACCAGCAGGAAATTTCTGTTCCACTTGAATTGTTTCTAGCATGAAACCATGGTGTTCTCGTCTGCCCCTGCTGGGTTATGAAGTGTGGGTGCTGGAGACGGGTATTGGCGAGCGGAATGTGAGCGTTGTGTGCTTGTGTCACAGTAGTCCGCTCTCTCAGGCCCACACTTAACGGCCGCTGGTTGAAGGGAACCCTGCGACTGGCGCCTACGGGCACTCGAGTCGCATGACATCTGCAGCTCATTGAGCGACGAACTGGTGGAACTGAAAATCGAATCTCATGCATATTTTTGAAGTCCATAGGTGGTGCGCTGACGGTGGTAAGAAAATTTCGTGATAGTCAACTTAGGCAGGGCCAGATCCACTGGCGGGTCGTGAGGTGGTAGGCTAATACCCCAGAATAGATAGATCATATGGCCGCATTTAGCCCCATCGAGCTTCAACAATATCTGGTATACTAGAGCAAGCAAAATCTCATCGCTAGGAGTATTTGTTCTTCGTTTTGCGCTCATCTGTTGTCGTTCAGAAAGCGCCTCGTCCAAAAGCAGCCGCTGGCAGCCAAATGTGGTAACCCTTAAGTATATCACGGATCCGGTGCACTTGTCCGTCTTCAGCATCCAGATAGCCCGCGCTCTACGTAAGCAGTCGACCTCGAGGCCCTTAAATCGGTGCAAATACCTGTCTGGGTACTCCATCGGATTAAACAAAGAATTACTGCCAGGCAATTTGCCTCCTCACATTTGTCCGACCGACTGCTTCGACAAAGAAACTCCCCCGAGACCACAACAATACAGAAACACCACGTTCTGGTAGCCGGGACCTTGCTCAGTCAAAACTCCCAGGCTGATTGCTTGAACGGTCAAAGAAGCGCTGTAGCGAGAAACGGGTATCTGCAACAGGTTGGTTCCCAAGCTCTTTCTGACCTACTGCATCAAAGCGTGGAAGGCAAACCCCTTCTCTGCGACATTGCGAATTCGCCTTACCGCTGACACACTAGTTCAGATGAATTCCTGGTAATTTAGAAGCCAGCTTGACCCACAAAGTCTTTCCAGAAGCCTGATAGAAGGAAACCTTTTGTACGCTCACGGCAGAGCACGGCCTCTCGGTGAGACGACGTCATTTGATCAAGAGCAGCACAGCCTTGAAGGAATAGGATTATCGAAATCCAACCGTGAAGCGTCTTAGGAAATCCAAGACCGCAATCGGAGTTGACGAAGTAGTCTCCGTAGACAGCGTACGGTTATCGACCACCCTCCACAAAATCCTAGATCCATCTTATGAGCATCAACATCATCTTAAAAAACAATTACGAGAACATATTTCGCTTTCAAATCGCCTGCCAGAGGACGTTAAGAAGAGTTGGGTGCCTTGTACTGAACCTTGAGGATTTGCTGTTATGAAAGCTGTCACCATGGTGCAGCAACACCCACCCATGCCGCCCAGTAGCAACATTGAGCTTCAGTATGGCCTCCATCATCTCGTCAACCACAACACAGGCCACCATTACCACCATGACTACCGAGAAGCACAATACCTTAGCAGGCAAGGCTCAGCCTATGGGTCGCCTTGCCCAATGATGCAGGAAGTAGGGTCACAGCAATCTGGTGAACATTTTCAAACCCAGCAGTTCGAACCAGGGCCTTATCCAGACCCTCACGGTGGCGAATTTGGCCTAGGAATTCAATATGTAAGGCCTGGATGAAGAAACTATGGCAGAAGGGTACTAATGAATTGCGTAGGATGGGTATGGAGCGCCTCCAAATTATTTCCAACATGATAGTCATGATATTGGATTACCGGTAAGTGGATTATCCAGGACATTAGATCGAGATTTTGGGTGATAAGGACTAACTGGCAAAACTGCTAGTATGCACACCGAGGCACACTATCAGGTTCGCCACCCACTCCAATGTCGGCTACCGACAATAGCGAAATCGGCCGACGAACCAGAAGTGGGAGATCGATTGCGCGGTCCGGTTCGCCTCAGACCAGTAAAGCCCGAGTGGTGAAAACCACCAAAACAAAAAAGGCGAAGGCCAATAAGGCGGACAAACCAAAAACTCCGAAACTTACGGCCCCTTTGAGCGTCTTGACGAAAAATTTTGCCAATATTCCGGTTCGAAACATGGAGGAGTGGGTCAATAGACCACCAGAGGTGAGACGAACAGAAGTGGAGAAACGAAACGGATATGTGACGAGGCCTATGAATTCCTTTATGCTCTACCGCTCCGCATATGCCGATAGGACCAAACAGTGGTGCTTACAGAACAACCACCAAGTTGTGTCATCTGTGTCTGGAGAAAGCTGGCCGATGGAACCGCCCGAGGTACGCGAACTATACAATGACTATGCGAAAATCGAAAGGATAAATCACCAAAATGCGCACCCTACCTACAAGTTCTCCCCAAGTAAGGCATTGAGTGCAACCCGAAAACGAAAGGGTGAATATTCGGAAGAGGAAGATGAAATGAGTGAACTGGATGATCCTGATGCAGAGTGGGGGCCACCAGGCCAACGAAGGTCGAGGGGAAAATCCACTAGACGGCAGGGCAAAGGGGCAGGCTATCCATCAAATAACAGCATGACAACGGGGTTTGACGGTCAGTATTTCGGACCAAATAACGGCATGAACAAGTCAACCTGGGAAGCGAGCAACGAAGGAAAGCCTCTTCCTATTCCAATGGGTCAAGTAGACTTGTACAACCAATATTACCAGATGACCATACAACCAAACATGTCAGTACCGGGAATGGAGGATGTAAGGATGCGGAGAATGGACACTCCGGGCATAGTTATGCAATTTCCTCAAGGCCACTCACTCCTAGGGCTGCCAGGCGTTCGCCATCCCGAATTGCTTCAGATGCATACACATATGGGCACCCCAATACCGCATGAATTCCAGGTCGATCCGATGTTGTTGGCCTTTGACGATCAGTTTGGAGGACAGCCTAGCCAGACTAGTGACGTAATAATAGGTATGGAACACCGCACTGAATTTGGAAATGGTCACATGGGAATGATGAAACGAGAACTTGATCAGGAGAGTGTGCACAGCTTTCTCGGAAGCGGTGCTGCTCATGAGGAATATCGTCCTGAGGCTTGGCAAGTCGACACAACGGTCGTACCGATGGAGCCTGGATCCGAGTTCGATAAGTGGATGGATGATCACCCTGCCAGTTAGCAAATACATTGGTTTACGTTCTCGTTAAAACGGTGGTATTTGGGACATGGCGTTCAACCGGAGAGAGGAGAGGAGAAATGTATAATTTGAGTATGAAATGTACCTCTTATCCTTTTAATGGTACAAAAATTCTGTGTCATACACATGAGTTCCATGATTTTTGTAACTTTTCTATTCCTAGAGTTGAGGTTGGAGTTCGAGGATTTTATAGATGGGAAATGCACGCTGTTTTTGCATTTTGTCTAATTTGAGAAATTAACCTGTCCTCACCTTTGATACGACTGCTTAAGAATTCAATTTCTCTGAGGTTAGAAGGATTGATTGGAGGGAAGTTGAGATTATGAATATTTCTGATGTGGCTCTTCGCTACCATTTCGTTTAGGGGTACAACGGCATTGTTCCACGGCTAGTCGTTTGGCAGGTGTGGAGAGGCTAGCATGTGTGGTTGTGGGGTCTAAAATTATCAGGTTTATAGCCAGTGTCCACCATTTTCGCAAAGCAGGTCTGACAGAATTATTGGGTTGCTGATGTGAAAGAGGTTGTCGAGGATTCTGACTCGGCTTCCAAGCTGCCAAGGATCTCTAATTCCGGGTTCAACAATCCCGGACTTCTTCCGACGCGGCACGACATTGGGAGAGAAAGCCTCCCCCCTGTCAGGAATTGGAACATTGGAGATTTCAGCTGTTCGATCTGAATCTCGCTTCGAGTGCTTCAGATTGATAGATCTCGACTTCATCGGCTACTGACGCCATACTCAGGGTATATTGTTTATTAGTCCGAGCGCCAAAAACCTCGCGGCCCTCAACTCCCCGGCCATGTATGGGGAATTGGGAAATAAGCTGGTAAATGGTCTCGCCATCTACCTCTAGAATGATCTAATATTGCTCAGGTTCAGCATGCGAAGCGCACGCAATCTCTCGCCCACCTTCCGCCATATCAAGCAGAGATTGTCCGTGCTGTAACGCGAGAGGTTCGCGATCTGGACAAGGACGTTTCCGCCATACTGGAGCCGTTCGCTGGGTCATTCAACCCCTCTGCAGAGCCTGCGACGGCATGTGCACTCCTAGTCAATCACCTTTGCATGAGACGGAACAAGCGATGTCTATTGGCCTACCACCGTGTCAGGTCCGACAAGCTCGAGGAAATGTGCTGGAGTGGAATTGACGTGCTTGAGAGACAGCAGCAGCAACAGTCTGGGAAAAATGGAGGAGAAGGTGGCACCTCTCTTGGCG
Source organism: Cenococcum geophilum 1.58 (assembly GCF_001692895.1). Lineage (NCBI taxonomy): Eukaryota > Fungi > Ascomycota > Dothideomycetes > Gloniales > Gloniaceae > Cenococcum > Cenococcum geophilum. The sequence goes on from NW_027137587.1 coordinate 365,020, forward strand.
CAGAAGTAGGCAACACGAGCAGCCTAAGCCCCGAGGAGGAAGAATACGTGAGACAATACAGTGATCTACTAGCAGCATACAAAGGTCAATGGACAGACATTGACCTCACTGGGAGTTTAGAGCCTCCGAGGGATCTTTTCATTGATGTGCGAGTACTCAAAGATGCAGGGGAGATCCAAACGGAATATGGGTGCGTAGTTTAAATGATAACCGGCAATGGCTGGGGCTAACTAGCATTCAGAGCTATCACTTTGACCAAGAACAGCCAATTCTATGTTCGGCAAGGCGATGTTGAACGCCTCATTGCACAAGGCTATCTTCAGCGACTCAGCTGATTAGCCTATAAGTGGAAAAGGCCTCGGAGACTATATTCTCTATACGGGGGACGGAGCAAAAGGAGATTTCCCCCTCCTTTTTGGGACTAGTGGTTTTCTCCCCATAAGGTGCCCATAAGGTTGCTGAGGTTTTGGGCCTCTTTGGGGGGCCTTTGGCGGGTCTAGGGGCATAAAATCTTGTTACTCAGGCGACAGAGCCCCCATAACTTTGGCGACCTTATGGGGGTAGCCACTAGTCACAAAAAGGAAGTAGAAATATCTTTTTGCTCCGTCCGTATATTCCTGGGGTGCTTGAAGAAGAGGTCGGATTACCATTATAGGCAATGCGCATGGAGTGGGCGGTCCCGACATCGCTCTGGTTGACCTTAATCGCATCACATGAGCGGAAGGGAGGCGGTTATGTAGGATCATGACTCTGTCCGTGCAGCCGTGGGCACGTCCGCCGCTAGTTCCCCTAGAGTGCGGAGAAGAACACCGGTGGAGTGGATTCAGGGCTTCCAAGGCTTTTTCTGGGCTAGAGTAAAAAAAAGCAATTATGCTCCTGCGGGCGCGTTAGGAACGGACGCTCGCGAAAATAAATTTGCTGAGACTTGAGGCGCCGGCTTGCGGCTCGCTAAGCCTACTGTAACAACGGCCGACCGATATAGCCTAGCTGCCGTGCGGGATGCCTGTCTCGCCGGCTTTCTGACCTTGAAGCAATGGCGTGCACCGGTGGTGTGATGGAGAGGCTCTTTGATGCCACTGGGTGCGACGCGTCTTTCAGCAGATAGCCTTTCAGCCATGTCAGTATTTTATCATAGTAGGGTTGTACGTCCCGCAGTGGCGGCGAATAGAGACTCACGCTGCTTAAGCCCGAGTGGGGAAATTTCTACCCCTACCTGACGCCTGCCGTCATTCGGTCTCGAAGAACCTTCGCAACCATGTTTAGCTCTCTCGATGCGTTCACAAACTGATTAGGGTGTGAGTGCAGTCAATTGCTGGACTAAGCCATTGCGCCAGCTGAACTGCCGCCTTCAACTAGCTCGCCCTTTGCCTGCCATTGAGGTCGTAAGGACCTTGGATGTTCCATCGTTTGCGTAAGAAGAACTCTAGCTCTTGCGATGCCTACACGCCTCATAAGACGGTCTGGGGAGTCCTCAGCTTCGGCCCAGCAGCAGCTTCCCTTCACCAGTCACACTGTAGAAGACGGGGATTTCACCAGAGACCAAGCAGGACAAGCCCGTCTGGGTACTGCAAGATCTCCATCTTCCACTTCCGGCTCCATTCTTTCGTCCTCATTCACGCAGAGAACACCCGCGAGATCCTTCTTCCACCAGGCATCCCATGGATCTTCAGGTACTGGTGCTCCAAAACCTAAGGATCCGTCTTGATTCTTACTTACCTCTCAAGTAGACACGCCTCAGTACTCGTCACATGGCGTCCGCGAGAAGACACAAGAACTAGCTTCGTATGCCCTGGATTCCGATTCCTTCCACGGTGGTCGAAGCTTCACAGACTCCGATGGAAACTCTACGCGCCGCGCACCTCATTTATCCCACGATACAGATCAGAGCGAAGGGAGTCTATCCGTTGAATCTATTGGCCCAAGCGTTATCGAGGAAGTTTCCGAACCCGTCTCTCCAGAAACCATTGGCCCCGAAACCTACCGGGGTCGTCAAAGTCCTTTCATACCACCGTCGCAGCACCCAGACCTCAATAACTATGCGTATAACTCTTTGGGAAGGAGACGGGGGGATCTTGGTAGAGCTGCCGTGGCAGTGGAAGATGTAGACATATCCGAGGACGGTGAAGACGCACTACTTTTGCCTAGAAATCGACTCTCACAGCCTAGTTCCAAGCATCCATATGGTGCTATCGGACGGTCGTGGTCAGAAAGACCAGCCTCGTCTGAAGTCAGGACACGATTCAGACAAACGCTATCGATTGGTCGCGATTATGTGCGTGCCGCAATAAATCCAAAGAATTATACCAAAGAAGCGGTGGCCCACAATGCAGTCGCTGGTGTTCAGGTACTCTCCGCCGTGTTCTTGGGATTGCTTTTGAATGTCTTGGACGGGCTGTCTTACGGTATTGTCATTCCACTCATGATACTAGACGGTGAACTCACAACAAGCAGGGTTAATTCTGTTTCCACTGGGCGAGGAGATCTTCTCAAAGACAGGACCTGATGGAATTTCAATCTTCTTTGTCAGCTGCATCGTATCCCAGCTTTGCTACTCCCTTGGGCTTTCAATTTTCAGGGGGGGAGTGGGTTCTGAGATGGTGAGAAGCCTACGATCCGCTAGCGAGTGTCAAAGTTAACAAGAACAGATTGAGGTCGTACCATTCTTCCATAAGATGGCCTATTCAATCATGCAGCGCATGGTTGGAAAAAGCCCGCAAGCGATAATTGCTACCGTCATTGTATCGTACTGTCTTAGTTCAATTGTCACTGGAGTAATATTTCTGGCTCTTGGCTTGTTCAAGTTGGGCAACCTCGTCAGCTTCTTCCCACGCAGCATTCTTACCGGCTGTATTGGAGGTGTTGGATTCTTCCTCGTCGTAACTGGCGTAGAGGTTTCCGCGCGAATCGATGGGAATTTGGAGTATAATTATGCTACGCTCCAAAAGCTTTTCGACCGCGATACTGTCATGCTTTGGATGCTTCCACTGATACTTTCTATCCTGATACTGCTACTACGGAGATTCGTGAAAAGCCCATTCGTCCTCCCTGGATTCTTTATATCCGTAACCGCGATTTTCTATATAGTCGCGAAAGGAATCCTCAAGCATGATCTGGAAGATGTCCGAAATGCAGGATGGATTTTTCCACGGCCTGATTCGGGAGTACCCTTTTATCACTTCTACTCGTATTTTGGTACGGTCTAAATCCCTTCAGGTCCGAGATCACATGATGCTAACGTCCATAGATTTTCGTCTCGTTGATGGGATGGCGCTTGCAAGTACGATACCCAGCATGTTTGCATTATCATTTTTTGGTATCATCCATGTTCCGATTAATGTTCCGGCGCTTGGAGTTGCCGTTAAGGAGGATAATGTCAACGTCAATCGGGAATTAATTGCTCATGGCATTTCTAACACACTTTCGGGATGTTTGGGAAGTATACAAGTAAGCAATACTTCGCCTTCCTGGGCTTGTGCAGTACTAATTTCAGCAGAATTATTTAGTTTATGCGAACAGCATCCTCTTCATTGACAATGGCGGTGACAGCAGGGCAGCAGGAATATTATTAGCCATAGCAACTACTGCAGTCTGGATGGCAGGGCCTGCGATGATAGGATTTATTCCGGTGTGTATGGTTGGTGCATTAATCTTCATGCTTGGATTTGAGCTGTTACAGGAAGCAGTCTGGGATCCACTTGGAAAGTTACACATATTAGAGTATTTAACGGTATGCTTTACGTCGAACCGCTTGAACAGCAGAAATACTAAACTACACCTAGATTATTGCAATCGTATTAATTATGGGAGTCTATGACTTCGTGGTTGGTATAGTTGTTGGCATTGTTTTGGCATGCCTCAACTATGTCGTTCAAACTTCCCGCACTCCTCCCATCCGAGCTTCCTACAGCGGAGAGGTGGCTGAGTCAACAGTGCGTCGGCCTCGAGCTGACCGTCGGTATCTGCACCAAGTGCGCCGTCAGATCTGGGTACAAAAGCTCTCCGGATACCTCTTCTTCGGAACAATTGTTGCAGTGGAAGGCGGTATTCGTGCATTGATTCAGGACGAGGCTTTCAAGAAACAGCCAATTAGCTTCATCGTTGTTGACTTCTCCCACGTCACCGGCCTTGATTTCTCCGCCGCTGAAGGATTCCAGCGTATAAACCGAATACTGTGTCGAAAGAATGTCAGACTACTGCTTTCCGGGGTCTCGTTTACTAACCCTGTCGGTAAAAGTCTTGATATGGTTGGGTTGTTGGATGCAGAAAAGGGTGACACAGAATGCCCGCCTCCTAGGGTGTTCGAAGATCTCAACATGNCACTGGAGTCGTGCGAAAATGAACTCCTCGACTCTTTCTACAAGCATCGGAGCAGATTAGGGCGAAAGAAGACACCTCCGATGTCTATCTGTAAGTAATTGTGATGATAGTCTTAGTTGTTTGCTAACATAATGCAGCTACTGGAATGGAACCGCAAGACTCCATGCTGCAGAATTCATTCGGCAGCTCTCTGAAGCCAGGTCCTTTTAACGAACCCTCTATAGATCCCGCTTTCCAGTCTCCGAGGCGCGAGGCGCAAATGCAAGCAGCTGCGACTACATTGAATGAACAAGGTGATGGAGTAGTCAACGGAAACGACACAATCATTCCGTCGAAGTGGAAGCACTTCGCTCAACCAATCAAAATCATGCTCCAGACTTTCGAGGACGTCAGCGACCGGAACGAAGACTTTTGGCATCGTGCGGCCCCGTATTTCCAACGCCGAGAATATTCCGCCGGCACTGTTCTCTACTCACGCGGCGATGAGCCGGACGGATTCTACATACTCGAGAAAGGGCGGTTCAGAGCGGAGTATGACCTCGAGCAAGGCAACTACTACGAAGTGATTCTACCTGGAACCACATGCGGCGAGCTGCCGTTCTTCTCCGAAACCGATCGGACCGGCACAGTAGCCGCGGAGAACGACTCGGTGGCATGGCTGCTCACTCGCGAGAAGTACAAAGAATTGGAGCGGAAGCAGCCGGACGTGGCATCTGAGCTGCTCAAAGTCGGTCTGAGGCTGACCAGTGAGCGCATGAACGCCATCACCTCGTAAGTTTCCGACCCCCCTCTCCCCGCACGAGCGCGTCCGAGACAATTTGCTAACGCTCCGGTCAGATACGTCCTCGTCACGGCTTCCTGATTGAATGAACGAGCCCCGCCACGTCTCAACGACTAGATTGACCACACATTTCGCCCCCCCGGCACATGCTGTTGTAACTATACGCAAACTGAATCGCTTGCCGCACATATATCGAACATCTCAATTCCCTTGCGTGTGTATTCTGACATGGCTTGAACAAATAATGGAAAGGCTGCGCGAATGGAGGAAAGCATCTGGGTGGTGTTAAAGCCTGAGGGATTTTTTAGTACGATAGTGGAAAAGGGAAAGGAACAAAAAACTGTTTGCTACTCTTAGAGTTCTGGAGATTTGTGTTAGCGATATTCCACTTCAGCCGTTCGCGTTCGATGGCTTGGCATATGACATTCGCAATCTCAAATTGAGTTTTCATGGGCAGACAACAATTGGCGGCGGTGGTGAGAGATAAATTGTAATTTGCATGTGGATTAACGTTGTGGAGCCAATTGAAACAGATAAGCATGTGTAATGAGATCTCTAACGCGATAAGTTTCTAGGATCGTATCGGAGCGGTGAGATGATGGGCAGGCAACCAAGTAGGAGGGGGTTGATGCGGGAAGGCAGCTCTGCTCTGCCAAAGGGATTTGTCGGAGCATGTGGCGATGAGGGGATTTTCGTCTTGAACGAAAACGCGCAGAGATTTGAGGACAGGCCTGGGGGCCTCACACTTTATGTGTTGCTGTGCTGACGACGGCGCCCTGGACGGTGATCGTGAAGCAAGTGATTTTCCCCAGGGCTGGCTGCGGTTAAATGCGGTGCGGTGCTTTGCTTTTCCCTCCAACGCTGGTATCACCCCCTCCTCGAGACATGACACGGAGTTGCACCGTTTGCCCTTTCATTGGGAGAAACCACATCACCACCGCCTGCGCCATCGAGATCTAACGTGTACCCCACCCATCTCGACATCCGTCCAGCAACGGCCTCGATGGCCGCTCCCCCTACGATACTCTACAGTTTCCGCTTTCGTGCACACTCATGCATAAGGTAGTTCTCAACGTCTGGTTTGTGTGCTACTCGCTAGCGTGGGCCCCACTGAGTTCTACACTACGCAGAGCAGCGCGCTGGCTCCTGCTTTCCGCTGAGCGTAGAAAATAAATTCTCCTATGAATGGCGGTCAAGGCGCGGTCTCACGGTCTTTAGTCATGGCGCGGCCAATCAGCGCATGACAGCGACCCGAATGAGTGAGCATAGTAGTAGGTTCCGGCCATGCTTTGACCGGTGGGAGACCCAGAGGGTTTCTCTCATTTAGCGTGGCTGTGCCCCTAGGCGGACGAGGCGACGAGAGGTAAGCGCGAGGGCGTCTATGGCGATAGTTTGGGGGGTACTTGTCACCGTATGGCTGGTACGCTGGTTTGTATATTTTGCTAGATTTTCAATGGCTTCGTTTTTCAGCACCCACGGAGTTGAGGTACCGGGTATTTTCTTTTTCGGCAGTTTGTTATTAGCTTGGTTGGACCTCCCAGCTCACAGTGCCTTGGACTCGGGAGGTTTCTTGGGAAAAGCATACGGGGCATCGCTTGTGGAGATATTCTTCCGCGAAGGGCACGGCTACCGGTCTAAGATGTACGCGTACTCTGAACATATTGGAGCATTGCATTGGATACAGATAAGAAACTCCGAAAGCTCAGACAGATTCTCCAATATTCCTATTGGATACGACAGGCTCGGGAATGCATACTCGAAAGACATAGACGGTGGCTGTACCATTTAAAATCGGACTATGGCATCCTTTCTTACTAAGGGTTTCCGAGTTCTGAAGTGAATAGCTAGAGTACATTGTACGCTTCAAAAGGAAGATGGAAAGTCGTGAAAAAGACATAAGTATAGTTGTCGAAAGCAGCCTAGTGGCTATACGGAGATAATAGAAGTGATTATCACTGGCCCGGTCTCACGTAGATTGGCAGAAAGTATCATCGCAGGATATAAGCGGTCAGGATAGAGACCCGTGCTTGCGGTTCCCTATCTTTCGTATAACCACTCATTACGTTTTCCGAAGTCGATGCCAAGAGTAGTAAGGGTGCTGAAACGGGCCATGGATTGCATTGCACCACCAAAAGAGCCAACGTCCATTTTGCGTCAACGCTAAAAGTCAGGATTGCTTTATGCTTGACCCACCAGCCACCAGAGCCATATCTGGCAAAAACGGCATCGAATCAAGAGCCGGCTGCACACGCCGCTCCCTCGGCTACCGAGCTCCACCTCGCCCGCAATGGCTGTCAGGCCAGCAGGACTAGGTGGATTCGAAACGGGGATCAGCGTGCGAAACAGGTCACGATTCGCTCGATGAGCATGGAGGGCGCAATTTGCCTCGAAGCCGTCTAGCCCTGGGCGCTTTGGCCGCAGCCTGGCCGTTCATCGAAATTAAATTTGTTTGTGCTTGCCACACAGCATTGGCCCGTCTTTGTGCATCTCTGTCCTCAATGAATCGAGAGCATGCAGTGGACAAAGTGGACAGAGTTGGATGGGAGAAGCCTGGCAGCGCTGAGCATTGTCGGCAGCGGGTGGACTGGGCGCAGTGAGCAGTGGCGGCAGCGTGCGAAAGGGGTGCAGATGGGCTTGGCCATTCTTCAGTGTTTGCCAGAGTACCAGTGAAAAGGATCCTGGGCTGATGATGTGAATCAACCATGTGACGGCACTGATGGGCAGAGCACGTAAATGGACGCTCATTGCAAGACCCACCGTTTTTCTTGCATCTTCCAACAGGCTGGGCAACGGCTGCGACGACTGCGACGGCCTCGACTTCCCTTGCTCTCGTGAGGCAGGCTTGGGTGGGACGATCGCGTTAGGTGCGATTCGCGGGTCATGCGACCAGCAACACGGTGAGAGATCAGACAGATAGAGCAGGCTTTTTTGGCTATGGTGCTCTCTGGGAGCAGCTGGAATACCTGCCTACCCTTCTGCGTCTTGGCAGAAGATGCAGAGGTGCCAGACGCTGGGTTGCGCCGTTCATAAAATTGACTTGCTGCAGGCAGCGCAGCATCTGAGGCTTTGTGTTTTTGTGTTTGGCGTGGTAGTGGCTTGGTAGCTAGCGGGTGCATAACTCTCGCGCTTGGTCGTGTGTATCACGTTTTATTGCCCGTTGGTCAAGCGGGGCCGGTCAGCCACCCAGTCGTTTCCTCCAAGCCGGCAGTTTGCGATCCCTTCACAAACCACCGCAATTTCGCGAGCCCAGGTATTGACTTAGCGCCCGAATCCCTCCCCAGGCAACCCGACTCGGTCAGACGCCAGACTACTTACTGAAAAGCTTCCCCCTGTGCTCCAGCTCTTCTTTTGTTTCTCCCTCCGTCACACCACTTGCTCTTGCCTCTTCAAGGTCGAGCTCTTTCAATACCTGCCACCTGCCGGCACAGTCGTCTTCGCCTTTCACACTGTTTCTTAAGCTTTGACTCACTCCACCCCTTATCTTCCACAGTCGCCACAATCTTCATCCGTCCTTCTTCACTCAAAACGCAAAGAACATCCACCCACACCAACAATAGCAATGGCGGAGGAACAGAAACCAGCCGCTACTGAGACTCCGGCCGTCGATCCTACGCCTGCTGTCATTGAGACTCCTGCCGCTGAGCCCGCCGCTGAGGTAGCTCCAGCAGCTACAACTGAAACTCCCGCCGAGGCTCCGGCTGAGGAGATTGCAGTAGCTCCGGCTAAGGAGAAGATCACAAAGACCAAGAAGCCAGTTGAACCCATTCATTCCGGTGCCTTAGGCTACAAGGCTCCAGGATTGGTCAAGTGAGTTCTCTGGAGAATTTCAATTTTCATGATACGAGCATCGACTAAACTGGTTTGGCATCTACAGCTTCCGCTTTCCCAAGAAATACTTCTGGTTCGGCGATGAGGCAGTATCCACCCAAAGCTTGAGCCACTACCTGCGGGGCGAGAAGCCCGAAGTCGCACACCCAGCTGCTGCCTGGTCGAGCCAAACCGGAAAGGGTCTTTTATACTTTGTCAAGCATGCCGATCAGAAGGCAACCCCGGCTGGCGTTCTCAACTTGGTATGGTTTGCAGCGTGCAGAGTTTTTATCCGGACAAACGCTAATTTTCGAGAAAAAAACAGGCTGAGGCGACGGATTTGACCAAGGATGGCACTACCGCATTCTACTTCAAGCTCCACGGCCACAAGCACACTTTCGAGGCTACTAGTGCTCCGGAACGCGATGGCTGGTTCATGGCCGCTGCAAAGGTCCGCGAAGAAGCTAAGGATTCCCGGGAAGAAATTCTCGCCAGCGCTGGCTACAAGGAACAGCTTGAGAAGCTCAGTAAGTTTTACGCAATGCATTTAATATAGATTTAAAGTTATTGCATTCGCTTGTTCCGTTCGCATGCTTACATGAAGCTAAGGCAAACCCGCTGCACTAGCCGTTGCAGGTGCGTCCGTCGCTAAAGAGGGATCCACCCCCAAGAAGAGCACCGAGGTCAAGCCGACTGAATCAGCTGCTCCCGCTCGCACTGGATCGAGCAGTAGCGAAGATGCCGAGGGAAAGAAGAAGTCCAAGAGCAAGAGCCGATCTCTTTCCCGCAAGCGTGGTAGTATCTTCGGCAGCCTTCTAGGAAAGAAGGAAGAGAAGGCCGAGGAAAAGAAGGAGGAAAAGAAAGAAGAGGAGGCGGCTGCCCCTGCTGCTGCTACCGAACCCTCTGCTGAATCAACTGAAGAAGCCAGTAAGTCACGATGAATTCCATTCAATTACAACAATTGGTAACATTTTACAGCTGCTGCCGTTGCTGCCGCTCCTGTTCCTGCTTTGGAGGGACCAAGCGACGAGGCCAAGCCCGCTGAAACTGCTGAGACCACCGAGGCTGTCGCAGAGGCTGCTGAGACACCAAAGGCTGCACCAAAGCCAACCAAGCGTGGTTCCATCTTCGGTAGCCTTGTGAGGGATACCTTCTCTTCGAAGACGAAGAGCCCAACAACTGAGAAGAAGGAGGCTGATATCGTTCCACCTGTTCCTGCGAAGGATGAGCCTGCTACTGAGACTCCGGCTGAGGCCCCGAAGATTGAGGAGAGCCCAGCCGAGGCCACAGAAACACCTGCCGAGGCTCCAAAGGAGACAGCTGAGGAGGCTCTTAAGGAGGAAGCTCCTGCTACCACACCCACTGCCACTCTCAAGTCAAAGCGCGGTTCCATCTTTGGCAACTTCACCGGTAGCGTCAAGAAGGAGAAATCGGATGGTGAAGGTGAGGCAAAGACAAACAAGCTCACTGGACTTTTCCGCAATGCCAGCAAGGCCGGCAAGAGCAAGGATCCTAAGAAGAAGGATGCCACGACCCCGCCAAAGGTTGAGGAAGCCGCCGAGCCTGCTACTACTGAGGAGACACCCGCGAAGGAGGCTGAGGCTGCTCCCGTTGAACCAACCTCAGCCACCGAGCCAAACTCCATCGGCGACGCGGTTCTAGCTGCGGCTACAGTAGGGCAGGCTCCCAAAAGCACGCCCGCAGTCTCTGCCGCTGCATAGAGTATGGTGGGAAGACCCTTCTTACTTGGACGACAGCCACGACGGAATGACGGAAAAGCGGAACAGCATGTCTCTTGTTTGACCGTACGGACCACCCCAATGACAATACACACAATCCACAACTGAGTCTCTGATTCAGACTCGGATTTGGATTACCATGCATACGCACACAACTCACCTCTCCAACATACCATCGCTCTTGCGTTTCTAAGCTCTATACCTACGTCTAACTCTTATCACTCGCTCATCGTGGGTTCATGTTTGTGGCATTGCACATGTTTGGAGGTCTCCACTTCTTTTTTTCTTATGATGCCTACTTTGTCTAGATTGATACCACTGCTGCACTTGCTTATTTGTTTATCGACTTTGGTCTGGCTGTCGTTATTGATTTCTGCGAATACCCCCTTGATACCCTGCGTACTGCCTTATTAGGAAATGTACAAGCGGCCACTAGGGCACACTACCTCCAGTTAATAATAACTAATAGAAAATGCGGTCTTTGTTTAAAAAAGCATCTGGATGCGACGGCTGTAGATCTTGCGGAAAGCCAATACAATGAATATCTTTGTAATGATGCGTGATGCAGCTGCATGACATTTTAGTGATGGTAATGATTTGAATAGTGGCGAAAGAGCGGCTGGCTGGGTGCAGGATTCCACATCAACTTTCCGCCTTTCTGCGGGCGGTATGCAGGTCATGGGCTTTAGCGTGCAGGCCAGACCCGGTAGGGTAGGGGGAGCCATCTATGATCACAAGCACCAAACTTGATACAGTAAAGCCGCGTTATACCGTTATCTTGGTATACCGTTCCTCTACGGTATAACGGTCAATAGCCATGAACAGTTGATTTTACTATGAGGTTTATAAGGCTTACGTTCAAATTTAATACGCCGTTACGTTTAAAGCTCTCTTATACAAAAACGGTATAGCGCAAGCTATTGTGGTGTTAAAAACCCTATTTTTGGAAGTATTAACCCCTTACTCTTAAGCCTACAAACCAGTACCGCAGCCATTAATATTCATTAATTTAACACCCCTCTTGCCCTATATAATGGCGAAGCCTAAAGACGACCCTAAGTGCCTTCGCCGCTATGGAGTTTTAGAGCGTAAAAGGCAGCAGATCTGGGTATACTGCCGTAAGAACCCTGGAAAACCTTAGAGAGATACTGCTTGCTTTTTTACCGATTAATTTTAACGCCCTATCTAACAGTCTATTGTATTAGACTCCTTAAAGCCTAAATATAAGTACCTTAATTTATTAGTCCTTTAACGCGGCTAGGAGGGCTTTAAGAGGCGTAGAGTTCCTAATAATCCTAAGCTCGAAGAAGCGCTATTTAAATGGCAACAGCGGATGTAGGCCGCTAATATACTCGTTACCGGCGACCTTATTCGGGTTATGGTAATAAAGCTTTAGAATATAATAGCGTGTTATTAGGGTTAACAATAGCCTAGCTTCTTAAGCGGTTGGGTTGATAACTTTAAGAAGAGGAATTAAATATTAAGACGGAAACTATATAGCGAGGCTGGGTTAGCAGATATAGAGGGCGCTGAGGAGCGCATGTAGGAGCTTAGGGTTGTTGTAGATGCGTACCTAAATTAAGACGTCTATAATATGGATGAGGCAGGGCTTTTCTATAAGGCCACGCCGGATATAGGACTTATAACTATAGGGTAATTAGGCACTAAAAAGCAGAAGGAGCGTATTATAACCATTTACTGTAGTAACGCAGACGGTAGCCATATTGTACCCCTATGGATTATTAGAAGAGCAAAGAATTCTTAATGTTTTGGCACGCAGCGCAGCAACCTTAAGGGCCTTAACTTCGCCTGGAGGTTTAATAAGAAGGCCTGGATGACGGCGTTAATATTCCTTAATTATATTAAGTAGTTTAACGGCTTAATGGGCGGCAGGAAGGTCCTCCTGCTTATTAATTCCGCTCCTGGCCATACTGGGGGTATACTTATAATATTAGAGCGCGCCAGCTTACTTAATACTAGGGTCGAATTCCTGCCTAAAAACGTTACTTCTCTCTATTAGCCTCTAGATTAGGGTATAATTTAAACCTTTAAAGCCTATTACCGCCGCTACTGGCTATCCTATATGGTAGATCAGGTAGAATAAGATAGGAACCCCCTTAAGACGATAAACGTACTTAGGGCTGTTTAGTGGGCTATCGCAGTATAGCATAAAATTAGCCCTTAAACCGTAATGAATTGCTTTACGTATTTAATAATCTTTGGACCCCGCGAGGGCCCCTAGGGTGCGCTAAGCGGGTACAGCGAGCCTTAGCTTAAGGCCGAATTAGAGGTGTATTTATAGCAGCTTAGCTAGGCAGGGCAAATCAGGCAATTGATTCCTATTAGTAACTTTATTAATATGGATAGGGAGGACGCTTTAACAGAGCCTGAGGCCTCTATATTATAGGAAGCAATTAAGGCCTTAATTGTTGCTTTATATGACGCGCCAGATGATGAAGAAAGCGATGAGGAGGTTGAGCCACAAGTTATTAAGCTTAATGAGGCTTTAGATGCACTAGAGCGCCTAAAGCTCTATAAGGGGCAGCAAGAGGATGGTGATGAGACTCTAATTACAGCTCTTATAAAGGCAGAGAGAGTAATTCGAGGCCGTTGAGCTGCGCGGGTAAGACAGATGACTATTATGAGCTTCTTTAAGTAGTTATGGATAGAGACAAGAGTTAATTTAGCCCCTTGCAGCGATTAATAAGTGAGCTCGCAATATAACGTTTCTATACGGCATAACGTTCAAACCCCCTACTACCGAGCTGAACGGTATAGCGCGGCTTTACTGTACAACTTGAAGCTGCAAGCCACCAAGTAAGTGCCCACATACCAAGTGCACATCTACACTCGACACCGACAAACGCCTCTTCTTCCTTCTCCAATGTGCATACTTTACCCGAGGGCAGTCGCTCGTTCTGCCGCCGTACACTTGTAATTCTGGGCCAGGAATTGATCATTCTACACAATCATGGTGAGTCGCACGACGCTCTTCCTCCACGCACGCCCCCTCCTCCCTCCCTCAATCCCTCCACCAGCACCAGCGCTACCAGCCCTCAACCCAGCTCCAACTCCAGCTCCAGCTCCAACTAACCACCCCTCCTCTCAATAGGGCTGTTGCCTCTCGCACGCCTCCACCCCCAGCTCGCCCTACCCCCCAGCCCCGGACGCCTCGACCTCCTCCCCGCCGCACGCCTCCTCCCTCCTCTCGCACGCCGCCTCGCACACCACGCCCTGCGCATCCCACACCTCACACGCGCACGACCACGCGCACGCCCGCGCCCGCACCGCCTCCCCGCGCCGCCGCCCCTCCATCGCCCCAAACACGCCCCTCAAGCCCCTCAACCCAGCGCACACCTGCGCCCTGCCCTCCGCCTCCGCCTCGCCCCCGCCCTCGAGCCCGCGCCGCAGCGCCGCGCCGCGCACGCCGTCGTCGCCCCCGGCGCGGCGCTGGACGGCGGCGCGGCTGGCGCGCGAGCGGGCGGACTTCTTCGACACGCGGGTCACGGGGCGCGCGGAGGTGTGGGGCGTTGTGAGGTTGGTGGTGGAGCTCGTGAGGGCCGGGGAGGTCGCCGAGGCGCAGGGCGTGCTGGATGCTGCCGGGTGTACCTGTCCGACCGGGGAGGTGTGGCGCGGGGTCTTTGATGAGCGGGGGGAGTGGTATAAAGTGCCTGAGTGGGTGGTTGTGGAGCCGGGGGGGTTGGTGGAGGAGGGAGAGAGCGAGGAGGGAAGCGAGGGGGGGAGTGAGAGTGGGAGTGAAGAGGAGGAGGTTAAGGGGAGACGGGAGGGGAAGGGGAAGGGGAGGGCGGTTGAGGGCGCGGATGGGGGTGGGGCCGATAAAGGGCCTGTGGTGAAGATTCGGGCGCGGCTGAGCGACCGTGGGACAGATGTGGTGGTAAAGGTTGGGAAGGGGGAACGGGTGGGCGTGCTGGTGCGGAGGGTGAGAGAGGTCGCTGGGGTAAGTTGTTTCGCGCCATTCATTCTTTGTGGTGGATTCTGGGGTATTCACGAGGTTTCGCCTGGATATGGATTGGGGATGTGGGAATTCCTGAAGCTGACAGCTACCTTGACCCAGATACCGCACCATACCCGCCTCAAAATTGGCTACCTGGGCAGACTCCTCCACGAGCACGAGTCCCTGGCCGCGCAGGGCTGGCGCGAAGGTCATGTTGTCAACGCACTCGTGTTTCAATAACAGTGGACTCGGATTGCCTTCACCGGTTCAAAACTGCTTCAATTGTTTATATGGCAGCAAAGTGAGACCATGTCGGATTCGTTCTTGTCGCAGTTTTTCTCCTCGGTCCCTGAATGGATAATGGAATAAATCTTTTTTGGTTCAGATGTTCAGATACCCTTCCACTATCTTTCAGATTATTTTTCTCTATCGGTTCAATTGGTCATAGAATTGGTGCTGGGCTTTTCCTATGTCTGTCTGGGACCTAGCTAGCGTGAGGATTAATCTGGGAGGATGTCTTCTTTTAATCTTAGGGATTAGGAGGCTTCAAAATGATATCCACTGAGTGGCTCTAAGATATCAGGTCGATAGGAGAGGTTTGCGTGTCCCCTAGTATCGGGCCCTGGCCCCAGGCTTGCAAATTAACCAACGAGCCTTCAATATTAAATTGAATTGAATGCGAAGACTCAATCAATTCGATCATGAGAGCTCGCGGGCTTGGCAGCGCATTTAATCTGGAGGTCCGGATTGAATTGAGGTCATAGAAGATATTAAAGCCTTTAATATTATATAGAAATATACTAAAGTTTATATGCAGTAATTGTCACGAGTATATATATTGAATACCGAGCCGTGTTGAGCCGGTTGGCTTAACATTGTATCTTTTTGGTCCGTGTGATGCAAGCCTTACAGTAATGTCCTAAACCTTATTAAAAGTATCCCTTAAGCCAATTGGTCGTACGGTTATCGATAAATGGTCGGTCAATTAGACCAATTAGATCAAGGCCCGCGCGTTATTTTGATCAGTCTTGCGGTCGATACCTCCGATACCTTTAGGTCTTAAATATATTTAAACCAGCCCCAAATAAGCGTAGGATCCTTATATTTAACGCGCTAGTAGTTATACTTGCGATTAAATTTAGATTATAGGTTGTTATTACGCTTAACAAAATTATATACCTATCTCTCGCCAATAGGTTGTATAGTAAGTTTGGCGCGCTGCGTAGCTAAAATACCAGCCATCTGCCGCACGATTGCGATTCTTAGTGGCATACCGCGTTAATCTATTAATAGAATCCACTGCTTAAGGCTCTCTTCTTATACTAGTATAAGACGGCAATTTAACGCGATAGAACCGCGTTTTAGCTAGATGCCTTTAATACGTCACCGTGCCGTTGTTCTGGGCACATTATACGTGCTAGCGGCCTTTCGGAAACTTGTAAATTGGCCTTTCTTATGGGCATTAATAGATAGAAGAAGTCTGCCCTCTTGAAAACTGGGGTTTTGTTGTTGTAGGGTGGCCATTGAGGTTATAGTTGTATAACGCGTTCGCGTTTTTCGTGATTTTGGTGAGGTGGGCCACATGCATACATGGGCCACATGCTTACCGACTACGTTACTAGCGATGCTATTACGTGATTGCAGGAAGCTCCTGTGAATATCCCCCTTGTCAGAATTAAGCGAGAGGTGCTGACTAAGCTCTGGACACATTGCGAGGACGAAGTCCGCATGCAATCTATATAGACATCAACCGCATCTACTGCATCACGAATCAATCAATATTCATCGTCTGCGTCATCTCTATCATCAATTAGACCCTCAAGATACCTCCGCTGTGACCCCCATGACCTTGTAATTCCAACACCCCTACCCCCCTATTAATAAGTAATTTTAACTTCGTATAGGGTTACCTAACAAATTTAAAATATACACGTATCGCCAAGAGGCTTAAAAGTCATTTACCGAGCCTCTAGGCCTTATATCTACTACCTCAACTCAAAAAATATTCAATATTCAATAACTTTCAGTATTGAACATTTCGTATTGGTGTTGAATATTGAATGCCAATATTCAACATTTCAATAAGCGTAATCAGTATCGAATACTGATAAAAACACTGCTAAAGCTGAACTACCTACCACCTAGTCCGGGGCCGCTTTCGCGCTGACAAATTAAACCCGGGCTACAACCTATCTAAGTACCTCACTTGTATACCTTTCACTATGCCGCTGCTAACGCTTTAGACTACACGCTGACTAGAATATATAAATAAGAAAGTATTATACTAACCATATACGCGCCCTGTAGGCTATCTAACAGGAATAAATCGCCTTTTATTTCTGGCGTATCTATAGAATTTTAGAGCCATTAACTCTACTACATTTCCTGCATTAAAGACGAATAGTGCTTAGAGCATGCAACGGTGGTAGGATACTCTGGACCAAGTGCACATTCGTATCCGCTGGCTGCCCTTTAATATAGTACCGAAGAAGCTTCGTATTGTTGCTGTTGATGAAGAAGGAAAGCCAGGCAGTATACGCTGGTTAGTGTGTCGGGGTGCTCTTTCCCCAGTGCCTTCTCATATCCCTCCAGCGCCCGCCGGTTTTATTACCGCCATCTAAGAGATATCCGCTATCTTCCGGTGACGTTGATTTTTGGATATTTACTTGGAATTATTAAATACTATGCGCTATTCACGCTCAAAGGGGTATGTACGTTTGTCTACCGGAGATTAGGAACACCGAGTCTGATAGCTGATTTAGACCTCTTGGGGGAGTCATGATGCAGCTGATGCAAGTATCAAATGCCAGTAGCGGCGTGGAAGACTGGAGCCATGAGCACGTCCATCCTTCCGTCAGCCCACAGAGACGGGACTAATGCTATGACCAGACTTCTCTTTTGGCCCATCGAGGGCAGGATTTATATAATGGGATTGGGCGAGGGTGGGTTCGCCAGGGTGGGCCCAGGCACGAGTTTCCTAGTTTGGCTATTATTATCTGGGAGTCGGATTTCAACGACTTTCTTGTCGTCCCTGTTAGGCGATGCCCCCGCCAAGGCTTGTCACATACTATCGCCAACAACTTGCAGATGACCACAAGATCGTCTTCACCCACGTGGATCTTTGCGGCAATCATATACCAGTCGAGCCAACAACTGGAAAGGTCACGGGGATTATCGATTAGGAAATGGCGGGTTGGTAGTATACCAAAGCATTATTCGGGAATAGATACGATCCGTGGTGGAAAACACTGGTGGCTGAAGTCTTAGGTCATTATCAGTATGAATTACGGATTGAAGGTGATCTCTAGTAGTTCCGAGCTATGACAAATGATTGGAACATTTCCTATGGCGACACACACCATTCCCTTGACCAAGACCACATACACCCCCGCCCTTGGAGCTATTTATCCTACCGGAGCCAATACTCAATAACGTTATTCTGATACTGCTCGTCGATGAAACCCTCCGCTCGGAGCCAATCCAAGACCATCAGACTCCAATCCTGACAGTTCCAGCTCGATGATTCGTCATTGGTGATGGGCGCGGCTGCTAGAAGCTGCTTGAAGCGGTCATACTTGTCTACGGGGACGGAACCGACTTCCAGCTCCCCGTTTTTGCTGCTGGACGAGTTGATGTTCGCTCTCTCTTCTCCCGAATAATAGAAGGCTCCAGGCATCCCACGAAGCTGGAATGCAAGACCCTCACCCGCAGCATTCCCGGTTTTGAGGAAGAAGGCCCAATGGAACGGCTTCTTCTTGGTGGGGTCGTCCCAACTACTCGCCGCGGTCAGTGGTCTTAGTAATGAATGCATGCATATTTTAGCCAAATATTCATTTAATTCATAAACGCGCCAAAAATATTCATGATTTGAATGCATGTAATGAATATAGCCTAGGTAAGCTCTATTCATTACATACATTTAAATTATAAATATTTTTGGCGCGCTTATGAATTAAATGAATATTTGGCTAAAATATGCATGTATTTATTACTAAAACCAGTAACAAAAGCTTTAAAAAATCCATATACAGCCTGTACAGGCTCCAGTGTCCCCCCCCCCCCTATGTGCGCGCAGCACACACACCTAATTTCGCTACGTCTGCAGGGTGTAGTATGTGGCCAGGGCTTAAGCCACGGCCCACCTCGAATTCGGAGCTCCGAGCTTAATTTTGAAGCTATTCTGAACTCCTCTCACCAAAAGTCGTGGTATCTATTCCGGATTGTGGTGTTATAAAGCTTTTTCTCTTATTAATATAAGCTCCAAATACGTTGAATTAACTTAGGAGAGCAATTGGCATAACGGGCGTATACACGCTTACTAGCGCCAGCTATAAGAAGGATTTAATAAAGGCGTGCTACTAGTTGCCCATATGCGGAGCCACATTAAGGAAGGCAATAAGGTAAAACACCAAGATCTGGAGGCAACATCACGACTTTTGGTGAGAGAGAGGAGTTTAGAACAGCTTCAAATCCGAGCTCTGAATTTAAGGTGGGCCGTGGCTCAAGCCCTAGCCACATACTACACCCTGCAGACGTAGCGAAATTAGGTGTGTGTGCTGCGCGCATACAGGGGGGGGGGACACTGGAGCCTGTACAGGCTGTATATATATTCATAAGCTTATGAATAATTCAATTCTTAAGGGAAAAAAAATATTCAATGCATATCATTCGTTATGAATGAATATATTCATAAAAATGAATGAATAAAAATATTCTTAAGACCACTGGCCGCGGTTATAGGTCGCGATGGAGAGCGGATAGCTCGACATGCTTTAAGAGGTGCGGTTAGCGTATCTTCGTAATTAGGGTACGCGGTTCTTGTTCATAGTATCTCAACAAAACGCCCACGGTGGGCAGCAACCACCGAACCCACTCTCAGTCCACCCTTTAGGACAACATAGTCCCTTGTCACTATTCACGCAGAGGGGCTTGTCGGGATTTGAGCAACAGGTATCGCCACACACAGAGTCTTTCGGACAACAGGAACCACCGAGGCATTGTTCTGAGGGCGAACAAGG
Organism: Cenococcum geophilum 1.58; assembly: GCF_001692895.1. Classification (NCBI taxonomy): domain Eukaryota; kingdom Fungi; phylum Ascomycota; class Dothideomycetes; order Gloniales; family Gloniaceae; genus Cenococcum; species Cenococcum geophilum. Next base: position 384,637 of record NW_027137587.1, read on the forward strand.
CATGATATCGCATAATAACCATTTCTCACAGTGATTCCCCTTGCAAAACTCCCCAGGGGGGCACTGCCCGCAAGCGCAGGGGAAGAAAGTGGTAGCATCTGCTGTCACGCAACTGCCACGGAAGCATTTCCGCCCTGGTCTGCAAGGTACCGGACACTCCCAATAAATGTGGCCGCATGTCCCATCGGGTAAGCAATCTTCCTCCATGTCGCAGCAGAACAGCGGATGGCCACAACGGCAATACTTTTGATCTGCGCGGCAGATTGTAGGGTTTGAGCCGTTTCCTAAGGTAGATGGTGTTAGCTGGGATGGGCGGAGATTCAAGAGACGCAAGAACACGGGCAAACGTACGTGGAACCAAGTCAATGCTTGCTTTATGTTCGACGACAGAGCATATAGCAGCCCAGATGAAGAATGTAGCGAAGAAAAGTGTAAGGAAGGGACGGAGGTTCGTCATTGCTGGATTAGATATTGAGAATGAGGGCAGGTAGTAAAGAGTGAGGGATAGGACTACGTTGAGAGGAGGTTAAATCACGCATTTTATATCTAGGAAGGAAGATGTTCCACTTTCAACGGAAAAGATATTGTTCAGAGTCCTGTTTTGTGTATACCAGCCAGCCAAAACGGGGCTGAGGACAAAGTCTATGGCAGGCTGAACTCGCAAATGCCCCATTCTCTACATGATTGGTCAGTTGATATCAGCTTTGAAGGTTCTGAGGATTATAAGAGGGGAGGCTTCAAGGGTTCCCTCTATCGACGCGCGGCGTTCTGCGATGGCCTTAATGGTCATTAGGGCCCTTGAAAAGCGCACCAGGGTCGTCAAGGAATTCCTAAGATTTTCAGCCTCGGTAAGACCAGACTTAAGGGCTGAAACAGTAAAGACGCATTGAACTCCACCGCAGTGAGAGTCCTGGATATCTCTTGATTCTGGACCCACCATGCTGCATTGCTTTCTTTTGTCTGGTGATTAAAGCAATTCATTCTGAATTCGGATCTATTATATCTGCAGAGTCCGCCAAGATCTCACTAGTGATGCAACTGGTTTGGTTCGGTTTTCCAATAAGAAAACCTTAACTGGTTACAGTTTATAACCAGATTACTAACTAAAGTAGGCTTAACGCTTACCGTATCTAGTAGTTAGATATCTGGTTTTACTGGTTCAACCGGCTAAACCACTTTTTAAACTGGATTGGTTACGGCCCAAAATTCGTAACCGATCCAAACCAGTTGCATCACTGGATCTCACCTATTACACAGAAGATCTACACGGTTCTATTTCGGGCACTGATCAGCCGCACAAACACGATGGCGTAGGTCGAAATGTGCGATCATGAGACTCTTACCGGAGGAAGAAGGTGGAGGTGTATAGGCGTCGCAAGGCTCAAGCGAATAGGCAGTTGAGAGAGGTGACTTTTCTCCTTGGCACCATCAGCTGAGGACGTTCATTGGAATAGGGATATTAGAAACGAGCTAAGAAGTCTCGTCCTTCTTTTCTCAGTTGGTCAGCTATTTGATCCAGTTTCTTGGCTCAGCGTCTCCCACTTGTGTTGTTGGGCCTTTGCGCTTGGCTCTTGGCCCTCGTTCCACTGCGCTCGATTGAGAGCTTAGTGGAGGTTCAGAAGAGCTCGAAGGCAGGCCGGATGAATTAGTGAGCACGAGACCCATCCAGGTCTTGTTCAGCTGCCCAGCCTGGGAAACCGTCCTCACCTCATGCGGTGTCTTTCGCCGCTCTTAAATAGCCAATCGTCTTTCCGCTAACATTCAGCTGCGATACCGATGTAAGTTTAACTTTAGCCGTAGGAGCGATTCTACAGTCTTTAAGGCAGCAATTATTGATTAGATATGGACTAATGGTGCGAACAAAATACTTGCAGAAACGGAAGCCGGAGGACTACAATCGGACAACAATCGCACAACCAAATAGCCGGCTTCCGCACCGCCAGACGAGTAGGGTGCGGCTAGAAGATTGTAAGAGGCATACGTATAATCTCCGCGGCGATGGACCTCTAAATCTGGCACAAGAAGTTCATGAGTAATTGTTACGATTCTTCTAGGACTTATCCTTTTTCGGATCCTAGGCTTAATTTCCACCGCTTTTACACGAAGCAAACAGAGCTGAAGACCCATAATTTTCCTACTCTTATTGATTTGATCAAATAATTCATTTTTGTTAAGGATGCCAAGTTACACACCTAGCAAGTATTAGAACGCTCTTAGATATGCCAACTTCATTGGATCCTCAAAATACTAGTTGGGTGCCTAAACCCATGCTAAGATTCGACGATTTGTATCAAGCATGTTCTATTTCCATACCTTCCAGGGCGTCAATATCAAAGCCCAATGCCAACAGGCCCGGAAAGCTGAGCATCCTGCAAGGACGAGCTGAGCCGAGCTGAGGAATGTCGAATGCATCCTTGCTTCATAGTGAGCACGAGCTTGCTCCTCGTTTCTCTTATATGAGTCTCACGCTTGGAAACTTACAGTCAATTCGACCTTGTCCCAACTCAATTCAAAGCACTTTGTAGCAACTCAAACCGTCGACTACAAAGTTAAGACTGAGATCCCTCTCAAAATGCATCTCTCCTGGAGCATCATGGGTACCTCCCTCATCTTTATCAGTTCTACCTCCGGTCAGCCCCAGAGCAGTAATCCAATCTCCCCGACGGGGATCCCCAACGTCACCAGCGAAAGTGTCTGTATTGAATGCGAGTAAGCTTCCCCCTCCCATCTAAAAATGCCCCCACTAACAAATGCACCAGATCAGATATCCCTCCAATAGGTGGCTGGGATGGCAGATGGTGGTGTAGAAATCATCCTTGCATGGTACCTGTCGAGGTCCGTCAGGCGCCCAACAAATGTTCCTCCGGCTACCACAATGAATACCTCCTGCGCATACCCAGGGACGGAATGCAGGCCTGTATGCCCGCTAAGGACATGACATATGACTTTTGGGGCTACAATAGCAAGTGCGCAATACATGGCACCGCTCCCTTATATAACCTTATCACACCTGTGGATGAGGTGTGGGCATGCGCGGTCCCCAGCGGCTGGAGTTACAGTCAAAAGATGATTGACCCAGGCACATGCGGGCCGAACAATGAGACGCCCCTATATCGTCTGGTACAACCGTTACACTGTATTACTGAGTCTTGTAAGCCCTCGGGACAATGCATTGGTGGTTTCTATTGTCCATACGACTCAACGTGTGGCGAAATCTGTTGCTCAAAGACTACTCCCCACTGCGTGAATAGCGACAAGGGACTATGCCAGTGATCTACTTGGACTGGAGCTATCTTGGAGCGCCATATGGATCGCCTAAACTTCTGGAGCTGGATCCCTTGATTTTATTGGTGGACTGGACTGGATCTAGGCTTGTGGAGGCTCCTGGCGCTCCAGTTCCGTTCCTTATTCAGACGTGAGGCTGATGAGGACAGGACGCTGAGGAGTCAGTGCAGGTGGTGGCGGCCAATCAGTGACTTTTGTAGTATTACACCGTCTCAAAAGACGGTCAATTGCCCGTAGAATTTTGCCGTAGAATTAAGGAGTTACCCTCCTGTCACTCCTACTGCGTATACTACTCATTAATTTGGTGTTTTGTTTCACCATGGCCGCTAAATAAACTCGCCCACCAGCGACGAATCAATTTAGTATTGCGCGCTTCTTGCCTAATTACTTAGCTACACCCCCGTTTAACGACGTTATTCTTACCCTAGAATATATTAACTCTGCAGCTAAAGGCCGCCTGGAGGTAGAGGAGTTTTGTCACGGGACTCACACGTTCTCACGTCTCTGCGCGTTTTGACGTTCTTGACCCGTGCTCACGTTCGTCCCGAGACACCTACGCACGTTCCCCTACAACCCCTGACCTGTTCTGTTTCTGCATCCAAATGTCTTTGTATCAACCACGCATAGTTACGCGTACGTAGCCTTCTTCAATTACTACCCTGTTTAGTACATTGTATTCCAGCTCGTGCCTACTTCCGTGACAAGTTTAAATATAGCGGTAGGCAGTATATCCGGTGCAAGTCTCTTATGCTTGGCGTTAAAAACACTAAGCCTTATACGTCACCAATATGGAAATAGGGGGAGGACGTTCAGCTTAAGGGCGCGGTTGGCGATAGAAAGAAGGTATACTACTACTGCTACATCTATAAGAGGGCGAGGCGTTAGCAGGAGCTCATAATAATCTTATTAGGATATACTACTACTTTAGATTACCTTATTAACGATTACCAGATAAACCAATATACTAGCTTCCTTAAGCCTCCCAAACTAAGTAACTCTAACCAGCTAATAATTAAGGACTATCCTAAGCAGTGGGTGCTTAAGCAGAGGTTAAACTTTAAGGCGTTTAAGCAGCTGTTAATTAGGTGGATTATCTGCTATTATATTACCTTCTTCTAGTTTAAAAACGAGTACTTCTAAAGCCTTCTCTATTACCTCTATCCGGCTCTTTTAAAATTCCTACTAAAAGCTAGAAAGATAATCTGGGGTTAGGTTATAGTAGAGTTTAAGCAGAAGAAGGATAACCTAAAGAAGGAGCTGGCCTCTGCTCATAGCTCTATATCTATATCCTTTAATTTATAAACATTGCCAAACTCCTACGCAATTCTTAATATTATTAGTTATTTTATTAACCAATATAGAAGGCAACGGCACGTAGTTCTAGGGCTTTATAAGGTTATTAGTAAACACTCCGGTAAGAATATAACGGCCATTCTACTAAAGCTGATTAAGGAGTATGGATTTAAAGGCAATGTTAGCTATTTTATAGGTAATAATACAGAGTTAAATAATACGTGCGTTAATGCGGTACTTTGAGTTCTATACCTAAAGATATTAGCAAAAAAATAAAAAGCTTATTAGCTACGCTGCTTTGGCTATATTATTAACCTCTATACGTAAGCCTTTATAATTAGAAAGGACGCTAAGAAGATTTGCAAGGAAATGGCCTCTGCGTACCGTAAGATAGACTTTAAGAGGATTTAGGAGCTTTGGAAGAAGCAGGGGTCCATAAATTACTTTATAATCTTATCTAGTATATTTAAATAACTCCCTAAAGGTATAGATTCTTTAAGAGTATTAAAATTAGAGGGGATCTAGCAAAATATAACTGCTTAGAGGTAAGTAATATTTTTAAAAGTGGTAATATTCGCCACCCAGTCCGTTAGCGGACCAATTAGATTATTAGGATTTAGTTCTACCGTATTTAGCTGCCTTTACGGTCGCAAGACTTACTTATAGTTGCAATCTTCTACTCTACTAAAAGCGATACTAATAATTTACTAGCTTATTTAAAATAATTAAACTCGCTAGAACTCGCTCTTTATAGCAATTACTTGGTTTCTAAATTACCGTAAACGCATAACTCGGTTCTATAGAAGTCCGTACCACCTTATGCACAGTGCCACCTCTCGCACACCCTTTTCCTATACAAAATCGCAAATTTCTACCCTTTATAAAATAGCAACCCCTAGGGCTATTATTATAAAAATTTAAATATAGTATATTTAAAGTCCTAAATATATATCTATATATTTATTTTATTATAATTTAATATTAATAAGTAGTTATATAGCTTTAAAAAATAAAAACTTTAAAAAAAGTTAAAATTTCTTTTAAAATTTCTATAATAAAATAACTACTATAGCTATTAGTATAAAAATTTAAATATAGTATATTTAAGTAATAAAGTATAATATAAAGCTATAATTTAGTAGTATATTTTATAAATAAACCGTTTATTTAAGTAAACTATATACTTAATTTTTATAAAAACTATAAAGTAATATCTTAATAACGGCTTAATAATAAACTTTAAATTTTTATAATTAGGTTTTCCTATACTATTATATTACTCTATAGAAATATAAGAGTAAAGTATATAGTAGTTATTAAGATTAAGTAATTTAGCTTATATTTATAGGCTAAAATATAGTATCTTTAAAACTATAATATATATTACTTCTAAATTTTTATAGGGTAATATAATAGTATATGAAAGTCTAATTACAAATTTTTAGAAATTATTATTAAGCCATTATTAAGATATTACTTTATAGTTTTAGTAAAAATAAAGTAAATAGTTTACTTAAATAGATAGTTTACTTATAAAATATACTACTAAATTATAGCTTTATATTATACTTTATTACTTAAATATACTATATTTAAAATTTTATACTAATAGCTATAGTAGTTATTTTATTATAGAAATTTTAAAAGAAATTTTAACTTTTTTTAAAGTTTTTATTTTTTAAAGCTATATAACTACTTATTAATATTAAATTATAATAAAATAAATATATAGATATATATTTAGGACTTTAAATATACTATATTTAAATTTTTATAATAATAGCCCTAGGGGTTGCTATTTTATAAAGGGTAGAAATTTGCGATTTTGTATGGGAAAAGGGTATGCGAGAGGTGGCACTGTACACGAGGTGGCACGGACTTCTAATAACTACGTTCCATCTACTAACTTAAAGCCTCTTACTAAGGAGGACCACCTTAAGCCCCACTAATAGAAAGAGCTTAAGTACCTTTATACGCACCTAGAATCTTTTTATAAGGCAACTATTATAGTAGAGGGTAATTGTATAGGCCTTGCTAATCATTTCCAGACGCTAGATTGGCTTATTAATGAACTCTATACTACTAAAGATTGGTTCCTTAAGCTCGCGGCTCTACGTTAACTTAATAATTAAAACTACAAGCTACTATCTGGCTGCGCGAGCGCTATATAGGAGAAGTGTAAGAAGTACTTTAAGAAGGCTAATGAGACACCTGCCTACTACGCCGCCATTATAATAAATCCGACGCTTAAGATGGAATAGTTTTACTAAAAATAGGGGTCGGATAAGAATAAGAAGGCCTAGATTAATAAGGTTAAAAAGAAGGTTTAGGATATATTTAAAGACTATAAAAGTAAGAGCTTTGGATTATAGCCTTAAGATCTATTAATTTATCCTATTAAGAAGCTATAAAAGGAAAAGGACTATACCTCTACTCGCAATTATAAGCGCATTAAATATACCCACCAAACCTCCGCAGTAAAAAAGGATAGTGCTTTAGATAAGTATCTAAAAGAGGGCCCTCTTAAAGTCGCCAATAATAAAGATTTTAATGTAATTAACTATTGGCAAAGGCTCTATTACAGTTAACCCGACCTCGCCCGTTTTGCCCTTAACGTACTCGCTCCTCCGCCTATAAGCAATAAATGCGAACGCCTATTTAGCAGTTATAAGATACTCCTTAAGGACCGACGCTTGCGCCTAAAGATGGATATAATTAAGGCAAATAAGTGGCTTCGCCATAGCTACGGGCCCCTAAGAAGTAATATATTTAATAATAAGGGCGTTAAATCAGTAGAAGGAGAGCCTTAGCCGTCACCTCTATATAACCCTACACCGGAGCAGCTCAGGGAGTACATTAAGAAGCGCCAAGCTGCGGATGTGGCTGCCGCCGCCGCTGCCTAGGTAGAGGAAGAGGATACGGAGGAGGATGATGAGGAGGTTCTGGCGATAATAGAGCGTGCTGGCGGTAAGGGTGGGGGCGATAATAAGGATGAGGGCAACGATAAGGACGTATTTAAGACGTTTAAGGCCTTTAAGGAGTAATATATAAGGAGTAATATAAACAATTTGGGCCGAATTTAATAGTCTGCACAGCTTCCTACTGCAACACCAAAGGATGCTAAGACTTACTATAAATAGTATATGGATTGTATGGCGCTCCTAGAGCCAAATCGCGATAGAACCAGAGTGGACTGGATTTGAGCCTAAATCCAGTCCAGTCCAGTCCAAGCAGATCACTGGACTATGCTGTGCTAAAGGGTCGACTGAGAGTGGGTTCGGTGGTTGCTGCCCACCGGGGGGGTTATGTTGAGATACTGTGGTGAGCGAATAGGTACCCTCTGTCATTTGCTTGGAATATTGGGGAGCACTTCTGAAGGCATCCCCCAAACTAGGTGTCTTGATGCTTCTGAACCACACAACGGGATTTTGGTATCCTTTCTCTTGCATGTATTTCTTGAAACGGTCCTCATCGTCTTCGGTATAATTACCAGACTCATCACCATGAAAGCGTCAATGGAAGCCCGGTCCCCGGTATTTTACGAGGAAGAGAAATTTGCGCAGTATATATCTTTTATTACGCAATATCGAGATACCACTTTTCCTAGATTCTAACGCCTTTCTGATGTTAGCTATAATTATGCTGACCTAAGACTCGAGTTTACCGATTTCTTTCTCTAGATAATAATGGTCGGTAGCGTTTAAAATATCACGGTATATATCTATTAATCTAAAGGTGCGGTTAACTGGTGATTCGGAGAATTTTGGTACCTTATTCTTAAGGTCGATAATGTTTAGTACTGGATCGCTTGGGTAGAATTTAGTCTTCTTGTTCTTCTTTCTGCATCCTAGCGCAGACTTAGAGCTATATGGTAAAGGAGAATATTTATAAGTAAATATAGGCGCAGTTGCGGACGCAACTATACGCTATCTGGCGAATTTAGAGCATATTTAGGCCATAAAAGATTCGCAATAAAGCTAGGTAGAAGCCATCCTAGCTATTAAATAATAGTGACGTTTTATATACTTATATCTATAATGCTTTTATTCTCATGTAAAATCCAAACTCCTTAAATACCCTTACCTCCTATATTTTAGATACTAATAATATAAGATAATACTAAAGAGTGTATATGCTAAATTATTAGTAAGATTAAAGACTAATTACTAAACTAGATTATACTTAATTAGCTTAACAAAGAGCAAATTACTATATAGCTATAGCTATAACCCTTTCTAAAGAAATAGATTTAAGATCCGTATATTATATAATATAGTAATATAAAGCTATTCTGGAATGGGATATAACTTAACCACTATAACTTCCGCTAGTTTATAAACTTTATAAAAACTTATACTTAATAAATAGATTTAGAGCCCTTTAAAAATAAGAACGGTAGTATTTATATAAAAAAAAAAGAAGATTAGGTTTATTTAGGTTAAAATTAAGCGTATAAAAGCCCTATTACGGATTACTATATATATAGATTTTAAACAAGTAGTTCCAAACGCTAAAGATATAGTAAGGAATTAGACCTCTTCTAGTAGAAAGCTAAGGGGTTATTAAAAGTATAGGTATTTTAATGGTAATATAGGGCAGACCTAACCTTTAAAGAAGCTGTTTTTAAAAAAACTTTAAAAGGGGTAAAGTTAGGGGCCTTAAGTAATAGGAAAGACTTTTAGGGCCAACCTAATATCTATTTAGTACCTTTATAGAAATACTTTAAAAAGTTATAAAAAAACTCTAGAGGTAAATTTTATTAGAAAAATAAATAGGGTAATAACTACACTAATAATCTAAAAAAAGAAAAGCCCTAGTTATAGACCTTTTTTTAGCTATAACTAGGGCAAGATATAAAAGAAGAGACTTTCTGTATTACTATTAAGCTAGAAACTATAAGGGGACTTTATAGATAGGGGGCTATAAGGCACGATTGTAGAAATAGGATAGATGTTACGGCACTGGCAGAAAATGGCAGAACTTGGTTGGCAGAACTTGGTAGAACTTCGCACTGGCAAGTTGCCACAGATTGCCGCATATTGCGGTTATGAGACGCGAAGATCTTATAAAACATTAAGCGGCGCTACTCTTCTTCTCCTTTCCTTTCCCTAGCTTTAGATTCTTGTTTATAGACAACCTAATTATATAGGCTTGCGCGTCCCTTATACTGTGCTTATGCCTTAATTAACTAAGTCGCTAATATTATCTAAAGCTTATCCACCCTTTCTTCCTAAGAAGGAACTTAAATATATCTAAAGAATAAGAACAAGAATAAGAACGAGAATAAGAACCAGAACTAAAAAATATATAAAAAATATAAATGTCTGTATAAGTAGAGGTTGTAAATTGTATTACGCGCAGAGCGTATGCGGCAGGGGCCACATGGCGTAGCGTAGGTCACCTGACCACCTACGGCCCGATAGATAGCCCGACCTTTACTACCCCTTTCTTTCTCTTTTGGTAGACGAAAAAAGACACGAATGAATCAAGAACCAGTTACCTTATATTGCAATTGCAGTACCCCCCCGGGTGATACCGACACTGATCAGTTGATATCACAGATCAGCCAGGTGTTATTACGAAGAGAGACAACACGCGATCGCTCCTACCAAGGCCCGTCGATCACGTCGCGTTTGCTAAGGAGAACCCTTCCTACCAAGGCCCTGGGAACTCAAAGAACCGACTCCTACTAAGGCTTCGTTCGGTTCGCGTCCACCACGCAAATCAATACCCAGTACGACCTCTTTACTGAGCGCCAGTACACCCTATAACCCCGACACCGTCTGCTACCTTGCAGATCTGCCACGTCGAAAATCACGTCAACAGCACGCCCTAAACGCCAGCGTATCCCCTTTCTTTCTACGGCCTTTGCAAGCCACGAACACCACAATCTACGCCAGTCATTATGTCAGTTAAACGTCTAAACTGGGCCAACGGAATAACCCTAACCAACGAGACCACTGCGGAAGATATCACCAACTACATTAATTTCAAAATTAATGAGTATACTAGCTATAACTTTAAAGACAAAAGCTTATGGGATTTATACCAAGAGGACTTTGATAATTTTAAGGTATAAACATTTAAGGACGCTGATAGGTCTGCAATTAAAAGACTTAAATAACTGCTCCGACGTAATGGAGTATGGGTCTTTAACAAAAAGAGTAAGTTAGTACCACAAGCACTGTACGACGTCGCTTACGAGGACGACCGTACGGAATGGTCAGATGAAGAAATTAAACTATTTATCAACAACGAAGGACCCTTTAATTCGTATGCCATAAACTACCGCCTCAAATCACGTTCATTAACTCCCTTAATATCGTCTACTGCTCTAGCTTCAGCTGTCTTAAATAACCTTCCTACGGCCGAGCTTCCCTTGCCTACGAACGTCACAGCTCCGCCTGCACAAGCTCCGTCCGCGCAAGCTCCGTCCACGCAAGCCCCGTCCACACAAGCTCCACCCGCACAAGCTCCGCTAGTTTTACCCTCTTCCTTAACCAAAGCCAAGGATCTACGGCAGCCAAGCTCGCACAAACCTCCGCCCACGCAAGCCCCGTCCGCGCAAGCTCCGCCCATAAACGTCACGGCTCCGCCTACAAACGTCACGGCCCCGCCTACAAACGTCACGGCCCCGCCTACAAACGTTACGGCTCCCTCTGCGAACGTCACGGTTCCCTCCACGAATGTCACAGCTCCCTCTACGAATACCCCTGTGACACCTCAAACACCTATTGCATTTGTACCCCAATAACCTACCTAGCAACAGTACAATTTTTAGCAGCCTGCCCAGCAGCAGCAGTACGACCCTCGGCAACCTACCCGACAACAGCAACCAGACCCAGGAGGAGGAGGAACAACGTTATATAATGCTTGGTTGTCAGCCCTTCCACCTATTTTCCCCTATGGTCTGCGACAACTTTTATACCTTCCGAAGCCGCCATACCTTCGGTTCTGACTTCAACTACGCTCTGTCACAGGACACCTCAGTAACACCTTGTACGCGCCTACCTGTCTCCACCGCAATATCCGAATGTTCACGATATCCGCAATATCCGTAACGATATCCGCAACGTCTGCAATATCCGTAATATTCGCAATACCCGAGACATTCGCGATTACTGCCCTAAGCACCTGTTGACCTATATACTTCTCCTTTATACTTTCTTACCTTCTTTCCTTTTTGTAAATGTCGCCAGTGTCTGTATAAGTAGAGGTTGTAAATTGTATTACGCGCAGAGCGTATGCGGCAGGGGCCACATGGCGTAGCGTAGGTCACCTGACCACCTACAGCCCGATAGATAGCCCGACCTTTACTACCCCTTTCTTTCTCTTTTGGTAGACGAAAAAAGACACGAATGAATTAAGAACCAGTTACCTTATATTGCAATTGCAGTACCCCCCCGGGTGATACCGACAATAAACCTTAAGAATAGGACAAGCATAGACTAGAATCCCTAAAGAATTTACCTAAAATTATCTAATACCCCTATTACTATGCTAAGAAACACAGTAGCTAGTAAAGCAGCTATAGGACCTTTAAATACCTTAAATAATAAAACAGTTAATATTTTAAACCCCTAGGCAGAGCTAGTAGCAGTTATTACTAAAATTAAATAACTATAAGAGCTACTTAAAGCTAGAGATACCCCTACTTCTATATCTAGTAATAAATTATTAAACACCTAGAGACTTACTATAGTCCTTAAGGTCCTATTTTAGCGCCTTAGCGGATCTACTAAGCCCTATATAGTACTATTATAGTCTATAAAGGTTACGGACCCCCCGTTACTTATAGATAGAATAGACTCTATATTTAATAACTAAAAGCTCTAACTATGGGATAAGCTTAAAGTTAATACTGACTACTTTCCTACACCTTAGGCCCGAATGGCCTATATCTTTAGCCGTACTAATAGGGATACCTAGATATACCTACGCCCGCGATACACCAAGGACTTAATAAACTATTTTACCTCTAAAGAGGAAATAATTAACTACTTGTCTTCTATTTATAAGACCCCCTTTAAGGTATAGAACGCCCGCCTTAATTATAAAGGCCTAAATATAAAAATAATGGAGACCTTTTTAGCCTTTTAGACCCGCTTTTTATACCTAGCTAGCTAGGCCTAAATTCCCTAAGAAGATTTAATGCTAGATCTATTTAATAAGCTTACCCTAGACCTATAGCGGGCCGTATTACTAGTTTTTACTACTATATAGACGCTAAAGGAACTTATAGATTAGTGCTTAGCTATTAACTAAGGCCTTTATTAAATTAAGGTATACGCTAAATAGTATAAAGCTAGAAACCCTCTAAATTAGATTATAAGCAACTTAAGAACGGCCTATAGTGCCCTAGCACAATTAGTAACTCCTATAATACTAGCTATACAGCCTACTACTAATATAGTAGCTAGCTATACGGCTAGTCCTACTATAGGTTTAGTAAATGCTCGGCCTATATATAGCAGCCCCTATATATAGGCCCTTAGCAATTAAGGCGCCTGCTTCTCTTATAGCTAAAAAGGCTATATTATAAAAGACTACCTAATAAATATAAAAAGGGACAAAGTTTTATTAATTTAGGAGGATAGTATAGATGTAACGGAACCTTATAGCAAGTACTACGATGGGCTTGTTAATAGGCTAGGTGTGTAGGTAATGTAAGTTAAAGTTAACAACGTAATAATAACTGGTAGAGTGGTTGCCTAATAGATTAACTCTAATTATATTCTAAGAATTACTATAAGGAAGGAACTATCTAGGTAGGGACTAAGGGTCCTTAAATATATAACTATACTCCTATAAAATCCTTCTTGTACGTAATATACGTATACTCTATCTACTTTATTACGGATTACTTAGATCCCATAGATTATACAGATTACGTTACGTGACCTTAGTTACCATTTCTCGTTATATAGCTCTACCGGCTCCATTTTAGACCGTGCTTAAATTAACTAACTAGCTTCTTTTAACTCTTCTTTAAGTAGTCGTAATATTATACTTAAAGCGTCTATAATACCATTTCCCTCCTTTCTATCTTCGTCCTTAAAGATCCTAAATATCTCTAAGTTATTTACTAGAGGTATAATATCTATCTAATTAATTTGGTTAATATTATTACTTATTATACCTAAAGTAATTTCTTCGTCTTTAACTGCTCGTCGTGTTCGTACTATTGCTGCGATATTATCCCTTAGTGAGATTATACCGTCTTTATATTCTCGCTATTTAAAAGAGGGGTTAGTCTATATTGCGTTAGTGAACCCATCTTTATAATAACCGTCCTCTTACTTAAAGTGCACTAAAGCGAATATTTATTTATCCTATAACGTCCGCTCTATCTCTAATACTAAATATATATAACCTATTACCCTTAATAGTTATTTAGTTCCCTAATTAATTTATCTTAAGGTCTTATATTTAATCTATTACTACGCAGCTAGATAATAAACTATCTGTTACTTTGGTGGAGTTATACCGTTTCTATAATGTAGAATAGGAGGCTACTAATGCTTAGTAACGGGCCCTTAAGTCTCGTCTTATGGCGTCCACTTAGTTAATCCGTCTTAAGAAGGTTTATAAGAAGGTCTATTTTAAGAAGTAGAAACTTATAAAATAAGGTTTATAGAAACTTGGCAATAAAAGAACGGATTCTCTTCTAATAGAGAAGGAAATAAATCTAAGTAGTTTAGTAACTACTCTTCTTAGGTCCCCCTTAGGTAACTTATTCTTTAGTAATCTTTCTTTATTAATGCTACCTAACCTAATCTCTTCTAATACTCTTATACCTTTCTTATAGCATTCTTTAAATTCTCTAGTAGCTCCTAGGTAGTCTTAGTATAGCCTATCTACTTAACCTTATACTATATTTTATTATTAACGTCCTTATAACTAACGATCTTTAAAACTTACTATTTATCTTTTTCTTATCCTCTATACGTATCTGCTTTATAAACCGGTAGCTTAATATTCCTATATACTAGTTCTAGTATTATAATATGCTATATAGGGTAGATCTTTATCTTAGCTAGTAGGTTTAACTTAAATATAACCGGTAAAATCCTTTATATAATTTTAAAAGGTCCTAGTTTAACGTAGTCCAACTTCTTACTTAGTCGTTAACTCTTGAAATTTTTATATAGTAGCTATACTTTATCTCCCTCCTTAAGATCTAGTTCCTTAGATCTCTTAGCATTATAATACTTTTTTATTCTCTCTTATACCTTTTTTACTAATTCTATAAGGTCTATATAAAGATTTATTAGTGTCTTTATTCTTTCTTTAGCTATACTACTTATTTTCTTCGCTTATTATAGTAACAACGATATTCTTAGCTTATATCTATAATTTGCCTTAAATAGTAATATACCTATGCCTTCTTATAGCGTTATATTATATATAAACTATATAATTAGTAATAGCAATACCTAATTATTCTATGCATAATTAATATAATGCCTTAAATACTGTTCTAGCGTCTAATTTAATCTTTCCGTTTAACTGTCTGTCTATAGGTAATACGCGGTAGAAGTTACTGCTCTAACTCCTTACTCCGCTAAAAAATACCTTCTAAAATGCTATTATAAATCTTAAATCCCTATCTAATATAATCTTACTTAGTGCTCCGTATCTTATAAACACTTCTTTAATATAGATTTTAGCGACATCTTCTGCTAATATTTCTTCTATATATGCTATAAAGTATCCCCACTTTATAAGCTTGTCTACTATTACTAAAATCGCGTTATAATCTTATCCGGTAATAGGATCTCTTAACTTTAATAACTTAATAATAAAGTCCTATAATATAACCTCCTATAGTCTTTCTAGTATTTTAATAGGTTATAGCCCTCTATATAGCTTATACCTTATTAGTTTATTCCTTTAGCAATCTAGATATTCCTTTATAACTTTTCGTACTAAGCCCTAGATTCCGTTAATAATATACTCCTCCTAAAGTTTTAATACTAAGCCCATAGCTCTATTATGTCCTTAAGTTATTCCCTTATAGAAATCTTCTATAAAGTCTTCTGCTATACTTCTTAGGATGTACTTTGCCTCTCTATACTTATATAATATTTCTTCTCCTAAATATTCTAACTATTCTTTTAGTTATGCCTTAAAGATTCTCTATGCCTAAAAGCTTTCTAGTAACTTATAAACTCTTTCTAGTTTGTTATCCTCTTAAGTTGCTATAATTTTTGGATAATTGTACCTGATTAATCCATCTATATCTTTTCCCAGTAAAGCCCCTAATGGCTTTTTGTTATTTTATAGTTTAGCCTTTCTACTTAGAGTGTCTGCTTATATATTATCTGTGCCCTTAGTATACTAAATCTTAAAATAGTATTCTGTAAGTATCTCTACCTATTTAACCTATCTTTAGTTAAGTTCCTTTATTATTAAAAATCCTATTAGGTTCTTATAATCCGTCTTAACTATAAATAGTTTCTCTATACCTTATAAGAATACTCTTTATTTCTTTAGTGCTGTAACTATACTTAATAACTCCTTATTATAGATGTTATAGTTTAACTCTAGTGGTGTTATCTTCCGACTATAGTATGCCACTAGGTGCTATCTATCTTAATGTTTTTATATAAAGTATACCCCTAGTATAAAGTCTAATGCATCCGTTTTTATAACTATCTCTATTCCTAGTTAATAGATCTTAAGAACTGGCTCCTAGGTGAACAACCTTTTAACTTTCTTAAATAGCTCTTATTATTCCTCCCCCTATACCTATAGTTTTTCTTTCTTTGTTAATTGCGTAAATAGTTTAATATCTTTTAACTACTATGCTATAAACCTTCTGCAGTAATTGCAAAACCCTAAAAACGATCTTAATTGCGTAATATTCTCTAGTTCTTACCAATTCACTATAGCCTTAATCTTCTTTAGATCTATACTAAGTTAGCCTAGTTTAATAATAAATCTAATAAAGTTTGTCTTCCTTATAAAGAACTTATATTTCTTAATTACTACTAGCATCTATTCTTCTTATAGTCTCTTTAAGACCTATTTAACATATTCCCCATATTCTTCCTTAGTCATTAAGTAGATAATAATATCATTAAGGTATACTATAATAAATTTATCTAAGTGCTTTTCTAATACGTTATTAATACGCTTCTAAAATGTTACTAGTATATTTATAAGTCTAAACTGCATAACTAATAGTTTATATAGTCCTTCCTTTAACCTAAAGGCTGCCTTTTATTTATCGCCTTCCTTAATCCTAATTTAATGGTACGCCTATCTTAGATTTATCTTTATAAAGATTTATACGTTACCTATTTAATCCTAGATTTCGCTAATTAAGGGTAAAGGATACTTATCCTTTCGAGTAATGCTATTTAACTATTTATAGTTAATACATAACCTAAGCTTTCCATTCTTCTTTAGTACAAACAGTACTAAATAACCTGCTAATAACTGCGATAGTTTAATATATCCCTTTTATAAGTTTTCTTAAATAAACTCTTTAAATGCTCTAGACTCTTCTTTAGTAAGTTTATAGGTTAAAAAGAACCTTAGACTTATTCCTGGTTCCAACTCTATTTTATAGTCCCATGCTGCATAATTTAACAGCTTTTCACTTTCTAGTGACCATAGTTTCTTACCATACTTGTAGTATCTCTTTAGTACATAACTTAAGCCTTACTTAGTCTCCTCGTATATCGCTCTAACTTAGTACTATACTAACTTAGTCTATTATCGCATCTTATAGCATTAAATATCTCTAATATTAACCTAACCTATAATCCAATTAATCTTTAGGTTATATTCCTGTAACTAAGGCATTTTTAATACTACCTTATCCCGTCCTAATAGTAGGATATTAAAAGACATCTTAATTTGCCTTCCTTTAATGGTTATTTAAATAGGTCCTGTTTTAAGGTTAATAATCCCTCTTTTATAGGCTATTAGATCTCCTAAAATTATAACTAATAGGTAAGGTTGCTCCTTTTATCTATAAGGTAATTTTATTCTCTTAACTACTACTAGTAAGATATAGTTTCGCGTTACTCCACTATCTATTAGCGCTTTAAACTGCTAATCTTACCACTTTATTTATAAATTTAGGTATTGTCCTTAAATTCCTTTAAGGGTTTAAGGCTCTACTACTAGCTCCCTCTAGTCCTATAGGCCTCTACTTTTTCTAACTATTAGCTATTTAATCCTTATACACTTAACTTACTCTTTAGCTAATACCTAGTTCGCTTTTTGTCTTTAATATACTATAGACACGTATTCTCTAGGCATTTCTACTACTATTATCCGTCTAAGCATTCTTCCGTAAGGAATTTTTTTAGTTAAAGTGCTAAGTCTCCTAGCTCTTAAACTTCTACTAAATACTAGCCGTGTATATACTTAGCATTCCTATACTATCGCTTATCTAGCGCCCAATACATCCTTATAGGGTATTTTCGATTCTTTTTCTTTAGATTCTTGTGCATTTTATATATATTATCCACGTATACAATCTATAATAGCGTATAGTATACTAGGTGCTTTGGGTTAACTCTTAATTTGTTTTTATCTTTAAGTTTAAACTTCTATTATGTTAATCTAAATGTTATAACTTTATTCGTAGGTACTAAGATACGCCTTTCGCTTCTCTAGTCCCCTAACTATTCCTTTAGATCTTTTAACGTTATAATTAAGGCTCCTTTAATATAAGTTATGGCCTTCTCTATAATTAGATAGTCTTAAATAACTTATTTATCCAACTACATGTAGAAATCTTCCTACTTATCATTATATCGCTATCTATACCACTTTTAGTACAGCTATTAGAGTGTATACGGCTTATCTATAAGGAAGTATCTTTTTATTACTGCATTATAACAGCCCTTTATATATCATTCTTTAAACCTAGTAGGGATCCCTAAATCCTCTTCGTTTTCTAGTTCAGTAAGCTACTTAGCTCTTAGTATACCTACCCTAGGCCTATTAGTAATTCTTTATACTAGTACTCTATCCCTTATACGTCCTAATATGCTAGATCTCTTATTTAGTTTCTATTCCTGCTATGCAATAATTCTTTATCTAAATTCTTCCATAGTTTCTTTTGGTTTGCGTCTCGCGGATAGATCCTTAAAGTCTTCTTACTTCTTAATCTTAGTGTTGTGTTCTTTAATAGTCCTTATTTATATCTAGAAGTCTTAGTCCTATAGGATTCTTAATCCTAAGCTTGCTTCTATCTTAAGCTTAGCTTCAGCCTTAGTTTAACTAGGCTTTACTAGTGTTCTTATCTCGTCTTAAGAGTCTTAAATCTTACTTATCTCGTCTTAAAAATCTTATGCCTTTAGAAAGCTTCGTCCTAAGCTTATTTATATATTACTAAACTAAGCCATTACTCTGCTCTATTGATTATTATCCGTTATAGGTCCTTAAGCTTACCTTATCTTATCTTAAGAATCTTAGTCATCTCTTATCTCGTCTTAAGAATCTTAAGCTTTTGGCCTTTTGCCTTTATTAAGTGCCGAAGTAGTTTACTATCCTACTTCTCTTGCGTCTCGCGAAGCGATGCATCAGGAAATTTTTTTTTGGGCACGTTGTCGCAAGCGAAAATCGGGGTCTGCAAAACCTGCGTAAGTCGCGATTTTAGCGATTTGCGGCAACTTGCGGCGATTTGCTACAAATACATAGGCTACCCATGTAAATCGCCGCAAATTGCGACTTAAGTAGACCCTAATTTTCGGGCTGCAATAAAAACGCAACAAAAATACTATAAAGCTCTACACGAAGCTCTACACAAAGCTCTGCACGAAGCTCTGCACAAAGCTCTACACGAAGCTCTGCACGAAGCTCTGCACGAGGCTCTGCACAAAGCTCTACACGAAGCTCTGCACGAAGCTCTGCACGAAGCTCTGCACGAGGCTCTGCACAAAGCTCTACACGAAGCTCTGCACGAAGCTCTGCACGAAGCTCTATACGAAGCTCTGCGTATAGAGGCTCTGTACGAGGCTCTGCACGAAGCTCTACACGAGGCTCTGCACGAAGCTCTACACGAAGCTTTGCACGAAGCTCTACACGAGCTCTACACGAAGCTCTACACGAAGCTCTACACGAAGCTCTACACGAAGCTCTACACGAAGCTCTACACGAAGCTCTATACGAAGCTCTACACGAAGCTCTGCATAAAGCTCTACACGAAGCTCTACACGAGGCTCTGCACGAAGCTCTACACGAAGCTCTGCACGAAGCTTTGCATAAAGCTCTACACGAAGCTCTACACGAAGCTCTACACAAAGCTCTGCACGAAGCTTTGCGCGAGGCTCTACACGAAGCTCTACACGAAGCTTTGCACAAGGCTCTGCATGAGGCTCTACACGAAGCTCTGCACGAAGCTCTGCACGGAGCTCTATACGAAGCTCTGCGTATAGAGGCTCTGTACGAGGCTCTGCACGAAGCTCTACACGAGGCTTCTGCACGAAGCTCTACACGAAGCTCTACACGAAGCTCTACACGAAGCTCTGCACGAAGCTCTACACGAAGCTCTGCACAAAGCTTTGCACGAGGCTCTACACGAGGCTCTATTACGAAGCTCTGCGTACAGAGGCTCTGTACGAGGCTCTGCACGAAGCTCTACACGAGGCTCTGCACGAAGCTCTACACGAGCTCTGCACGAAGCTCCTACACGAAGCTCTGCACGAAGCTCTACACGAAGCTCTACACAAAGCTCTGCACGAAGCTTTGCGCGAGGCTCTACACGAAGCCTCTACACGAAGCTTTGCACAAGCTCTGCATAAGGCTCTACACGAAGGCTCTGCACGAAGCTCTACACAAGGCTCTACACCGAAGCTCTACGTACAAGAGGCTCTGCACGAGGCTTTGCGCGAAGCTCTACATACGGAGCTCTACACGAAGCTCTGCACGAAGCTCTACACGAAGCCTCTACGTACAGAGGCTCTGCACGAGGCTTTGCGCGACATACGGAGGCTCTACACGAAGCTCTGCATCGGGTCCCCGCTATATTCCCGATAGCCTCTACACGTGCCTCTGCCAAGTGTACCCCTTATCTATATACCTAGGTAGCCACCTTATTTTTTACCCTTCCTTCCTTACATCCTTTCTACCTAGGGAGGCACCAGAACGGCAGCCAGCTGAGGACCGTCGCCAGAACCAGACGACCGTCGACCGTCGCCAGAACCAGACGACCGTCGACCGTCGCCAGAACCAGACGACCGTTGACCGTCGCCAGAACCAGACGACCGTTGACCGTCGCCAGAGCCAGACGACCACCGTTTGAATATACAGCCAGCGAACGGCTGTAGAGAACGATTCGAATTAATACGATTAATCGATCAATNAAATNAGGCGGAGCCTTCGATCGGGCCGACCTTTCCCCCAAATTACAGACAGGTAGGCATAGACAGTAGCACAGATAGGAGGCACAGACGGTAGGCACAGACGGTAGGTATAGACAGGTAGGTATAGACAGGTAGCACAGATAGGTAGGTACAGACAGGTAGGCACAGACAGTAGGCACAGACAGGTAGGCACAGATAGTAGGCATAGACAGTAGGCATAGGCAGGTAGGCATAGGCAGGTACAGACAGACAGACAGACAGACAGGTAGGCAGGCAGGCAGGCAGGCAGGCAGGCAGGCAGGCACTAGGCCTAGTTAGGAAATCGGTATACAGCCAGCAGATCGTTAGGAATACCGCCAATTAATGATTTGGAGCCTTTGTAAAGGGTATCCCCCTTATCTTAATTGCTTAATAAATAGCTCTATATTTTATATAGTTATATAGAAATATAAAATATGCAAAATATAAAATGTGTAAAATATGCAAAATATATAAAATATATAAAATATATAAAACGTGTAAAATATACAGGCTCTGCGCGTTTGCTGCAAGTTGCTGTAAAATGCGTAGGCTCTGTGCAGTTTGCTGCAAGTTGCTGTAAAATACGCAGGCTCTGTGCAGTTTGCCGCAAAATGCGCAAACCGCACAAGACCATATACGACTGCCGCGACCGTATAGTTTGCCGCAAATTGCCGCAAACTGCAACAACGAGCCCGAAATTTTTTTTCCTGATGATAGACATCGTATCTAGTAGGGTCTTAATCCCTACTAATGTTCCCTATTCTATAGTAGAATTATTTTTTACCTCTTATATAATATCTCTAAGGTCTATATACTCCTAGTAAGCCGCCTTTATTGCCTTATTATTATAAAATATTTCGCCTATATTAAATTTATCGTCCTTAATATCCGGTCTATAAACTAGTTTATTAGTTCCTTTATACTTTACTAAGTATGGCTCTTATAGCTAATAGCTTGCGCTATACTTAGTATCCTTATAAATTTAGTATGCATTATTATAACAGAACGCAAAACTTTTAATTAAACATTCTTTTATTCCTCGTAGCATATTATTATCCCTCTATATATATATATCATCTACTAGCCTCATCCCTTTTACTGCGTAGTAACTCTAACTACTTCTATAGTCTTTAATATAGTGACCTTGTTTTCTGTAATTTATATAAGCTCCTTTTTTAAACTATTTTTCTTGCTATAAAGTCTACCTAAACGTCTTCTGCTGCTAAAATCCCTAGTTTAGCCTCTGCTCCTTAGGTCTTTAATTACTTAATCCTTACCCTTTAGGTTTCTATAATTTCTTATTCCATTTCCTAAAATTTTTAGTACCACTTAGGTCTATTAGCTCTGCGCCATACTATAGTTTTTAACTTAGCTTTAGTTATTGCGTACTTTACGCCTTATATAACTATAGAACTTTATCCTAGCCTCTTTTAGCCTGTTCCCTTTAGTAGATCTAATTGTTAATCTTAATCACTTAATCTATTAACTCCCTTAGGGTATTCACATCTTCTATTAGAATAATCACGTCCTAGACTTTAGCCTTAAGTCCTTACTTATACTATGCTATAAGCGCCTTATTATTCTACTTAACTTATATAGCTAGCGTCTAGAACTACGTTATATACTTAATTGCTAAGGTTTATTATATAATGTCTTAGAGTTTTCTTTCCGCTATAGTTACTGCCTTTAGGTCTTTAAATATTTATATAAGTCGCTCTATAAACCCTTCCTAGCTTAAGAATATAAACCGTACCTCTTAATTAGTAGTTGTTATTCTATTTGCCTATATCTCTATAAGGTAAGGCTTAAACCACTTAAGTGCTCTTCCTAATAGGAATAGTCCTGCATATGCTATTCGATCCATGGGTATTAGTAGCTTTACCCCTTCTTATATAACTTTAAAGTGCATTTATATAAGAAATCCTTTAAGCTTTAATCTCTCTCCTAAGTATCTCTTAATTAATAGTAACTTAATCTTCGCTGCTCCTATTTTATTAACCCTTTCTTCTAATACCGCATTATTAGTTATTAACTAGTCAACTATCTCTTATAGTTGTCTAACCGTTATAGGTTGCTATAAGTTAGTATTTACTATACTGGTATTACCTCCTAACCTTAAAGTAGTTGCCGCCGTTAATGGCGTTGTGGTAGCTGCTTTTAGTGGCATATTATTTAACTTTTTATACTTAATACCGTAACCAGGTAGTAATTATATAACGGAATTTTATAGCAAGTACTACAATAGGCTTATTAATAGGCTAGGTGTATAGGTAATACAAGTTAAAGTTAATAACGTAATAATAACTGGTAGAGTAGTTACCTAATAGATTAACTCTAATTATATTCTAAGAATTACTATAAGGAAGGAACTATCTAGGTAGGGACTAAGGGTCCTTAAATACACAACCGTACTCCTATAGAATCCTTCTTATACATAATATACGTATACTCTATCTACTCTATTGTGGATTACTTAGATCCCACAGATTATATAGATCACGTTACGTAACCTTGGTTACTATTCCTCGTTATATAGCTTTACCGGCTCCATCCTAGACTATGCTTAAATTAACCAACTAGCTTCTTCTAATTCTTCTCTAAGTAGTCGTAATATTGTACTTAAAGCGTCTGTAACAACAGAGTTAGAAAAGGAGAAACCCTAAAAAAAAGACTCCTTTTTAGGGTTAAAAGGGATTAATATATTATATATTAATCTAGGTCGGCTAGTTAGCAGAAGAAGCTATACTATCCCTTATACTTTATTCCGTAATAAATATTAAGTTTTAACCTCTACTTTAGCTAACTTTAGAGTAAATACCTTTACCTTAATAGATACCTAGTATGCTATAAAGCTAGCTAACTTTTTAAATATACCCCTTAAAGAACTACCTAAACTAATTCCTATTTATGGGTATAACCGATAAATAGGGCCACCTATTAACTATTTTACGGATTTACCTTTATATTAACGGACGAAGGCAATATAACGTCCTCTTCCTTATTATAGACCTAAAAAGCTATAATATAATCTTAGGGAGAAAATGGCTAGCCTATTTAGGCTTATAGCTAAATATATAGAGTAAATAGCTTATCTAGCCTAAAACCCTACTCCTAACTCCTTCCTTTATAAAAGAAATTAGTATTATAATAGAAAATCTTATATAGCCCTAGATTAATACTATTTACTAGGCCGATGCTATATATAGGGACTAGGCCTTTAAGAAAGATATATAGCTTAATCCGTAACAGATCCGTATACTACGCCACCCCTAAACTACCTATATTACGCTACTCGTATTAAAGACCTAGAAAGTTAGTAGTAATCTAAAAAAGCCCCCTATAGAGAGCTTAAGCCCTATATAGCTACGAAGAATAGCAAGGAATATTAAACGCTATACTAAACTAATAGATTAGAGGGATAACTTGCGGAAGATGGAATAGGAGCTAAAAAAGATTATAAACCCTAAACCGCAAAATATAGTCCGGTAAACAGCTGTAAGGAAACCTATAAACCTCCCACTAGTTAATATCTACTATATTAGCGCTATAGGATCCTACTAGAACTTAGTTTAGCCTAATATTATTACTTTTATAACTAGCTTATACAAAATTAACCAAATATTTAAGGAAAAGAAAAGTAAACTTAGTGGATAGGAGGGTAAGCTTATAGATAAGGAGCTAGTAGAATAGAAACTACCCTATTAATATTAGAAGTTTAAGGATATATTCTCTAAGGCAGCATCTAATAAACTCCTGCCTTACTGACTATATAACTATAAGATTAAAATTAAGCTAGATAAGGAAAACATTCTTAGCTTTAGCCCCCTTTACTAGGTATTTACTGCTAAATTATAAACTATAAAGTAGTGCCTTATTGATAACCTAAATAAGGGTTTTATTAAGCCTAGCTAAGCCCTTTTTAACTCGCCTATTTTCTTTACTAAAAAGCTAAATAGAGGACTCTGTTTCTGTATTAATTATTATAAACTAAATAATATAACCCGCAAGGACCGCTATTTACTACCCCTACTTAATAAGTGTTAATCGGAAGTCCGTACACCGATTATAAGAAAAGAATAATAACTCTGTCTATTAAATGGTGGCTCTAGAGCCTCTATATATACATAGGAAAGGTATAGGAAATGAAAACGAGAAGGGGGTAAGGGGGTGGCAATAAAAACAAGGGCTAAGTGACCGAGTCAATAACCGAGTCAATAATTAAGTCAATAACTAAGTCAATGGGAGGTTGCTAAGTCGGTAATAAGATAACCTAATTTAGGTCGACATACCCCCCCAGCTAATTAACTAGTAGGTAATTAGCTAGATATACCTAAATAGAAACCATCTAAAAGTAAGAACTTAATAAGGAAATCGTGTAAATAGGTTAAATAGTACAGTCAAATCTAACTACAATAGGGTCTTAATATTAATTAGATTTAGTTATTAAATAAAGCTTTTATGCTTCTACCTTGGCAGGGCCTTTATAAGACCGTCAGCCGTTATATTAGTAGTAGGGACCTACTTAATTACAATTAAGCCCTTTTAAACTTCTTAGCGAAGCTAATGCTGGTGGATATCTACGTAACGAAGCTTTGTGTTTAACTAAGGTCCGTTCTTAGTAAGCAGTCAAATCGTCTATAGGTTATTATAGCCAATTATATACTCCTTATTCGTGTGGAGTTGCATAGCTTAAAAGAAGCGCTACCACTAAATTAATTTGGTAGCTGCATTTAATAGAGCCTTAAGCTCAGCTTTAGTGCTTAATATTATAACTATCTTCTGCTTGGTGGAGCGCCAGTTAATTACTCCCCTAAATAGTGAAAATATAAAGCCTTTAGTACTCTTCCGACTAATAGGATTATCGCCAAATATAGCGTCGCTTATATAGACGACGATCTGACTTCTAATATTCCTATTTAAGTATTTAATCGCCAGGGTTCTCGTTTAATAGAGGTATATAATTACTTAATTAACTGCGGCTTTATATAGGGGCGACGGATTACAAAGGAATTCTGCGAGCTTGCTCGAGGCTTAAGCGACGTCAGGTCGTGTAATGTAGGTGGCGTAGAGTAGTAAGCCGACCTTCCTCTAATATATATAGACCTGCTGCTTAAAGGCCTACTCTAGATTAGGCAAGAGATTATCCGTACTTATTAGCGTATATATTAGACAATAATCTTTTAGATAGAAGGTGCTGGCGATCTTATTAATATAGGAATCTTAATAGAGCTAAAGCTTCTGTTAAGGTCGATCGTGGAGGATTCTAATTTCTAAGAACTAGGTTAGTTCTCCTAGGTTCTTAATCTCGTACTTCTTTATTAGCTCTTCCTTAAAGAGTTAAAGCTTTAGTAGGTCTTCTATGCGACAGGCTGCTATAATATTATTAACGTAGAAGAATACGATTAGCCAGTCGTTATAAAATAGGTATAATTCTCTATTAACTGCCGTTAGACCTAGGGTCGTTAGGGTAGTTAAGAACTTATTAAGCTAAAGTAGTAGTAATCGTTTAAGGACGTATAAGGCTCTTCAAAGGAGCAGACACCTACCCTTCTATTAAAAGCCGTTTGGAAACTTAATATAGACTATCTTATTAATAAGGCTGTTAGCAAAGGCGTTAACTATATTGTACTACTAAGTCTCTAGATTGCATATAGCGACAATTACTATTATAGCCCTAAATATTTTTGCTGTAAGGGTTGCTGTATATATATCCTTTTTACTAGGTCGTTATAAGTTACCTTATATATAAAGATAGGCTTTATATTTAACTAGATATCTATTAGTGTTAAACTTATAAGTAAACACCTAGGTAACGGGTAAGACGTTAAGCGACACTGTCTGTATAATAGTCTTGAATGTCCCTTACTGCTTAAGATTACTAAATTCCTTATTAGCGGCTTCCGCAAAGCTATCTTTATATAGGTGAGCTTAAAGCTCCTTTTAGCTGCGAGGTAGTAATAAAAGCTCGTCGCGGTATAATCGCTTTTAGTAATATTTAATTCCGGTAGTAAAAAGCTTTATAAAAGGTAAGAAGGGTATCTAATTGCTTAATATCTGTAAGGTAAGCTTCTTGACGCATTAAGGGCTTTTTAGTTCTTCTATTTATTACAATATTAATATCGCCTACATCGCCGCGGATCTCCTATTTTAGGCGGGCTTATTCTCTAAAAACGAGTTTAAATTAAGGTTTTCGCTTAATTAAGGCACTTAACGGCTCTATATTAGTAGTATCTAATTAAGGTTAGCGTCTTAGCTAGGGTAGGGAGGCCTAGTGTAGAGTTGTCCTTAAAGGCTTGTAGGCTGATTACGTCATCGTCCTAATCTATCGCTTAATCTTAATTTTCATTAGTATCTACCTATTAACTTCTACTAGTATCCGTTTCGTCCTCCTCATCTAATATCTTATTTAATGTCTTGTTAAGCTCTTCCTAAAGCGTCCTATTAATATTTAATATATTAATTACCTCTAAAATTTAATCCGCGCGTTTCTAGAGTAGATTTGCAAGATTTAGCTAACTGTTGTTGTGGAGCAATTGCTCGTTAAACGTCACGTCTCTCGTTTAAATTACCTTCTTTTTGCTGGGTATATAGACCCTAAAGATGTTTGTTAACTAGTACCCCACTAGGTATCTAATATAAGCCCTTAGCTTAAGCTTTTATATATATAGGATTTTATATTTAAGCGGGTAAGCTCTACAGCCGTATATTTATAGGTAAGCTATATTTAGCTTTAATAGCGAGAGCCCTAGTGCTAACTAAAGCTTCTTAAAAGGTGTTATTTAGCTAAGCTAGGCGCTTAGTGTCTAATTAATTAGATATGCTATAGCCCTAGTAATTTCTAGCTAGAGCTTTTCTGGTAATTAAGCCTTAATCCGCATGCATTAAGACTTAATAATAATTACCCCCCTAGAACGTTTAGTAGAACTGTTCTAAGACTTTATATATAGGGCCGACTGCTCTAGTAATATTCCTTTTTAGGTCCTTTAGGTGTTAAACTCGCCACCTAGAGACGTTTTGCCATTGATTTAAATTATTATAATCTTTAGGTTATATTGACGTTCTACCCTATTTAAGTATTATATAATTACTTGCGTTGTTAATAACTTATAGGTAAAGGTCTTAACCTTGTTTAAATATAGAAATTCGTTATAGAAATATATTATCTAGATATAACTATTATACGCCATAATCTCTTAAAATAAGTTAATATGCACTTAGTAGAAGGGTCTAGTTGCCTTACTAGTAGGTAGTCTTCTTAATACAATTTTATAAGCCTTGCTGACAGCATAGGTCTTATAGTTAATTATTACCAGACCTTAAAGTTTTGCACTACCTACTTCCTAAGGTAAATACTTAATTGCGTTAGGTCCTATATAGCCCAGTCTCTTATATTAGAGCCTGCCTATTACTTCCTAATTAGGAAGAGGGTTTTGTAATTATATTACGAATAAGGCCTTACTTAGAGTCTCTAATTGTAGCTTATTGTACTCTAGGGTTAATTAATTATAATAGCGCTCACAATATACAAACGTCTTATAATCGTTTTTATACAGTAGGTTCTTTTTATTATCCCACTATATATCCCTATTATTAAACTTTCTTAGGTAGGCTAAATTTATAAAAAAACCTAGTATATAAGCTGTGTTAGCTAAGAAGATCTTTTTGGGACCTAATAGCGTCTAAATAGTAATTACCGCCGTCCCTACACCCTTAACTAGATCTATACCCGTTCCGGTATATATAAAGTTATTACTTAGTTAAAGCTAGTTAACAAACCTTAATTAATTATTAATAATGTATATAGTAGTTCCGTTATTAAGTATTACGCTATTACGTAGCTTATAGTTAGTGCCTGCTTTATAGGCGCCTATTTAATATACGTAAAAGGTACTATTGTCTTCCTTTTTATCTGGGCTCTATATAGCTTTCTTCTTTAAAGACTACTTCCTAACCTTCTCTAGTATTCACTTATACTATTCTAGGGCGTTAGTAATCTTTTCCTTAACCTTTTTAGCTGTCGCTTTATCTAGTTTCTAATCCTTTAATTAAACCAACTTATTAATATAAGGACAATCTTAGAACTAGTAAACAGCTCCATAGTAGTACATTAGGGTATCTTTCTTCCGTGCCATTTTAGAGGTACGTTAGGAAATAATTTACCAGCATTTTCGCAGTATTTGGCGGCATTTGGCGACCAAATGCGCAATCCGCGCACTGTAATGTGTAGCGTATAGTATTAACTTAGGTGCGGTATATTGCCGCATCTGATAACGCGGTGCAGTATACTGCTGCATTTAATAACGTAATATAGTATACTGCCGTATCTAATAACGTAGTGTAGTATACTGCTGTATCTAGCAACGTAGTGCAAGCATACTGCCGTATTTAATAACGCGGTGCAGCATTCTGCCGCATTTAATAACGTAGTATAGCATTCTACCGTATCTAATAACGTAGTATAGCATTTTGCCGTATCTAATAACGCAGTATAGCATACTGCTGTATTTAATAACGTGGTGTAGTATACTGCCGTATCTAGTAATGCGGTATAAGTATACTGCCGTATTTAATAACGTAGTGTAGTATACTACCGTATCTAATAACGCGGTGTAGCTAATTGCGTATTTATAGCTATTCGGGTAAGTAGTTCCTTTATTCTATTAAGCTCTCTTTATACTTAATACGCAATTAATATATAATACCCCCCTTACTTATTCTGTATATCTTACTTACTTTAAGCAATAGATAAGCGTTGCTTTTTCCGCGTATTTAATAGTATTTACTTAGTCTGCGCCGTTAGTAGTATTTACCTATTCCGCGCAATTAGTATACTTTACTTAGTCTACGTAGTTAGTACCCTTTACTTATTTTACGCAGTTTGTACCCTTTACTTATTCTACGTAGTTAGTATTCTTTACTTATTCTATACGCCTAGTATATACTATATAAAGAATATATTTTAACCTAATAGTAGTATAGTATAACCTTAATACGCCTAATAACGCCCTTTAGTTAACCTACTATTTTAAGTTTAATATTTATATAAGTCCTGCCGCGATAGTAGCACTATACTATTAAACCCCTAATTATCTTTATTCTTGCCATTATTCTTATTATTATTTTCCCCGTTTATCCCGCTGCCTTCTCTACTCTTATCCTTTTTATTGCCGTTATTTTCCCTATCTATTCCACTGCCTTCTCTACTTTTATCCTCTTTATTAGTAAATTCTAGTGTTACCGGTCTATCTCTACTCTATAGGCGGGCCTTTATATTCTTTAGTATAGTACTATCCGTAATATCTATAACCTTAAACTCGCCGGCGAAAGTATACTATAAGATGCAGTGATTAATTTCTATTTCCTATTTATTATTACCTTAAATTTATTTAAGGCGCGCTTAGATAGCGTTAATATTATAGTTATATAGCATTAAAATCGTCTTATTAGTATACTGCGAGAAGGAGACCTTATATATAGTTTTGGGGTTTATTCTTTGCGACAAATACGCTAGGCTACCGTTGTCCTATTATATTATCTTTATTAGCCCGTATATAATAATTAAAATAGCGTAATATTGTAATATAGGAAACGGCGGTAAAGTGCTATAGTATATAGCAAGTATCGCGATATAACGTTGCGATGCGATTAATATAATATTGTGTGTTTATACTTATAGTATACAGTTATTAAGTAAACCCGTTATTATACTTAGGATTTAGTTCCTTTAAATCTTTTATAGTATCCTTAAATAGATCGCTAATTGCTTATTAAGTCTATAGTATCTTATCTCTAGTTATATTCCGTATCTTATTAACTTATTATAAAAGTAGCCTATATAGCCTTTTATCACGCTTAAGTTAGTAGCTCTTTTAGGTATTTTATAGTCGCTCCTAACTATCTATAATACGCTTTAATAAGTATAGTAAGAGGCTTCCTATAAATTTACCTATAATTATAGCGTTGGCTTTAAACTTATAAATGACTTATATTTCGCTTCTATAGTCCTTAAAAGCATATTAAATTGCTACGTATATAAGCTATATTGTATTAGCTATAATAGGCAAAAAGAGGTTAGTACTATTCTTATTAAGGGTAAGTGACCTTAGCCTAGTATTAAAGAACACGCGCTTAATATAACGTGTAATAATTAGCGCCCTAAATCTTATCTCTCTATCCTAGCCTTAGTTAGTTAGGTATAGTAAAAGGTAGAGTACTAACTAGGCTACTAAGCGTAAAGTGGTTATTCTTAAGTAGTTCCGCTACTTTTTTTTACCACGGCCTCGGTATCTAGTTTAAGGCAGTAATAGCTTCTGGTAATAGTATTACACACTATATTTATTATATAATACTAAAATACGCTAAGCTGGTTATATAGCTAGAAAATTAGTTAGTATAGTGTTATTAAATCTAAGAACCGCGAACCTTACGTGCTGCTGGCCCTAGTAGCATACTTAATGCTCTATTTATTAGGTTTTTATAACGGTCTATAATAGTAATCGCCTCTTTCTATATCTGCTTTATTAGTGTATTTAAACCGCTTATGTTTATTTCTAGCTAAGGAGAGAGATAGAGCTTTTTAGGCATAGAGCCTGTTATTACTTATATAATAAGATATATTTAAGCAATACTATATATCTTTATATTAACTAGGCTAAGTAGTTACTTTATATATTATCTAAAGTTATCCTATAGTGGTTATTTATTTAAGTAATATATGCGTTTCTTTTAAGTGTAGGTTTTAGATATCTTACGGTCGCTTAGGGTTTATAGGCTTTTGTTTAATAAGAATAGGACTATCCATTAGGATAACGTTATTAAAATTAATAATAATAGGTTATACTATAGTATATTAATAACAGCCTTGCCTTTTAATAAAGATAGTTACAGTATAGAGCTTAATATTATCCCCTTTAAGATCCAGATTATCTTAGGAGCTACTACTTAACTTATAGTATCTTTGTTTACTTTTCTACGGGATAGGTAGAGGATAAGTATATTAGTTTAGTAGAACTATTTGGCTTTTGCACGCACCTTACTTCCCTAAAAGATACTAGATAGTCTAGAGTTTTATGCCTAATATACTTTAAATAATAACCTAGTTAACTTTTATAATATAAATTAGGCATTTTTTGCTAAGTATATTTATTTTTTATTTTTTTTATATCCGTTGTATTATACTACGTACAATACTGCGCATGCAGCCTCTAGGCTATGACGCTATAGTTCTATATACATAAATCCTTCCTAGGCAGCTTAACATGTACTAGTAGCTAAGTGGACACTCTGGCCCGTTTTTAAAATGCTAGGGGAGCTCTAGCGACTGGTGTTTTTTCGTTCTGGTATTTTGCTTACTATGGTCCAGTTTACACCAAGAAAAGGAAATCCTGGCTCTTTTATCTATTTCTGCCGTATTCTGCCGTTCCTAGAGTAGAAAAAGCGCTCTAAAAGAAAGATTTTTATTAAATAGTTTTGTACTTAAGAATAAGAGGCGTTACAATAGCTTGCTAGCTTGGAAGCAGCTACCAATTACCTAAAGCGACTTTTTATCCTGTACCCTATCTCTTCTCCTTGCTAAAGAAATGGGTAGGGAATTAGTAATTAATAGGTACTCTCCCCAAAAATAACCTACTAATGGTATTTTATAAGGGCGAACCTCGTTACATAAACCCACTCCCATAGGAAAATTTTCACGAAGTTGTCTTGTATAGGGTATAAACACCAATTCGCCTATACACCTTAGATTTAACGTGCTAAAGTAACACGGGCCGGCCCCTTCCCCTCCCCCACTATAGCCACCCCTA
The DNA here is from genome assembly GCF_001692895.1 of Cenococcum geophilum 1.58. NCBI lineage: Eukaryota > Fungi > Ascomycota > Dothideomycetes > Gloniales > Gloniaceae > Cenococcum > Cenococcum geophilum. The sequence continues at coordinate 417,365 of NW_027137587.1, forward strand.
TCTGCGCATCTGCGGTACGCCTATAGTGCGGTATTGTATGGTATGTTGTGGCGGTGGTGGCGGTTGTNGTAGAGGTCGTCTGNAGCGCGATGGCCGTAGACAGGTTGTGGAGAGGTCGTCTGCAGCGTGATGGCTGTAGATAGGTTGTGGAGGTCGTCTGCAGCGCGATGGCTGTAGATAGGTAGAGGTCCGTCTGCAGCCTGATGGCTGTAGACAGGTTGCGAAGTTCGCTACAGCCCGATGGCTATAGACAGGTTGCGAAGGTCGGACTACAGCCCGATGGCGATAGACAGGTTGCGAAGGCCGACTATAGCCCGATGGCTATAGACAGGTTGCGAAGGTCGACTACAGCCCGATGGCTATAGACCAGGTTGCGAAGGTCGTACCTACAGCCCGATGGCTATAGACAGGTTGCGAAGGTCCGACTACAGGCCGATGGCTATAGACAGGTTTGCGAAGGTCGTCTGCAGCCGATGGCTGTAGACAGGTTGTGGTAGAGGTCGTCTGCAGCTTGATGGCTGTAGACAGGTTGTGGTAGAGGTCGTCTGCAGCCTGATGGCTGTAGACAGGTTGTGGTAGAGGTCGTCTGCAGCTTAATGGCTGTAGATAGGTTGCGAAGGTCGTCTGCAGCTTGACGGCTGTAGATAGGTTGCGAAGGTCGTCTGCAGCTTGACGGCTGTAGACAGGTTGCGGAGGTCGTCTGCAGCTTGATGGCTGTAGACAGGTTGCGGAGGTCGTCTGCAGCTTGATGGCTGTAGACAGGTTGCGGAGGTCGTCTGCAGCTTGATGGCTGTAGACAGGTTGCGGAGGTCGTCTGCAGCTTGATGGCTGTAGACAGGTTGCGGAGGTCGTCTGCAGCTTGATGGCTGTAGACAAGGTTGCGGAGGTCGTCTGCAGCTTGATGGCTGTAGACAGGTTTGCGGAGGTCGTCTGCAGCTTGATGGCTGTAGACAGGTTGCGGAGGTCGTCTGCAGCTTGATGGCTGTAGACAGGTTGCGGAGGTCGTCTGCAGCTTGATGGCTGTAGACAGGTTGCGGAGGTTCGTCTGCAGCTTGATGGCTGTAGACAGGTTGCGGAGGTCGTCTGCAGCTTGATGGCTGTAGACAGGTTGCGGAGGTCGTCTGCAGCTTGATGGCTGTAGACAGGTTGGGAGGTCCGTCTGCAGCTTGATGGCTGTAGACAGGTTGCGGAGGTCGTCTGCAGCCTGATGGCTGTAGACAGGTTGCGGAGGTCGTCTGCAGCCTGATGGCTGTAGACAGGTTGCGGAGGTCGTCTGCAGCCTGATGGCTGTAGATAGGTTGTGGAGGTTGTCTGCAGCCTGATGGCTGTAGATAGGTTGTGGTGGAGGTTGTCTGCAGCCTGATGGCTGTAGATAGGTTGTGGTGGAGGTTGTCTGTAGCGTAATGGCTGTAGACTGGTTGTAGTAGAGGTTGTGATGTGTCTGGTATTTGGCGTCTGGTGACCGTGTCCGTAGGGCTATATAGCCAGGGGCGTCTCCGTAAGCGACGACGACGGAGGAGCGAAGGGGAGACGACGACGGAGGAGCGAAGGGGGAGACGACGACGGAGGAGCGAAGGGGGAGACGACGACGGAGGACGAAGGGGGAGACGACGACGGAGGAGCGAAGGGGGAGACGACGACGGAGGAGCGAAGGGGGAGACGACGACGGAGGAGCGAAGGGGGAGAACGACGACGGAGAGCGAAGGGGAGACGACGACGGAAGGGGGAGACGACGACGGAGGAGCGAAGGGGGAGACGACGACGGAGGAGCCGCTAAGTATATAAAAAGGAGCTTTAATAAACTTATAATGACAAGTTAGGAGGGCAGCCTAACTATTTATTAGGCTTTATAATAGGGCGATTAGATTGCCTTGCTATAGCATAGGGTCCTACTTTATATAATTTTTTTCTATACTATATAGAAGCCTAGTTCCTCGCGATATTTACCTACTTTTAAGGTAGATAGTATAGTGTATAGGATATAAAGGGTAGCTAGCGCGTAGAGGGTAATATATAGTGGTATTATATTCTAGTTTATTATAGTCGCGGCAATCTACCCCTTTATTATAATCTAGCGCCGCTAGTTATAACTTACCGCTATTTTAGCTAAGTTATATTTATTTACCGCCTAGTGCGAGCCTATTTCCTTATATATACATTAACCTATACCCTATTTATTCGCTCGAAATCTTTATTATATATAGTATTATATATATCCTAATCGCTATAGTTATTTATAAAGAAATAGTCTATAACGTTAATATCCGTTAGCACGAGTAAGATAGGCCTTATAATATAGTTAATGTTATATATCTAGAGGGTATCTAGCGTACATTTTATTCTGCTATTAGATAGCTTTATACTCTATACTTTAAGTATTCCAATTCTTATATTAATCTTACTATTATTATAAACTTAGAGGGTCTCTACTAACGCACTAGCGTATTTTAAGTATTTGCCCTTACTATTTAATCGCCTAGTATCTTAGATTATAAGTAGTAGACAAAGCCTCCCTACTTTATTACTATAGAGGCTATTATTTACCCGCTTATATTCTCGCACTATTATAGTATTATAGTGGGGGGCTTTAGTGTTAGCTTATAATGGGGTATATTAAGCAAACACCTTATTAAGCTTATTAGTGTTAGTAGCGTCCTTTTTAAAGCAAATGTAGTATACGACGCTATAATAGATACTTAAGGGTATCTTTAATACCCAATTATTATTAGCCTTTAGTTAGTTAACGTCCTAGTCTATTTACTAGATTCCGTTAATCTGTTTACAGCATTCCCTTATAAAGGGGGCTAGTTTAGATATAAGGTTAGTAATCTCTATCTAGTACTATACCTCCTTAACCGTACGCTAAATAGATATATTAGTTCTCTAGTCTTAAAGTGTTTAAGTTATATAGTTATCGAAGTTCTATATATATAAGTAATATGCGTATATATTAACTGTAGGGCCTAGTTATATTATCTATGTTGCGCTTATTAGGTCTGCTATATTAATTATATTAGTTAACGCCTATAGCTTAAGTTCATTCCAAAGTATAGTATTAAGATATATAGTGTTATATCGTAGTATCTGCTCTTTATAGTTATTCCATTTATTAGTCCTATAGTAAAATGCCTTCTATAGCTTATATACTTGCTCTAAATACTCTAAATTTATACCTCCAATTACTTCTAGTTACTAAATACTCTCTAGATAGTAGGTAATGGCATATAGCTTAGGAATATTAAAGTGTGGTAGTCCTACCTTACTTAGTTAAAACAGAAGGAATATATCCTTTGTCTTATCTATTCTATAAATAGCTGCTACTAGGTACCGGATAGTTAATTCGTTATATAATATATATTAAGATAGTATAGTAAAGTCTATAAACGCCTAGATAAATAGCATAGCGCCTTTATTCTATTTTAGTAAGAGTGCTATAGTAGGGACTAATTGTTATAATAGAGATTTATACATCTTTTTTATCTATTAGCTGACATTTGCCTAGCTATCCCACACTATTATATTAGTAAATTGTTCCACCTATATAAAGTAGGTAGTAATAAGTGCATTAATATTCAATATCTCCTGGCCGTAACTATTTGTGTATAGGATATTAAGGCCCTAATATTTTCCGGCCTATATTTTACTTTATATAAGCCCCTTAATCTAGTATATAAGATATTTACTAGTAAGGCCTTTAAGCACCTAGTATAGGAAATTAGGCGCCATTATCTTATAGATATTAGATAGACTATAGCCCTATATAAAGTTGCGGAATGGCTAAATATAATCCAAGTTATCCTTTTTATTAGTATTATAACCTTCCTACTGCATTTATATTTGGTCTTTTGTTAATTAGTATATACGGAACGGCCACAGTCGCTAGATAGCAGTTATTAGATTATACCGTTTATTCGTATATATATAATAAGTTAAATATTTATAGCCACTTTTAATACCTATAAGCGTGACCTATTCTTTATAATTAGCCATAAATATAGCTAGAAGTAAAAAGTAGTATTAATCCTAGCTATCCGCGTATAGGAGATATACTCCTTTATTACTAGCTTTCTTTAATACTGTAGGTATTATTAGCATAACTATACTAGTAGTAGGGTTATCGCTAAAGCATATATTTAAGGATAGCCATAAGGGTCTTATATTGCACCGCTAGTTATATTATTTAGTTGCTAGGTATATAGACCGGGAGGTATATAAGTAGTAATAGGGCTAGTTAATTTACGGATTATTAAACACGCAGTTTAATATTTCTAATTAAAATATAGAGCGGCTATACTTTCTTGCCGCCGGCGTATTATATTAGTTAGGTCTTATCGCTAGCTAATATAATTAGCACTATAGTTACGCTAAGCAGTAGCTGCTTTTATATCTTTTACTACTAGTCTACTATATTAAGCTTATTATATATTCTTATTCCTACTAATAAGTACTGCCTTACTAGCGAGAAAGTTATATTTTCTTAAAAAGGGCCGTAACTAATAAGGAAGGATACGATCTTTAAAGCATTTTAGTAACGTACCAACAGCTACTAGTCCCCTATAGTTATAATTATTTTAATCTACTACGGTTAATTACTCTTAGATTATATCTATTTTAAAAGTAGTTTTACTTTAACATTATTAGCACTTTAGTAAGAAAAATGGTTAGTAAACACTCCCTAAAGCCTAATATTATTAAACTACTTATTAATAGCGCGGTTAGAAGTCCTATAGCTTACCTACTATAAGACCTATACGTATTCTGCCTTACTACTAAATAGATAAAATAGGGGAGGTATTTTATCTAATATACTGCTAGTACGTTTAATATGCGGTATAATGTTGTATACTACTATAGTATCGTCCACAGTTTATGGATTTCCTTAGTTCCGTCTTAAAGGCTTTTCTATAGTATAGCTAGTGGCCTTTTTAAATATTTTAGTTTAAAAGATGTCTATAGATGTTCTAGTTAAAGTTTACTAATTAGTCTTAACTATCGCTAGGTTATATACCCTATTAAATATTATAGAATTATTATTATAGTATATATCCGCAGCCCCGTTATTTAGCTTATTAATAATATTATCGCCTAGAGCTTATACGGGTAGCTACTTATTACCTTACTCCAATTCGGCCTTATAATTAGTTATATAATGCCCTTTTAAGGTTTAATAGCATAATAGTATATCGTTGTCTATATATTATATAAGTGGCTACTTATTATATTGCTCTAGCTTAGCCCTATAATAGGCTGTCTAATACTTCTCTAAGCTTTAATAGCGTAAGGGTGCATTATTATTTATCTTTTTAATATTAACGCCCTTATATCTACCCTTCTTCCGTTTCTATTATCTTAGATAATATTATTTATAATAGGTTAGACCGTTTATGCTTTTTACTTTAGTCCTATACTTTCTATATTGCCGCTAGATAGAGCTTATTTATAAATTACCGCATTAAGCTATAATTTACTATAGTTTAGTTAGAAGGGAGCTAAAAATAATATTTGTATAGAACCGTATATTTAAAGTAGTATTTATGGCTCGTGCTATATTATAAGCCAGTTAAGATGGGAGGAGTATAGTAAGAGTATAGCGATATCTGTGGATATTAACGCGCTAAATAGCGTAACCCGTTATGTTTTATGCTAATTTACGCTAAATCGCGTTACATTAGGCTAGGAGACTCTACTTATTACTAACGTTGCGCCGCCTCTCTATTATACTAAGTATAGGATTCTAAACACTATTATTCCCTACTTAGGATACTAGACTGTTTTTTATAATAGGGCGCAATATATAATAGCGGTATACCGTAAATGCGGCGTAATATAACTCTACGAGCGCTACGGACCTACGAAAAGATATATAGCTTATTACTAGCTTAGGAATTACTACGGAGAGACTTAATACTATTAAATAGACTTTTAAGCAGGTTATTATTAAGGATGGCATCCTATATATTTTATTTTATAGATAACTAAATAATTTACTATACGAGCAGGCGATTTAGAAAGTTATTTATTAGGTAGTAGAATATAAGAAGGCACTAGCGCTATAGGTATATAAGGCTATATAGAATATGCTAGCCTATATATAGTTAAATATACGTAAGAAGATAAAGGTACTAGGGCGGCCTGGCATTAACTATATAGTAGATATAGAAAGGGGGTATACAGCTACTATAAACTTATAGAGTTTGTCCTAGCTTAACTATATATAGAATTGCAGCTATAATCTCAAATAACTTATTATACTACTTTATAAGCGGAAACTAGATGGTATAAACTTAGTTCTAAGTATAAATATAGCCTTAAGTCTAGTATTGCTGTTTAATACGCCTTAAGACCTACGCACAGTTAAATATTAGCTACTGGTTAAGATGTTTTTAAAGGCCGGGGTGGATTGTAATAAGGAGTAGATATAGGCCGCCTATATAGAGACTATACCTATCTAAAATAATGGGGCCTTAAGGGCTGCTTTGTTAAGGGCAGTTTATTATAAGGTAGGCTAGGTTATATTTACGGCTATCTATAAAGATAGTATATAGGTGTCTGTTATAATTATAATGTATTGCTAACGTTTATCTAGCCCTATTTTTAGTATAATATGTTTTACTAGGCAGGCTAGAACATCAGGATTTTTTTTTTGGGGCTCGTTGTTGCGGTTTGCGGCAGGTGGATATGGTCGATAGCAATTTGCGTAAAACGCACGTTTTGCAATAAAATCGCAGCACCTGATAGCAAATTGCGGCAAAGTGCTACCCCTATAAATAAATTACAGCAAAACGCTACCCTATAAATAAATAGTGCGCAAACTGTACAAATTGTAAAAACTGTACGAATTGTACGAATTATAAAAACTGTACAAATTGTAACTATATAAATTATAATTATATTACATAATAACCAAATTATCACATATTTCCATAGATTTCTGTAGTATACTTTTAAATATATTTATATTATAACTATATAAAATATAGAGCTATCTACTTTGGGCATCAAGGGGGAAGCCTCTCGCAGAGGCTCTAAATCATCTACCTACCTACCTGCCTGCCTGCCTGCCTGCCTACCTACCTGTCTGTCCGTCCGTCTATACCTACCCGTCTATGCCTACCTGTCTGTGCCTACCTGTCTGTGCCTACCTGTCTGTGCCTACCTGTCTATGTCACCTTGATTCGATCGATCGATCGAATCGTTTATCGTGTTCGCTGGCTGGTCGTTCGAACGGTTGTCGTGTGGCTCTGGCGACGGTCGTGTGGCGATGACGACGGTCGTCTGGCTCTGACGGTCGTCTAGCTCTGGCGACGGTCATCTGGCTCCGGCGACGGTCGTCCAGCTCTGGCGACGGTCATCTGGCTCCGGCGACGGTCGTCTAGCTCTGACGACGGTTGTCTAGCTCTGACGACGGTCGTCTGGCTCTGACGGTCGTCTAGCTCTGGCGACGGTCATCTGGCTCCAGCGACGGTCGTCCAGCTCTGGCGACGGTCATCTGGCTCCGGCGACGGTCGTCCAGCTCTGACAACGGTCGTCTAGCTCTGACGACGGTCGTCTGGCTCTGACGACGGTCCTGCGTCGACGGTCGTCGTACGTCTGGACGACAGTTCTGTTGGACGTTCTCGCTCGACGTGTCTGAGTCACGTCGTTGGCTCTGACTGTAGCGCTCTCGCGTCGCCTCGCGCGACGTGGGTCTATAGTCGCGCCGGCGACGGTCTGATCCGTGCTCTGAGCGACGGTCGTCTAGCTCCAGCGACGGTCGCGTCGTAGGCTCTCGGCGACTTGGTCCTCCGGCGACGCCGACGGTCTTCGCGCTGCCTGCTGGCGTCTCTGGTGTCTTCCTTAGGTAGGGAGGATGTAAGGAAGGGGTAAAAATGAGGTGGCTACCTAGGTGTGTATATAGGGGGTATACTTGGCAGAGGCACGTGTAGAGGCTATCGGGGAATATAGCGGGGACCCGATAGTAATGTGTCGCGCGCACACACAAAGCTTTGTGTAGAGCTTCGTGTAGAGCCTCCGTACGCAAAGCTTCGCGCAGAGCCTCGTGTAGAGCTTCGCGCAGAGCCTCGTGTAGAGCTTCGCGTAGAGCCTCGTGTAGAGCTTCGCGCAGAGCCTCGTGTAGAGCTTCGCGCAGAGCCTCGTGTAGAGCCTCCATATGTAGAGCTTCGTGTAGAGCTTCGTAGAGAGCCTTTGTGCAGAGCTTTGTGTAGAGCTTTATATAGAGCTTTGTGTAGAGCTTCGTGTAGAGCTTCGTGCAGAGCCTTGTGTAGAGCTTCGTGCAGAGCTTCGTGCAGAGCTTCGTGCAGAGCTTCGTGCAGAGCTTCGTGCAGAGCTTCGTGCAGAGCTTTCGTGCAGAGCTTCGTGCAGAGCTTCGTGCAGAGCTTCGTGCAGAGCTTCGTGCAAGAGCTTCGTGTAGCTTTGTGTAAAGCTTCGTGTAGAGCTTCGTGTAGAGCTTCGTGCAGAGCTTCGTGCAGAGCTTCGTGCAGAGCTTCGTGTAGAGCTTGTGTAAAGCTTCGTGTAGAGCTTCGTGTAGAGCTTCGTGCAGAGCTTCGTGCAGAGCTTTGTGTAGAGCCTCGTGCAGAGCCTCTGCATCAGAATTTTTTTTTTTGGGCACGTTGTTGCAAGCNAAAATCGGGGTCTGCAAAACCTGCAGGCGTAAGTCGCAATTTTAGCATTTGCGGCAATTTGCAGCAATTTGCTATAAACACATAGATAGGGCAGGCGCGTGCATAGGTAGCCTATGTGTTTGTAGCAAATTGCTGCAAATCGCCGCAAATTGCCAAAATTGCGACTTACGCAGGTTTTGCAGACCCCGATTTTCGTTTGCAACAACGCGCCCAAAAAAAATTTTCCTAATGGATGGGATATCTTTTACAATTTTACAAAAGGCCTACCCTATTATAGAAGATCTTCTATATAGAATCTATAGGATTTTGTTTATCTTAGGCTATTAGCTAAAGGTCTAGAGAGAAGCCCAAGGAGTTATTCTCCCTAAAGTAAATAAGGAGGACTATTCCTTACCAAAGTCCTATAGACCTATCTCCTTATTAAACTGCCTAGGAAAGACTCTAGAAAAGATCTTTACTACTAGATTAAGATATCTAGCTAGTACTACTAGCTTACTCCAAGATTCTTAACTAGGAGGAAGAAGACAGCGGTCCGTAATAGACGTAGTCTTACTACTTCTAAATAATATCCAATCTAAAAATAGTAGGAAGAAAGCTAGATAAAGAATAGCTACTACGTTATTCCTAGACGTAAAAGGGGCTTTTGACTATATCTCCGCAAACCAGCTTCTATCTATCTGTAAGGAACTAGGACTACCTATAGCGTTTATACAATAGGTAGCTACTTTTCTTAGCAATAGAAAGCTACAGCTCTCCTTTAATAGGCAAATATAAGAAAAAGTAGAATTAGAAACAGGGATACCACAGGGTTCGCCTATATCCCCTATTTTGTTTCTACTATATCTACGTAATATCTATAGGCTACAGACAGAAGGAGCCTATTCCCTTAGCTATATAGACGATTTTGCAATTACGATTACTTTAAACTCAGCTAAATCTAATTGCAAAAAGCTAGAGAGAATTGCACTAGAGCTAATATCTAGAGCTAAGGAAGCTGCTATTAGCTTTAATATTGGCAAAATAGAGCTTATATACTTCTATAATAAGCGTACTACTATAAAAGAAGGGCTAAAGCTAGGAGACATAGAAATATCCCCTAAACCCCTAGTTAGGTGGTTAGGAGTATTCCTAGACTCTAAGCTTACTTTTAAACAATATGTAGAAATAAAAACTTCTAAAGCAAAAGCAGCCTTCTATTTAATTAGAAGACTAGGAAATATACAAAGAGGTCTATCTCTATAAGCCCTACAGCAGCTCTATATAGCCTGTGTTACTACTATAGCAGACTATAGAATATAATGCTGGTGGAAAAGCAAATCTAGAGACTACCTACTGGCTAGGTACCAGTCTCTATAAAATAAGGCCCTAAAACTAGTTTTAGGAGCGTTTAGAGGATCTCCTAGCCAAGCTATAGAGATTGAAGCCTCTATCCCTCCTCCTAGAATTAGATTCGAAAAGCTTTGTAATAGCTACGCATTAAGAATCCTAAAATTTAAGGAAAACCATGTAATTAAGAAGGCCTATATAGAAGAGAATAATAAAGACAAGGATGAACTAACAACTAGCTCTGATTCTAGTTTTAAAAACTCTACTATAAGGCACTTACTACAGCCAAAAACACAGCTACTATCCCTAGTATCTAGGGTTTAGCAGCTAGTTCAGAACTGGAAAATAGAGAAAATCTCTCTAGAGTGGCAAAAACCATGGTCTCCTCCTATATCTGCATCTTCCTCTATCTCGAAGAATAGTAAAGTAGAAGCTGTATAAGAACATCTAAGACCAGTAGAAAATTTATAAGAATCCCTAGAGTGGGACCTAGTAGATATATACTATATAGATGGCTCTAAAGATAGTAAATTAAATGCAGCTGCTGTATGTAAAATAGGGGAGAGAAATAGGATTAAATATGCAACAAACTGGAATCTAGGACCCTATATGGAAATTATAAACGCAGAGCTTTATGCAGTCTATAGGGCCCTAGAACACCTAAAATAATAAAGACTAGAAGAGAAATAAGTCTATATCTTTATAGATAGCCAAGCGGCTATTAAGAGATTATAGCTTAATTCTCTTACAGGGGGACAAGAGCTAGTCTTTAAAATTACGTAAAGCTGTTCTTACTTAGCTAGTAAGGGTATCTCTATTAACTTTTATTGGGTTCCTAGCTATTTAGGAATCTATAGAAACGAAATAGCAGATAAGCTAGCTAAAAAGGGCCTCTCTAAAAGAAAACTATAATCTTCTTATACTTCTCTAGCCTACTTAGGGAGACAAGCAAGAGAAAAGATACTAGAATAGTAGAAAGACAATTGGCAACAGAATAAAAGTAAAGGAAAACACTATACTAGAATCTGTAAAGGAAACTACCCCTTTTCTTTTAAAGCCCCTAAGGATAAATATCCTAAAAGGCTACAATCGGCTCTCTTTCAACTAAAAGTAGGAAAAGGCTTCTTTAAATCCTTTTCTAAAACAATAGGGAAGGATAAAGAAGGTAGATGCTTTAGGGACTGTACCGCGGTACAAACCCCTACGCATCTATTACTAGAATGCAGACTATATTGGGAAGATAGAAAGGAAATACAAAGACAAATAGGCTCTTCTCTCTCCCTAAAGAAGCTCTTTTGCACAAAAAAAGGAAGAGGGGCGCTTTTTCTATTTCTAAGTAGGACAAAAATAGCTATTAGAAAGTGGCTAAGAGCAGTAGGATCTCTAAAAGGAGGTAACTCCTACTAGAGTCCTAGTAGATAGACTATAGAAAGCAAAAGAATAGAAATAAACTACAAATAGGACAGGAACAGGCGTTAGGATTACTTTTATTTCAATTTTTTCTAGTATTTTCCTACCGTTTTCTCACTACCTAATAGTTGCTAGCAACCTAGTATTTACTAGGAAGCTGTAAATCCCTAGTTAGGGATTTATAAACTACTAGGACATAGTTACTAGTATATATTAAGCTGCCTAGAAAGGATTCATATATATAAAACTATAGCGCCATAGCTTAGAGGCTGCATGCGTAGTATTATACGTAGTATAATACAACGGATATAAAAATAAAAATAAAAAAGACCTCCCTAGATTAAATATAGTCTACTCTAGGCAAACCTAGCAAGACTACTTAGCTTAGACGCCTTCTTAGCCTTATTATAGAAAACTACGCATATAGCGCTAATAGAATATATATAAGTCTGCGAGACTATATTGGGTATTATAAGAATAATATTAGCCTTTCTAGCTAGGTCTGCGATGACTATATTAGCCGCAAGTGTTAATCCTATCTTATTATTTTGCGTTATATTATTACCAAACGTAAATTAGTATAAGTATTGGCGGAATTTAGTATATTTAGTTATATTAGGGTCCGTAATAGAATATAGGTTTCCATTACTATTTAGGATACCTATAAGACGTAATAACTATTAACCTTTAGATAAATCTATAACCTATAACCGCTTATTAAAGCTAGTAGTATTACTAGCCTTAAACGTATAGTAGAGCAGGAATGCTATATTTAGCATAGACGCGTCTTTATTAATTATAGCATAGTTATCCTATTCCTTAAAATACTTAAGACAAGTATTAATGCCTGCCGCTATTTACTATATAATAGTATCCTACTTATAGACCTTAGTTTCCATTAAGCATATATAGCAGTAAAGAACGATAGGAAATTTAGTGGGACGGCCTTACGTAATTAGTACCTTATAGTCCTCTATAAGCGCATTATTAATTACCTTAGCTAGTATATTTAGTTAGTAATTAAGTAGTAATAAGACCTAGATTCTAGTAGGATCCTACTAAGGCAACCTAAGTTAATACTAGTATCGTACTAAAATAGTTAGAAAGGTTAATTTCCCAACACTACTAGGGCCTTATATTAGCAAAATACCGCCTATTATATATTTAAGCGCAGTATAGGCACCTATTTACTCTTTATTAAGTAGCAGTAAAACGGCCTTAAGGGTATTATTAACTAAGTTCTTCCTATACTTAGCAATATTATAGTTAAAGTAATTAATACGCGGGAGATCTATAAAGTTATTAAATAGCGCAATTTAGCGCTTAATATAGAAACTATTACCTCCTTACTATAGGTAATGTAGAGTATTAATTTTTCGGGAGATTTTAACCTTAGGGACACGCTTAGTTATAAGATATTTAATGCCCTATGCCGTAATTAGGGCCTTACTTAGGTTACTAACTATTATAAAGTTATTACTATTTAGGATATGCTCCAAAGTAAATATAGGGTTTAGTATAAACTTATAACCCACCTATAGTTAAAAAAATAAAAGTATAGTAATTATTGTAACGGAACCTTGTAGCAGGAACTACGATAGGCTCATTATTAGGCTAGATGTGTAGGAAATGCAAGTACAAAAGTCAACAACGTAATAATAACTGGTGGAGTGGTTGCCTAACAGATTAACTCTAATTATATTCTGAGAATCACTACAAGAAAGAAACTATCTAGGTAGGGACTAAGGGTCCTTAAATACACAACCGTACTCCTATAAAATCCTTCTTATACGTAATATACGTGTACTCTATCTACTCTGTTATAGATCCTATAGATTATATAGATTATACAGATTACCCCATATGACTTTGGTTACCATTCCTCGTTATATAGCTCTATCGGCTCCATCCTAGACCGTACCTAAATTAACTAACTAGCTTCTTTTAACTCCTCTCTAAGTAGTTATAATATTGTACTTAAAGCGTCTATAACACTATCTCCCTCCTCTTTATCTTTATTCTTAAAGATTTAAAATATCTCTAAGTTGTTTACTAGGGGTATAATGTCCGTCTAATTAATTTAGTTAATATTATTGCTTATTATACCTAAAGCAATTTCTTCTTCCTTAACTACTCGTCGTGCTCGCACTATTACTGCGATATTGTCTCTTAGTGAGATTATACCATCTCTATATTCTTGCTGTTCGAAAAAGGGGTTAGTTTATATTGCGTTAGCGAACCTATCTTTATAATAACCGTCCTTTTATTTAGAGTGCACTAAAGCGAATATTCATTCGTCCTATAATGTTTACTCTATCTCTAATGCTAAATATACGCGACCTATTGCTTTTAATAGTCGTCTGGTTCCCTAATTAATTTATTTTAGGGTCTTATGTTTAATCTGCTGCTGCGCGGCTAGATAATAAACTGTCTATTACTCTGGCGGAACTGCGCCGCTCTTATAATGCTGAATAAGAAGCTGCCGATGCTTAATAACGGGCTCTAGAATCTCGTCTTGCGGCATCCGCTTAATTAATCCGTCTTAAGAAGGTGCGTAAGAAGGTTCGTTCTAAGGAGTGGAAACTTATAAAATAAGGTTTATAGAAACTTAGTAATAAAAGAACGGATTCTCTTCTAATAGAGAAGGAAATAGATCTAAATAGCTCGGCAACTGCTCTTCTTAGGTCCCCCTTAGGTAACTTATTCTTTGGCGATCCTTTTTTGTTAATGCTGCCTAACCTAATCTCTTCCAATACTCCTGTACCTTTCCTATAGCATTTTTTAAATTTTCTAGTAGCTCTTAGGTAGTCTCGTTATAACCTATCCACTTAACCTTATACTATGTTTTATCGTCAATGTCCTTATAACTAACGATCTTCAAAACTTGCTATTTATCTTCTTCCTATCCTCTATACGTGTCTGCTTCGTAAACTAGTAGCTTAATATTCCTGTGTACTAGCTCTAGCATTGCAATATACTATATAGGGTAGATCTTTATTTTGGCTGGTAGGTTTAACTTAAACGTAACTAGTAAAATCCTCTATATAATTTCGAAAGGTCCTAGTCTAACATAGTTTAACTTCTTGCTTAGTCGTTAACTTTTAAAATTTTTATATAGTAGCTATACTTTATCTCCCTCCTTAAGATCTGGTCCCTTAGATCTCTTAGCATTATAGTACTTTTTTATTCTCTCTTATACTTTCTTTGCTAATTCTATAAGGTCTGCATAAAGATTTATTAACGTCTTTATTCTCTCTTTAGCTATACTACTTATTTTCTTTACTTACCGTAGTAATAATAATGTCCTTAGCTTATATCCATAATTCGCCTTAAATAGTAATATACCTATTCCTTCTTAAGGTGTTGCATTATATGCAAACTATATAACTAGTAATAGCGATACCTAATTATTCTATATATAATTAATATAATGCCTTAGATACTGTTCTAGTATCTAATTTAATTTTTCCATTTAACCGTCTGTCTGCGGATAATATGCGGTAGAAGTTACTGCTTAAACTCCTTGCTCTGCTAAGAATACCTCCTAGAATACTGCTACGAATCTTAGATCTCTATCCGATATAATCTTACTTAGTGCTCTATATTTTATAAATACTTCTTTAATATAGATTCTAGCGACATCTTCCGCTAAGATTTCTTTTATATATGCTATAAAGTATCCCTACTTTGTAAGCTTATCTACTATTACTAAGATCGCGTTATAATCTTATCTGGTAATAGGATCTCTTAATTTTAGTAACTTAATAATAAAGTCCTATAATATAACCTCCTATAGTCTCTCTGGTGTTTTAATAGGTTATAGCCCTCTATATAGCTTATACCTTATTAGTTTATTTCTTTAGTAATCTAAATACTTTTTAGTAACCTTTCTGGCTATCCTCTAGATCCTATTAATAATATACTCCTCCTAAAGTCTTAACACTAAGCCCGTAGCTTTATTATGTCCTTAAGTTAGTCCCTTATAAAAGTCTTCTATAAACTGCTCTGCTATACTTTTTAGGATGTACTTCGCTTCTTGATTTTTGTATATATCTATTTATAAATCTTCTAGTTATGCTTTTAGAATCCTTTATACCTAAAAGCTTTCTAATATCTTATAGACTTTTTCTAACTCTTCCTAAGTTGCTATAATTTTCGGATAATTATACCTAATTAATCCATCTATGTCTTTTTATAGTAAAGCCCCTAATGGCTTCTTATTGTTCTATAGTTTAGCTTTACGACTTAGAGTATCTGCCCTTATATTATCTATACCCTTAGTATACTAAATCTTAAAATAGTATTCCGCAAGCATCTCTGCCTATCTAACCTATCTTTAATTAAGTTCCTTTATTGTTAGGAATCCTATTAGATTCTTATAATCCGTCTTAACTATAAATAGTTTCTCTGTGCCTTGCAAGAATGCTCTCTATTTCTTTAATGCTGTAACTATACCTAATAACTCCTTATTATAAATGTCATAGTTTAACTCTAGTGGTGTTATCTTCTAACTGTAATATGCTACTAGGTGCTATCTATCTTAATATCTTTATATAAAGTATGCCCCTAGTATATAGTCTAATATATCTATCTCTATAACCGTCTCTAGTCCTAGTTAATAGATTTTAAGAACTGGCTCCTAGGTAAACAACTCTTTAACTTTCTTAAAGAGTTTTCTTTATTCCTCTCCCCATACCCATGGTTCTTCTTTCTTTATTAATCGCGTAAACGGCTTAATATTCTTTAACTATTATGCTATAAACCTTCTGCAGTAATTACAAAACCCTAAAAACAATCTTAACTACGTAACGTTCTCTAGTTCTTACCAATTCACTATGGCCTTAATCTTCTTTAAATCTATGCTAAGTTAGCCTAGTTTAATAATAAATCTAATAAAATCGGTCTTCCTAGTAAAGAACTCGCATTTCTTAATTACTACTAGCATCTATTCTTCTTATAGTCTCTTTAAGACCTATTTAACGTGTTCTCTGTGTTCTTCCTTAGTTATTAAGTAGATAATAATATCGTTAAGGTATACCATAATAAATTCATCCAAGTGCTCTCCTAATATATTGTTAATATGCTTTTAGAATATTACTAGTGCGTTTATAAGCCTAAATTGTATAACTAATGGCTTATATAGTCCTTTCTTTAACCTAAAGGCTGCCTTCTATTCGTTGCCTTCCTTAATTCTAATCTAATAGTACGCCGATCTCAGATCTATCTTCGTAAAGATTTACGCATTACCTATTCTATCTTAAATCTCGCTAATTAAGGGTAAAAGATACCTATCCTTTCTAGTAATGCTGTTTAACTGTCTATAGTTAATACACAGCCTTAGTTTGCTATTTTTCTTTAGTACGAACAGTACTGGATAATCTACTAATAACTATAATGGTCTAATATATCCCTTTTATAAGTTCTCCTAAACAAACTCTTTTAGTACTCTACCTTCTTCTTTAGTAAGCTTATAGATTAGAAAGAACTTTAGACTTATTCCTAGTTCCAATTCTATCTTATAGTCCTATACTATATACTTTAACAGCTTTTTACTTTCTAGTAACTATAGTTTCTTGCCATACTTATAGTATCTCTTTAGTATATAACTTAGTCCTTTTTTTATTTCTTTATAAGTTGCTCCTACTTAGTACTATACTAACTTGGCTTATTATTACATTTTATAGCGTTAAGTATCTCTAATATTAACTTAACCTGTAATCTAATCGATCCTTAGATTGTATTCCTATAACTAAGGCATCCCTAATACTGCCTTATCCCTTCCTAATAGTAGGATATCGAAAGATATCTTAATTTATCTCCCTTTAATAGTTATCTAAATAGGTCCTATTTTAAGATTAATAATACCTCCTCCATAGGCTATCGGATCTCCTAAAATTGTTACTAATAGGTAAGGTTCCTCCTTTTGTCTATAAGGTAATTCTATTCTCTTAACTACTACTAGTAAGATATAGTTCCTTATTACTCCACTATCTATTAGCGCTTTGAACTGCTAATCTTACTATTTAACTTATAAATTTAGGTGTTGTCCTTAAATTCCTTTAAGGGTCTAAGGCTCTACCACTAGCTCCCTCTAGTCCTATAGGCCTCTACTTTTCCTAACTATTAGCTGCTTAATCCTATTACACTTAGCTCATTCTTTAGCTAATGCCTAGTTCACTTTTTATCTTTAATATACTATAGATACATGTTTTCTAGGCATTCCCACCACTATTGTCTATCTAAGCATTCTTCTATAAGGAATCTTCCTAGTTAAAGTACTAAACTTCCTTCCTCTTNGACCTCTGCTGGATGCCATCTATATATATATTTGGCATTCCTATACTATCGCTTGTCTGTCATCCAGTATATCCTTATAGGGTATTTCCGATTCTTTTCTTTTAGATTCTTATACATCTTATATATGTCGTCTATATACGCAATCTATGATAACGTGTAGTGTACTAGGTGCTTTAGGTTAACTCTTGGCTCGTCTTTATCTTTAAGTTTAAACCTCTATTATGCTAATCTAAACGTTATAACTTTATTTATAGGTATTAAGATGCGTCTCTTACTTCTCTAGTCCTCTAAACGTTCCTCTAGATCCTTTAACGTTATAATTAAGGCTCCTTTAATATAATTTATGGCCTTTTTTATAATTAGGTGGTCCTAGATAACTTTCTTATCTAACCATATATAGAAATCTTCCCACTTATTATTATGCCTTTGCCTATACTACTTTTAGTATAGCTACTAGAGTATATACGGCTTGTCCGTAAGGAAGTATCTTCTTATTACTATATTATAACAGCCTTTTATATATTGTTTTTTAAACCTAGTTAGGATTCCTAGATCCTCTTTATCTTCTAATTTAGTAAGCCACTTAGCTCTTAGTATACCTACCCTAGGCCTATTAGTAATTCTTTATACTAGTGCTCTGTCCTTTATACGTCCTAATATACTAGATCTCTTATCTAGTTTCTGTTCTTACTATGCGATGATTCTTTGTCTAAACTCTTCTATAGTTTCTTTTAGTTTGCGTCTTGCGCTTAGATTCTCAAAGTTCTCTTACTTCTTAATCTTAGTATTAACTCTTTGATCTTTAGTCCGAATAATATATTTTACTAGTAAGTCTTTTAGGTCTATATATTCGTCTCTTAGTTTAATTACTGTTTACGCTATAGATTCTCTAATCTATAAAGAAGCTCCTTACCTCTTACTTATGGGTGTCCTAATTTATACTCCAAATTCTTGACCCTTTAGATTCTTTAATCCTGAGCTTGCTTCTAACTTAAGCTTTGCTCTAGCCTTAGTCCAACTAGGCTTACTTAGTATTCTTATTTTATCTTAAGAGTCTTAAATCTCACTTATCTCATCTTAAGAGTTTTATACCTTTAGGAAACTTCGTCCTAAGCTTATTTATATATTACTAAACTAAGCTATTGCTCTGCTCTATCAGTTATTGTCTATTATAGGTCCTTAAGCTTACCTTATCTCATCTTAAGAATCTTAGTTATCTCTTATCTCGCTGTAAAAATCTTAAGCCTTTAGCCTTTTGCCTTTATTGAGTGCTAAAGTGGTTCGCTATCCTACTTCTCTTGCGTCTTATAAAGCGATAGACATTATATCTAGTGGTGTCTTAATCCCCACTAATGTTCCCTATTCTGTAGTGGAATTATCCTCTACCTCTAGTATAACATCTCCGATGGCTGCGTGTCCCCAGTAGACCGCTTTTATTGCCTTATTATTACGGAATGCTTCGCCTATATTAAAATCATCATCCTTAATATTTAATCTGCGAGCTGGTTTATTAGTTCCTCTATATCCTATAGGTGCTGGCTCCTATAGCTAATAGCTTACGCTATACTTAGCGTCCTTATAAATTCGGCATGCGTTATTATAATAAAACGTAAAACTTCTAATTAAATATTCTTTTGTTCCTCGCAGTATATTATCGTCCCTCTATATATGTATATCGTCTGCTAGTCTTATGCCTTTTACTATATAGTAACTCTACCTACTTCTATAGTCTCTAACGTAATAACCCTATTTTCCGTAATTTATATAAGCTCCCTTTTTAAACTATTTTTCTTGCTATAGAGTCCGCCTAAATGTCTTCTACTGTTAAGATCCCTAATTCGGCCTCTGCTCCTTAGACCTTTAATTACTTAATCCTTATCCTCTAGGTTTCTATAGTTTCTTACTCTAATTTTTATAGGCTTCTCTAGTACTACTTAGGTCTATTAGCTTTACGCTATACTATAGTTTCTAACTTAGCTTTTGTTATTGCGTACTCTGCGCCTTATATAACTATAAAACTCTATCCTAACCTCTCTTAGCCTATTCCCTTTGGTAGATCTAATTGTTAATCTTAATTAACTAATTTAATAGTTCCCTTAGGGTGTCCGTATCTTCTATTAGAATAATTACGTCCTAGACTTTAGCCTTAAGTCCTTACTTATACTGTGCCATAAGCGCCTTATTATTCCACTCTACTTATATTACTAGTGTCTAGAACTATGTTATATACTTAATTACTAAAGTTTATTATATGAGGTTCTGGAGTTTTCTTTCTGCTATAGTTATTTCTTCCAGGTCTCCAAATATCTGTATAAGTCGCTCTGCGAATCCTTTCTAACTTAAGAATATAAATCGCACGTCTTAGTTAGTGGTCGTTATTCTATTTGCCTATATCTCCGTAAGATAAGGTTTAAACCACTTAAGTGCTTTTCCTAATAAGAATAGTCCTATATAGGCTATCCGATTTACAGGTATTGGTAACTTTACTCCTTTCTGCGAGACCTTAAAATATATCTGCGTAAGAAATCCTTTAAGCTTTAATCTTTCCCCTATAAATCTCTTAATTAATAGTAGCTTAATTTTTGCCGCTCCTATCCCGTTAAGTCTTTCTTCTAACACTATATTGTTAGTTATTAACTAGTTAACTATCTCTTGTAATTATCCGACCGTTACTGGTTGCTAAGAGTTAGTATCTGCCATGCTGGTGTCGTTACCTGATCTTAAAGTAGTTGCTACCGTTAATAGCGTTGTAGTGGCTGCTTTTAGTGGCATGTTGTTTGACTTCTTATATTAATACTATAACTAGGTAGTAATTATATAACGGAACCTTATAGCAGGAACTACGATAGGCTCGTTATTGGGCTAGGTATGTAGGAAATATAAGTATAAAAGTTAAC
This sequence comes from Cenococcum geophilum 1.58, assembly GCF_001692895.1. NCBI lineage: Eukaryota > Fungi > Ascomycota > Dothideomycetes > Gloniales > Gloniaceae > Cenococcum > Cenococcum geophilum. The sequence goes on from NW_027137587.1 coordinate 437,916, forward strand.
AACGTAATAACAACTGGTGGAGTGGTTGCCTAATAAATTAACTCTAATTATATTCTAAAAATTACTACAAGGAAGGAACTATCTAGGTAGGGACTAAGGGTCCTTAAATACACAACCGTACTCCTATAAAATCCTTCTTGTATGTAATATATATGTGCTCTATCTACTCTATTACAGATCCCATAGATCGTATAGATTATATAGATCACTCCACGTGACCTTAGTTACCATTCCTCGTCACATAGTTCTATCGGCTCCATCCTAGACTGTGCCTAAATTAACTAACTAGCTTCTTCCGACTCCTCTCTAAGTAGTCATAACATCGTACTTAAAGCGTCCGTAACAATTATAGCCGGAGCTAAAGGGAGTAGTATTAATAATAACTCCTTTTTAGCTAGCCTAGCTATTTGCATCTTTACCTAGGAATAAGATATTAATAATAGAGTTAGTATAAAGGGTAAGACTATTAACTATTTAGATAGCAGTATAGTAGACTTAGTCTACGCTACTTAAAAAGGTAATAAAATAAATAATAGTAGGTACCTAGGGGTTCTAATTAACGGCCTTAAGGCTTATAACTACGGTATAGAACTAAACCATAAAATACTTAAGGACGCTATTAAACTAATACCTTATAGGGATTTTATATAATAGTTAGTCCTTTATTAAGAGCTATATACTAAGCTAAATATTTATATTATAGTTCTTCTACTAGCGACCTAAAGAATTGTTAACGCTTTACTATTATAGGCTCGCGATATAACTATTAAGCTATTTAGTGCCTAGCGTAAAGAAGTAGATAATAACTATAGGACTATTTAATAGTATATCCCAAGCTTTATAGATTTACGGTATAAATAGGCTGAAGTCCCTATTAATAAAGAAGTACTTACTAAGTAACGTACGCGTACCTAGTATAAGTTTATTAGAGGCGATAATAAACCTAATATAGTAAAGTTATAGGGTTATAGCATCTTACGGGAGAATATAAATAAGATGCTTAAGCGTGGTTAGATGTAATAGTTATTAAGTAACTAAAGAAGTAGTATTAGCAGTATTAACCTTAACGTCGCTAGTAATGTTAGTATTTATAAATTAGATAAACGCCATCTTATATAAATAATAAGTAGGCATTTTACTGGTTTTATAAGACACCTAGAATGTAATACTATATACTATAATATACTCTTTAATAATTTATATAATAAACTAAACTATAAGGTAGTTATTGTTTGGAAGCTAGAGTATATTTAAAGGTTTAGCTATTATAAAATTGCTATCCTTTATATAGGTATCTAGATTATTTATTAGGCTATCCGCTACCAGATAAAAGCTAGCTATATTAAGAGGTTTAGGTAATAGAGAGGTAGCAGCTATACTTAAAGCGGTAGTACCTAGTATATTTACCTTGCCTAGAGCGGTTACAACGTCTATCGCCCAAATTAAAGTAGGTTTACTTATATAATTATTAATATTATGCCCTATAACTTTATAGTTCTTATATACCTAACTATAGAAGATAGTTTAATAGTTTAGGGAGCTATAGTTTAGGTAAGTCTACTTCTTCTTACCTAATAGCTAGGGATAGTCTCGCTTTCTATAGCCTATAGTACTATATTAGTTACACGTTATACTAAAATAGTTACTCTTAAAATAACCGGCTTCCCTATAATTATTATATATAGGGTTAAGGTAGTTAGCTTTAAAATAACTAGCTTTACTATAGCTATAATAAAGTTAAGAAACTTTCTTAAGAGGATAATTAGCGTGTATATAGCCGGTGGGTAGATAGAGATAGCATTTTAAAGCGTTGTTAGCTAAAAGGTATAAACTACTAAGCTTTAAAAAAAGAAGCTTATTAAATATAGGGCCCTTACTATTACCTTATAAGATACCGGAGCCTATAGCTGCTATAGTTAAGGTAATCTTAAAAACTATAATATCCTTAGCAAACTTTTTGTGGTTATAGATATAGTTAACGTTATAAGTTATAAAATAATTAGTAGGTAGATCCATTTTAGTAGCAGGCTATATTAAGTAGTAGTCTATATAAATATATTAGTAAATATAGATTCTCTATTATATAGCTAAGGCCAAAGATAAGGTAGCTAACTTACTACGTTTTAAGGCTCTATAGCTTAAATAGATTTATAGAGGCACTAGTTATAGAGGTAGATGCTAGTAGGGTAGAAGTAAGGGTAGGTAGTTAATAGAGTTAGGTTAACTAGTAAAGGTAAGGAAATAAAGCGCGCCCTAATAAAATTATATAAGTAAGGCCTTGGTAGTAAAGTATATAATTATATACTTTATAGGTTAAATACGTATAAAGGTAAATCTATAGTAATAAGACTAACCTATAGAGGAAGACGCGGTATAGTGTAAGTTATAGGGACTACTTTACCTAGCCTATCTCTTAATATAGGCTAGGTAATGGTCTAGTACTATTAAGCTTTTATAGTTTATAATGTAAGTATATAGATATATAAAAGGGTAAGGGAAAAGAGAAGTAAGTAGTAAAGTAAAAGTACTTTACTATAGGTAGGCTAATTATATTATAGGTAAACAGAAACTTAAATATTATAATCTATTAAAAATATTACTAATAAGTATAGCTTACTACTACTAGAAAGTATAAGTCTTTTCCTCCCTTAATTAGTAAGAGAAAAGGTATTATTAACTAAACAATTTCTTACTAGAGTACTAGGTGGGGAGCGGGATATTATAAAACTATATATAGTTTTAAACAGATCTAAAATAAAGATATTAAATTTAAGAGACTCTAATATAATAAATACTATAGTAGAATATTAACCTCTTATATAATACTAAATAGATAAATAATAAGATAAGTTAATATTGCTAAGCGGCTANATNCTAGTATATANAACATNTNTACTGTNTTAAAATNCCCTAAAATNCNNNAAAATNCTATAAAATNCTATTAATTATATAAACTTATAATATAAGATATAAAACCTCCTACTACCTTTTATAGTAGATATACGTTTAAATAAGCACTAGATATTTATATATAGACATAAATCCTATATACTAGATAATTATTATTCTAAATAGACTTATCTAGTAGGCCTTTAAGTACTATATAGTGTAATAATAATACTAGCGATTATAAAGTGAGTATAATATATTGCCGTCTACTAGAAGTACTACCTATTATATATTAAGTACTTTATAGTAATAGAGTCCATATATATAGATATAGGCTAGCCCTTTAACTCTAGTAGCGTATATATCTACTAACTTTATATAATAATAAGAAATATAGTAATGCCTATAATAAGTATAATACGTTACTATTTACTAAAAATACTACCTGTTATATAGTAAATACTTTATAGTAATGGAGCCTATATATATAAATATAGGCTAGCCCTCTAACTCTGGCGGCGCGTATATATACCAACTCTATATAATAATAAGAAATATAGTAACGCCTATAACCTCCTATATTTTACTATACCATAATAACTAGTTACCCCTTTATAGGCACTTAATAAATTACTTATATTAAAAACTATAAGAGTTTAGTAGTATTAGACCGCTACCTAGCCCTAAATAGGCTGGGTAGGGTAGTCCCTATAAGTTATATAATTATGCCCTTATTTAACTGTATAGTACTAAGTCTAGCTATATTTACCCTAACTAGTAGCAGTAAACTATAGCTAATTTTACCTCTATACGGGCACGTGTGGGCAATTATAAAATTTACCTCTTTACCTTTTTTTAATTAACTTTACTTATTCTACCTTTTATTTCTTCTATAACTAACCTCTAACTATATTTAATACTAGAGTTATACTAGTATAGCACTAGCCAGTTACTATATAAAGCCTTTTTACTTTAATAGTTACCTTCTACTTAATATATGCTGTAATATTATATATACCTAACTAAATAAGCGACTTAATAATAATGTAACTATAGGTAAAGCTAGATATATAGTATAAGGCGAACCTAAAGCTAACTAAAGATATAGATATTGCTTAAGGCTTTAGAATAAGTATTAAAAACTATAATAGACTAAAAGAGAGTGTTAAAGATATTATAATTAAAGTTAAGCCTAAGCACGTAATATATTGCGGTAACTTTATAATAATAAAAAAAGGGTATATTAAGGAGTTTTATAAGTAACTTTTATAATTTGCTAATACTCTACCGGATTAGAAACTATAGGTAATTTTAAAAATTATAAGAAGTACTTATTCTAATTATATAAGGAGGGTACTAAGTACCTCTAAGAGTAGGTATACTCTATATAAATATATATTACCCCTAAAGACTAAAGTATAAGATAAGATAACGCCACTTTAGCTACTATATGCGATATAGCCTATAGACGTTACTATAACCCTACTATATAGTATCCCTTTGCCTTAACCAGCAACTTTAGTAGTAAGCAATATAATTAATATAGAAGATATTAAGATTGAAATTTAATCTATAGGCTTAATGGGTAGGTTAATAGTTAGGGTAATTTAAGTCTTATATCTAATAAGCAGAAACCTATATATAGCTCTAGGTAAGCTATAAGAGGAACTGCAAGCCTATATAGAGCTTAATATTAACAGTCCGCCTAAAAAAAAATCTATATATCGCTATAGAGATATAAAAACCTTATAATACGGTTAGAGGGTATACTTATTATAGCTTTTAGTGAAATAGTAAGAAATAGTATAAAGGAGGCTATGCTTATAGTATTACTCTTACCTCTTAGCTTAAACTTCTAAGTCGCTACTACTAATAATACACCGCTAGCTATTAAATTTAAGATACCTAGACGTAATAGACGTAGCGTAAAAGATAGCTAGTAAGTCCTAATGCCGCGTAAGGCTAGCGGCAAGAGTAAACTAGGAAAAGGTAAGAAGTAGAGTTATTTAGGATTAGCAGTATATAGCTCTAATAAAAATAGTAAGGGCGAGCCTATTAGATATAAGAAATTAGATAATAGTAAGACTAAATTAGGTAGATATAATAAGTGGCCTTAACTAAGATTAGTAATAAGTGCCCTAGTAAAAAATAATAAAAGCAAGCCGGCTGCGCCTAGGAAGTTAAATAATCGCAAGGCTAACCTAAATAGAAGTAGGAAACGCTCTTAAGTAGAATTAGCGGTAGGCACCCTTATAAAAAACAGCAATAATAAGCCGGTTATACGTAGAAGGTAATTAGTAAAGGGAAGATGTAACCTATCTGCCTATAAGCCTATATTAGCGAGTAATAGTGGTATTAGAGAAATTGCTATAAATAATAGCAAATCGCCGCAATTTATTACTAAATCTAAAGGTATATACTAGCCTAACGATATAATAAACAACCCTACTACTATATTACTAACCGTTAATATCCCTTAAGATATTACCATAGAGGATAGTAAATTGCCGTAACGTGCTGGTGGATATAATAATTAGTTCCTATATTACACTAACTCTAAGAATATAGAGAGTGGAGATAAAGATAAGGATTTAGTTAATAATAACGACTAAGACGTAAATATAAAGGAAGAACTTAACTAGTAAACTTTCTTAGCCTAGCTCTATAAGGCTAGGAAGGATAACCTAAATAGTATACTAGCGTATATAATAGAGGCGGATCTTTTACTTACTCTAGAGTATTTCCTATTTATCTTATTAAAAGCACTCTTTAAGACCGCCCTAATTAAACTCCCTAATTGGGGCCTTATATTAGGCTTTAAATTTAGCCTATATTAAGTAGTATATATAGCTTAGGTATTTAAGTAAAAGAGGACGATTAAAGGAGGTAGTATTTATATAGATAAACCTAGCGCAGGTAAGACTGTATAAATAATTACTTAATAGCTAATAAACTACTTTTATTATTAGAATATAATAGATATTTAAGAGGTCTAAGCTGCTAGGAATATAACCCATTACCTACCTAAGATATATCCACTAGATTTAAAATGCCTATAGGTAGTAAAGCAGCCAATTATATACTACTACAAAGATAACTTTAAGAAGCTATACCCTATAGACCTATAGCGAGGCTACTTAGTCGTCCTTATGCTAATTTTAGGCCTACTAGGATTCCTAAAGGACGCGAGTATAATATTATAAGACGGCGCGATTATAAAGCGCCCTAACTCGCCCTAGATTATAATTCTCGCCCCTAGTTATAATAAAGTTAAGATATTTAGTAAACTAAAAAAGGATAAATAGCCGTAAATCTATAAGGCTTTTAAGTAGATTAATAAGGAATAATAGGAGAATAATAATAATATATATCTAATTAGTAAGGCTCTTCTATTATACCTATAGGGTAAAGCTAGGTTTAAGAATAATTATAGTTTTGCCCCTAATATAATAGAACTATTAGCGCTAAGACACTTAACCTAATTCCTTTTAATTACTACGCGAAATTGTATTACTATATAACTAATATGCGGGTTTATTACTATATAAACTAATATATAAAAATACTTAAATAGCTAATCCCCTAGAACGTATTAGAAATTAAAGAGTGTAATATAGGTTAGGTGTATTCTCTAGGATAAATACTACTTAAACGCAACTAGTAGAGTTTTAATGTCGTTTATTAAGGATATAGTTAAGGAGTACTATATTATATATAATTGTAGCCCTACTATATAGGGTATATCTAGTACGCTTAATAATAGAAACCTAATATAACTAATGTGGTTTATTATAGTAGGATTAAAGAGGCTAGAGTGGGAAGAAGTTAATAAGCTAAAGGGAACGGAGTTTAAAGTACTACTTAAGCTTAAAGAAGAAAATATCTAGCTAAAGAAGAAGGAATTTAACTATTTTTATAAGGATGCGAAGACTAACCTAGTTAGAGTAATAGTAGATAGGAAATTTAGTAAACTAGCTATATTTTTCTATATAGTTATTCTAATATTTTAAATACATAGAGGGGAGTTAATACTCTAGTTTAACCAGTAAAAGCTTATCCTAAAGAATAGCTATCTTAAATTAGTTATATTATAGGCCGACCCTAATAATACTAAGGCGGCTATAATTATAGCTATAGAGGACTAAGTAAGAATAGAGTATAGGCGCTAATATAAGGAACTTCTAGCTATATAGGAGGAAGATAGCAGCGATCTAAATACTAAATCTAAGATACTAAAACTCACCTAAGCCGAGTTATATACTAACGCGAAAATAGTAGTAAGTATAGCCTATATTGTCTAATACTAGGACTAGTATACCCCTATTATAATTAAGTTTAATAAGTCTAATAAGTCTAATAATAAACGCTTAAAAACTTAAAGTTATATACTTAAGGACCTAATTATTATTAAGTAGACTACTAACCTACTTAGTAAGGAGTTCACTAATATGCTTAACCGCTATTTTTAATAAAATATAAAGTTCTTTTAAGCTAAAAAAATTTATAATTATATTTATGTCAAAAAACAAATAGATGGTTTAGTATGTAAGATTATTATTACTACTTACTTACCTTTTATACTAGCTTATTAGTTTAATAGGCTATATAAAGAATATAGTAAAGATAAGGTGCTCTGCTATATAGCCGGTATATCTAATATTAAAAAGGCTAAGGCTAGGTAAACCTTTAATACTAATAACTCTAAGTAGATCCTACTTTGTACCTTTATATTAATTAGGCTGTTTATTAACCTATAGCGTATAAATTATACTATTATAGTTAAGCTAAGCTATAAGCTCTTGGAGGTAAAGTAACTATTTACTTAGATAGATTAATAAGAACAGACTAAGCCCGTTTACTATAGTACTATTATAGCTAATTAGAAGTTAAGTATTAAGTAAAGGATATTAAAGTTAACTAAATTTACGTTATTACTGTATAAGTTAGTATATAATAATAATTCATTGCTTAACGTCCGATTCGGATCCCTATTAGGCCCACGCGGACTACTCCTTATTTACATATAGGGAGAAAACTCAACTTAAGAAAGACTCAACTTGAGAAAACCCCGTGATCTATCTCCCTGCCTTTTAGGACTCGCCTATAAGGCGCCTACAAGGCGCCTGCGAGTCACCTATAGTGCTCCTACTACCTTACTTTTTAACCTCCTTAAGAACCACTGCTGCCGTAATAAGCCTACGGACGCGCTAGTATTATATACTTTACTCTACTACTATAGAGTTATCAGGGGGCGCCTATTACTCGCCCCCCCGCTATTTATTGCCATTTCCTTTACAACCTAGAACTAGTTTAGTACATTTTAGCTAATAAGCTACTAGGTAACCGCCTTAAGGCCTTTTTATATTAAGAGCAGTGTCTTATAGTTCTCTGTGCTAGCTACTAAGAGTATTACTTCTTAGTTAGTGCGTAGGGGGCATAACAGTATTACATGTTTTGGTGTCTGTCTTGGCCAGCTATATTTATATCTTAGGCTACCTACTAGGACACCTACCCAGTAGAGCTAGTCTTTTAGTCCTATTATTCCTGTTCTTAAGAGTATTACTATTATATTTTCTACCTTTATTAGGCCTTCTTAGAGCCCTAAGGTGTTTACCCCCTATAGCGTTAACCATGCTACGGCTTAGGTTCCTCTTACCTTAGTTAGCCTCTATACTACCTTTAACTCCCATACGCCTCTCCAGCGTTAGTCTAGCCAGTATTATATTACGGTAGATATTTTCCCAGCGTTCTTTTATACTCTATTTTAGCTTTTTTCTCTCTCTTACTATTATCCTTACTGGCCTTTTACGCGTCTCCCTTTCTCCTTTATATAGGCCTGGTCCCTAAAGCAGTACTATTCTTCTTTTACTTTCTTTACCTGTTTCTCTAATATATCTTCCCTACTTTAGGGTTATTAGTTTGTTCTCCTATAAGGCGCCCTAGGGTCCCTCTATAGTTTATTTAGGCGTATCTTAATATACTTTATAATATTAGAGTTACGTTTCTTTTACACCCTTTATATTGCAGCGGCTTTAATATATAGTTATAGGGGGGGAATATTAGCTTCCTTCTTAAGCAGAGCTGTGGCCGTTTACTTATATCCGCCTATTATACTCTAGAGGCAGGCTATTTAGACCTTTTGGAGTAGTTTAAGGAGTAATTTAGGGGGGCCTTTCTTAGATTCTCTAATGTCCTAGATACTAGACCTATATGTTATAGTTAGCCGGATAACTGCTATATATAGTAGGCGTGACCTCTAAAAGCATGGACCCCATATAGATTTAACGATCCTAGATAGTGCGATATACTATACTTAGCCCTTATAGGCCGCTTGCGCCGCATATACGCTCCACTAGAGCTTACTATCTACCTATACTCCTAATACTCTTAGGCCCTAAACTAGTTAACCCCTAAAGCCTTAGATGCGAATTATATACTAAAGATCTATAGATTGGTTGCGTTTTCTTATAAAATAGATTAGCTAGTATTTCTTTAGTAAGAATTGAATTCTATATCGTCTTACCTATTCTATATAGGTATTATATACTTTCTTTAGTATTCTACAATTCTCTGCGGCTATTAGTCCGTATATAATTAGGTTTATATTATTAATAAAGCCTATCCCCTAGGTCGCCCCTTCCTTAAAGGAGTTAAGTAGGTTACTTATAAAGAAAAGGAAGAGTATAGGCAAGAGGGGTAATTTTTATAGTATTCCTGTTGTAACTATAATAGGGGGGCTTTAATATCCGCTAAAGACCAGTAATATTTCTTTTTAACTTATAAACCCTTAAATAAATTATATAATCTATTCTAGGAAGCCTTTTACCCTAAGGATGTATAGGAGACGCTCGTGGGGTATATTATTATAGGCGCCACTAATATCTAGGCTAAGCATTAATACTATAAAGTCCCTTCGCATCGCCCATGCAGATTTAATAGTAGTAGCGAGTAGCGTAAGTGCTAATAGTGTTAAGCGGTTCTTTCTTGCCCCCATTTAGCTNTATNGTAGTAGGGNNTNTTNCTNNNCCGTATCTNCTATATAGTCNNCTATTACCCTTTCTAAGATCTTGCTAAGGGTATTCTCTAAGGCAATAGGGCGGTAGCTCCCTAGGAGTAAGTAGTCTACTTTGCCNTCTTTATATAGGATAAACGTTATTATAGCTCTTTTAAGTCTTAGGTAGTAGCCTATTATAAAGTATACTCTAGCTATATCCGCAAGCTAAGGTGCTATTAGTGGTCCGCAGGTCTTTAGGGCTTTATTTGGGATCCTATTTAGTTCTAGTACTATATTATTTAAAAGGCGGCTAATGGTTCTAGCCATTTCTTTAGTTGTTATATCGCTGTCGACCCTTAGGTAAGTCACTAGTGCTTTACCCGTAATATTGCTAAGGTCTACTAAAGCTAGTTAAGGGAAAAATCTTTCTATAAGGATCTTTGCCTTCTTATTATTGTCGCTTATGGCTAGTAATTCACCTAATCTTCACAGGGGCGAAAGGTGTGGGTCTTCTACTAAACGTCCCGCCTTTTTTTTTTTTTTTACCTATTTTGCTATCCTCCAAAGACCTTTATTATAGGGGAGGCTTAGGTTAATAATATGCTTATTTATAAACCGTCTCCAGCTATTCCTTACTTCTTTTTTTAGGGTATTCTTTAGCTAGTTTCTTGTGTCTTTATATTATCTCTCGTCTTTAGAATTATAGCTGCTTATGTATTTTCTTCTTGCTCGTCATTGGCTGGCAATAAGAATTGCACATTATACGGACCATGCGTATCGCGCGTAGGGGCCCGGTTTTAAGACCGGGCAGTATTCTTTTAGCCCATTTTTAATTACTGCCTAGATCCTTTCTAGTCTTCAGTTAATTTCCTTAGGGGTAGCTAATAAGCCTCGCTCATTTAGTATTAGGTAGATTTCTTCTAGGTCTTAAAGTTATTATTTAACTGTGTTAAGGAAGCTGTCTATCTTAAGCTTTCTTATTATATATCTTTTACTATTTAATTACGCCTTAATATCCAGATCTAGCTATATCTAGATGGGGATATAGTCTAAGGCGAGTGCCTATTCTTCTTCGGGGTTATACCTTTTAAGTCTCTGGTATAGGCCTTCATCTATAAATATAAGGTCAATTATGCTTCTAGCAGTGCCTTATTACTATATAATTGCTCCTAGGGGGGTGGCCAGCTTACGGCCCTAGGTGTTTATAGCTCTTAGTAGGCACTCTACCTGTTGTTTAGCAGCAATATAGATACCCCCCTACTGCGGGTAGTAGATGTTTATATCTCCTAATAGGATAAACTCTGTGCCTTTAGTTTCTAGTAAGCTTATTACTAATATAATATTCTCTGTTTATGGGACCCCTTTAACCCTAGGGTTATATATATTAATAATCTGTACCAGTCCCCTATATATCTAGATTGTTATTACTATAATATCTGGGTTAACTACCTACTATAACCATAAGGACAGGCTAATAGCCTTACTAATTATAAAGCATACGCGTATAGCTGCTTTTGGTTTATATAGGAGCTAGAATCCTTAGGGGCAGTATATTAATTATATATAGGTATTGTAATACGGCTCTTGTATAGTAAGGATATAGTATTTCTCTAGGTCTAGGCTATCTAGTAAGGGCCTTACAAGACGGTGGTTTGTATTACCGCAGTTGTACTATATAATGGATAGGTGGCGGACCCCCGGCAAGGGTCCTTCGCCTCTTTTTTGTTCTTCACTTCTTCTATTTCCACTTTCTCTAGGATATTTAGAACTTCTATCTCTTATATCTACACTCTGGTTACTACTTATTTTATATAGAGCTTTCTATTCCCGTATCTTATGTTCCTACTAGCGCTTCTATATCTAAATCTGTTATTATCTCCAGTTCTTCCCCTATTCTTGCTAGTTGGCTATATGCCCTTTAAGAGTCGGCTATAAATATTATATTTGCCGTGTTAAGTCTAATTCTTAATTATTCTAGTCTTAAGCTTACTATAGCTGTCTATAAGGGTCTTCTTATAGGGCGTCCTCTCCCTTGTGTCCCCTGTAACCCTTATATCCCTATATAGTCTAGTGATATCGCGCGGCATCGCTTCTAGCCCGTTAAGGTTTGGGATAGCTAGCCTAGCCCCCTAGTATTAAAGGTAGGAAACGCTAAAAAGGCACCTGCGCCCCCCTAGCTTATTGCTTATTATTTCTATTTATATAACCTAGCGTATAGTTATTCCCGTAGCTATTAAGCCCTTACCTTCCGTCTCCTGTATTTAATACAGTCTTCTCTCTCCTATGCCTTGTGTGTGCTTTAGTGGTAGTTTACGCATTTTATTTAGTCTTAATTTAAGCAATATCTTGTATCGTAGGGGCCTATACAGTAGCCGCAGCACACCTATGCTATGCATGTGGATTAGGTATGTCCCTATTATATATAGCGATAGTATTATTCTAGGCGGAGTCTATAGTTATAGAGCCTTGTATCGTATATAAGGCCATTTATAATAATACCTTTTTAGATAAGGAGTTTTTATATTCTTAGTATATGTGTGCTAATAATAAGGGAGCTATGCGTTCGACCGGCGTCTCCCTAGCGAGTCTTTAGCGACCTTTATATTCTTTTATTATTTTCGTTATATACTTAGTTTATATTTTCCTATTATAGCCATTAGATTTGGGTAATCTCAAGTTCTGGTATAAGGCGTTCCATTTATTTTACTATCTTATATATAGTTACTGTATTATCCGCCTAGCGTCCCTTTTTTACCCTAAGGCTTAGGGGAACTACTAAGACTTTAACTAGGTAATTTTCGCGGAGCACCTTTATACTAATACGTTCTCCTAGCCTGTCCCTTACCCTTACGGCTTATTCCTTTACCTATTAGTCCCTTAGGGTAACTTTAATATCTCCGCTCCTAAGGTATTAGACTGCGATAGCGTTATAGACCTCTTTATAAATCTCTATAAGGACTTTTGTTTCTAATTATCCCCTAAGCCCCTTTACTTTTTCTATATTTAGTTATATTATAATTATATACCCAGATGTTATCTTTAGGGGGGTAGGTTCCCTATACTATAAAAGCGCAGCTACGGCGGCCTAGGTGCGGTTCGCCGGTAAGGAGGGATTTTATTTGTTTTTAATTTTGCTTAGCCGTTAGAGGATTTAATTAAGGGTTTGCTAAAGGGGCGCCTAAGGTTCGCTAGACTGGCGAAGCTATTCTGCTAGCTGTATTAGTTTATTATAGCTAACGATTGCTCCCCTATAACTACGGATACTAAACGCGTCCAATAGGCTTTATATTTTATTAGATGCCTTCTTAATAGGGGTCTTTCCACTTTATAGTGTGGTATTCGCCCGTTCTTGTTGTGGAGGGCCATTGCTAGGCGTGGTTCTAGTAGACGCGCGCGAGTACGAACCACCGTCGTTTAATGTGTGCCTTCCCTGCGATATATGCATTTTAGGGGGATTCTCTGGGTGTTTTTTCAGGGTTCTTTTGGTTAGTTTTGGTCTTTTTAGGCCGGGTGTAGCAAGAGCTCCAAAATCCGCGTTTAAGGGTCCTAAGTTAGTATATAAGGAGAAGGCTAATTTAAGCTTAAAAGTAGGCTAAGGTAAAAAGAAAGACACTAAGACTATTTAATGCTAGTAATAATTATAAGAGTATAATGGAACTGTAGATAGTTTTAAATACTATATATAGCCGCTATATAGCGAAACCTATTATAATTATATAGTGGCGTATATATAGGCTAAGGGATATATCTTCTAGTAACTTATAGGTAGTAGTATAGCGTATATAGTAAACTTAGTTAACCAAAATATTTTTAGTATTATTATTTTTAAGAGAGTATTAAGCTATAGCTTATAGCACTTTTATTATTAAGGTAGCGTTTAGCCATAAATTATATTATTATTATTAGCGGTGTAGTATATAGCCGTAAAATGCAACTAAATGCGGCTAAATGCTAAAATTGCTTAATTAGCATAAACCTAATTTAAGATACTAGTAAAAATTTTAATAATGCCGCCCCGCCCCCTATACTTACTAATATTAATAAAATATATGTAAAATATAAAATATATTATTTTTATTAATAATATTAAATTTATAAAAATTATACTTTTTTATACGCTTAGTAATATTAATAAAGCGTATATAAAATACTAAAATTATGAAAATTATATATTTATATATGCTTAGTAATATTAATAAAGTGTATATAAAATATTAAAATTATAAAAATTATACTTTTATATATGCTTAGTAATCTTATAGTTAGCACTTAGTAGCTAAATGCTAATACTTAATTATAAATGCCGCATTTGGTAGCTAAATGCTAGGAAATGCTAGAAATGCTAGAAAATGCTAAAATAGTAGAAAAGTAAAATTAAATGCTAGTAAATTTTTTCCTGACGTAGTAGGGGCCTTATCCTTAGGAGCCTTGTCCTTAGCAGCCTTATTAATTGGCTTGTCCTAAAAGCTTACTATATTAGCACTAAGCTAAGCTCTATTCTTCTACTAGGCAGTCTTTAATTATTAATAGTTTTAATATATGTTAACCAGTTAATATATAGATATTACGTAGTCCTTAGCCCAGTCGTATTTATCAAATTCGACCCTCTACGTTAAGGCCTAATTTGGTAATACTGGCTTTACTACTAGCAGGAAGTCTCTAATTACTTAGTCGCCGTCTACGTCTAATAATTTAATCTTTTTACAGTCGTTATACGTCTTCTCCTACTGCTATAACCAGGTCTTAAAGTTTTAATTCTTTAGGCCCTTTTTAACCTTAGCGTATTAAGTAAATAGGTAGAGCTAACGTATAGTATTAGTAGGGGCAACCCTCTCCTTAAAAGTCACTAGTATATTATATACCGAGTCAATACCCAGTATATAGGTGTTTAGATATCTAGCTACTACCCTAGTAGTATAGCTTTATAGAGAAGTCAAGGCCGCCTTCTACTTCTTATACTCCTTCTCTACTATCTTGTACCTCTTATAGAGAATTTAAAGCTTGTTCTTCTCGTCCTTAGAGAGAGCTGTATAGGAGGTTATTTCTAACTTCACGTCTTAAGACCTAGAAAAGACTAGTTTAATTAATTAGGGCAACTTATCCCGTTTGGTTAAGGGGTTAACGTATTTCTATACGTCTTTTATTCGGGCTCGGAGCCTAATAAGGTCAATCTATTTATCCTAATCAGCTTAGCTTAATAATATCACCGTTATAGTAATAGCTTGGGTAGGTGGTTAAGAAGTTATTTTAAAAAGGTGCTTGCAGGAAGGTTAAAGGATTTAGTAATAAGTAATAATTTAATAAGGGGTATATTAATTAAATAGGTTAATTAAATTAAATAGGTTAATTAAATTAAATAGTTAAATAGGGGTAATACGGCAAGCAACCTGGGCTTATAACTGTTAATCGGAAGTCTATACACCGATTATAAGAAAAAAATAATAACTCTATTTATTAAATGGTGGCTTTAGAGCCTCTATATATATATAGGAAAGGTATAGGAAATAAGAACGAGAAGGGGGTAAGGGGGTGGCAATAAAAATAAGGGCTAAGTAACCGAGTCAATAACCGAGTTAATAATTAAGTCAATAACTAAGTCAATGGGAGGTTGCTAAGTCGGTAATAAGATAACCTAATTTAGGTTGACAATAAGACACTAGCCCAAATAAGTAGAGCTAAGGTCTTTATAAATCTTAATATCCGCTAGGCCTTTTACTAAATTAAAAGAAACCCTAGCTTAAAGGATCTTATTATATTTTAGACCTATTACAAAATGTATAAATATAAGATACTACCTTAACGACTTTTATACGGCCTACTTAGATAATATTATAATCTACTTTAAGAATAAGCTAGAATATAAGGAGTATGTCTATAAAGTCCTCTAATAGCTCCGTAAGGCTAGCCTCTAGGCCAATATTAAGAAGTTAGAGTTTAGTATTAAACGTATAAAGTACCTAAGGTTTATTGTTAGTATGGATAAAATTAAAACCAACCTAAAAAAACGGCTATAATTACTTAGTAAGCACCCCCACGGATTATAAGGGGGGTATAATTATTTCTAGATTTCTATAACTTCTACTAACGCTTTATTAAGGACTACAGCAAGATTACTAGGCCTTTTAACTGCCTTACCCAAAAAGATTAGCCCTTTTACTTTAATACTATATATAGGCAGGCTTTTAACAAGCTTAAGAAACGACTAGTCTCCGCTTTCTTACCCACTTTAACCTAAACGGCCCTTAATGCTAGAAACTAACGCCTTAGACGGCGTTATAGCTAGCGTTTATTCCCAGAAGTAAATAGACGGAGAATAGCACCCTATTGCTTACTATTTAAAGACTATAATATATACTAAGCTAAACTACCTAGTTTATAATAAAGAAATGCTAGCTATTATCTCTAGCTTCTAGCACTAGTGAGTATAATTAGAAGGGACCCCTAAGCCTGTTTAGGTAGTTTCTAATTATAAGGCCTTAAAATATTTTATAATAATAAAGGCCCTTATAGTACGGTAGACGCGCTAGGCGGATACCCTATCTTAGTTTAACTTCCTAATTATATATAGGCTAGGCGCTATTAATTGTGCGGATATACTTATAAGACGCAAATAAGACCTAGATAAATAGGTAGCCGTAAAGACCTTATTATAGAGCTAGACGCTACTATAGGTACAGTACCTTAACCCTTAGATATGGGTAGAACTAAGTATAGGATCTTTAAAAGCCGAAATATGCCCTATAAGCTCTACGGAACTTAACCTTATTAATAAACTACTGTAGGTAAACCATACGGCCTCTTCTCTATAGGAGTACCGCAAAAAGGCAAAGAACACTACTAGCCTATAGTCCCTTAAAAATAGACTGCTTAAGTATTAGGTATAGCTAGTAGTAGTAAAGGAATAAAATTTATGGACTTAACTTATTGCCGAAGTACATAACTAGGTCTTTACGGCTTATCCTAGAAAAAATAAGACCTATAAGATTATTAGTGACCGTTACTACTAGCCTAGAATAGCTATAGATATTAACCGTTACGTATAGAACTGCAACGGTTACTATAGGTCTATAATTCTATCGGATAAGACCCTAAAGCTATTAAAACCCCTTCTAATACTAGAACGCCCTTAGTAGTATATCTCTATAGATTTTTATAAACTGCCTTTAGACCGTAACGGATACAATATAGTTATAATTTTAGTTAACCGCTTTAGTAAGCGCCCGTTCTTAATTCCCTATTATAAAAATATTAATACTAAAGAGGCGGCCTAACTATATATCTACTACGTCTACTAAATTTATAGACTACTAAATACTATTGTTTTTAATTACAGGCCGTAGTTTATATTAGCCTTTTAAAACAAATTTACTTAGATCTTAGGTATTAAGCTAAAGCTTTCTATAGTATATTACCCCTAAATAAACGGTTAGACGGAGATTATAAACTAATACCTAAATTAGAGGCTCCAGCCCTTTATTAACTACTTTTAAGATAACTAGGCTAAACTGCTACCCCTTATAAACTATGCCCAGGCAACTCTACCCCATAACTCTACTAGATTTGCCCCTATTTAACTAGAAATAGGCTATTTACCCTATACTAGCTTTAACTAGAAAAGACTAAAAGGACCCTAAACTATATATAAAAAAACTATCTTATAAGGAAGCCTAGTAGTATGCTAAGCGCTTAGAAAAAGCCTAAATAGTAAATAAATATATAATTACAGCACGTGGCATACCAAACGCGTAATTACGCGTTTAGTGCACTAACTACTTGTTTATAAAGTGCTGACTAATTAGGGGGAGGCGCGTTAGTATATAGACTACGTAGTCTACCTTAATGGAATCGACAGTTACCATCATCTAAAAGAGTATACGATACTACACGTATTTCGTGCCCCTGGATATAACTTACCTATATTATTAAATTAATATAAACACTAATTAGTAAGCGCGCATAGATTAGCAATTACTTAATACCTCCCCCTAAGCGATATACGACAGTAACTACCCGTTTAAATCCTAGTACAACCTATTAAAATGTTAGAAGTTAGGGATTACGGACTATATTACCATCTCTATATACTTATTTAAGCCTTAGTACGGTTTACTAAAAGTTTATAAATGCAAATATAGACCTTTACAGAACCTCTTACCCTCCTATAAATTATTATAGACCTATTAATTGCCTTTACGGACTATTATAAGACCTCTTAAACTATTACAGACCCGTTAATTAATTTTACGGACCATTATAAGACCTCCTCTACCCACTATAAGCTATTACCGCCCGTTACAGCTTATATAAATATACTACGCTATATAATATAGCAGATATAAGTAAGCAAATTAACAAAGGTTAAAAGAAGTGGAGTTAGGGAGTCGACCTTACGTCTATAAACGGCGTTAATGACTATATTAATTTTAAAATCCTTAAATACAGACACTTTAAGCTTTTAAATAACGATTTATGGGAATAATATAAGGAAGACTTTACGGACTTTATGGAAGTTATCTTTAAGGCTTATAACCTTATAGCTACCCACAACCTATAAACCCTCTTACGTTACTAAGGTATATAGGTTAAAAAGGATAAACGAGTTACTATTATACGGTCTCTATATAATATACTACGTAAAGAGAACTAAACGGAATAAACTAAAGAGTAGATTCTAGATTACATTAAAACTAGTAGACTTTTTACCTATTTTAAACTTAATAGGATCTTTAGTCTTATAGATAACCTATTTAACTAAATTCGTCCTATAGACTAAAGAGATCTTAGAATTAATCTTATGGGCTAAAGTATACCTAGTACTTAAGTTATAGACCGTAATACCCCCGCAAACTAAAATACAAACTAAAACCCTTTCGTCGCTTAAGTTATAGATCTATAAACTACCTAAGTAAAGACCTATAGTAAGGAGCTAGCTAACCTAGCTAAGCTCTATCCCTTGCAACGGCAAAATGGGCCCTACCGTTATTGATAAGAGCTAGCCAATTGGATTAATAGGACTAAGGGCTTCGGGGGGCCTTTTTTAGCAATGCGATTAGGAGGAACCTTATATTAAGTCTTCCGAACAAGGTCACTATCAACTTTGGCACGATTAAAAGGCATATTAGTGGTGTATTAACATACGCGTTGTTTGGAAAAACTGTTGTTCGCGTACGGGCTATTTATGCGTAGGACCCTGCCGTTGCAAGGGATACTGTCAGATATAGTAAAGCCGCGCTATACCGTTTAGCTCGGTAGTAGGGGGTTTGAACATTATGCCGTATAGAAACGTTATATTGCTAGCTTACTTATTAATTGCTATAAGGGGCTAAATTAACTCTTGTCTCTATCTATAACTACTTAAAGAAGCTTATAATAGTTGTCTGTCTTACCTACGCAGCTTAACGGCCTTAAATTACTCTCTCTGCCTTTATAAGAGCTGTAATTAGAGTCTTATTACTATCCTCTTACTGCCCCTTATAGAGCTTTAGGCGCTCTAGTGCATCTAAAGCCTTATTAAGCTTAATAACTTATAGCTTAACCTCCTTATCGCTTTCTTTATTATCTAACGCGTTATATAAAGCAATAATTAAGGCCTTAATTACTTCCTATAATATAGAGGCCTTAGGCTCTATTAAAGCGTCCTCCCTATTTATATTAATAAAGTTACTAATAGGAATTAATTGCCTAATTTGCCCTACTTGGCTAAGCTGCTATAAATATACCTCTAATTCAGCCTTAAGCTAAGGCTTGCTATACCCGCTTAGCGTACCTTAGGGGCCCTTATAGGGTCTAAAGATTGTTAAATATATAAAGCAATTTATTACGGTTTAAGGGCTAATTTTATACCATACTGCGATAGCCCACTAAACGGCCCTAAGTATGTTTATCGTCTTAAGGGGGTTCCTATTTTGTTCTACCTAATCTACTATATAGGATAGCTAGTAGCGGCGGTAATAGGCTTTAAAGGTTTAAATTATACCCTAATCTAAAGGCTAATAGAGAGAGGTAACATTTTTAGGTAGGAATTTAACCCTAGTATTAAGTAAGCTGGCGCGCTCTAATATTATAAGCATACCCCTAGTATAGCTAGGAGCGGAATTAATAAGTAGAAGGACCTTTTTACCGCCTATTAAGCTGTTAAACCACTTAATATAATTAAGGAATATTAACGCCGTTATCTAGGCCTTCTTATTAAACCTCTAGGCAAAGTTAAGGCCCTTAAGGTTGCTGCGCTATATACTAAAATATTAAGGATTCTTTGCTTTTCTAATAATCTATAGGGGTATAATATAGCTACCGTCTATATTGCTATAGTAGACGGTTATAATATACTTCTTCTACTTTTTAGTACCTAATTGCCCTATAGTTATAAGTCCTATATCCAGCGTAGCCTTATAGAAAAGCCCTGCCTTATCCATATTATAAATGTCTTAATTTAGGTATACATCTATAACAACCCTAAGCTCCTATATACGCTCCTTAGCGCCCTCTATATTTACTAACCTAGCCTTACTATATAGTTTCCGTTTTAATATTTAATTCCTCTTCTTAAAGTTATTAACCCAACCGCTTAAGAAACTAGGCTATTATTAACCCTAATAATATGCCATTGTATTCTAAAGCTTTATTACTATAGCCCAAATAAGGTCGCTAGTAATAAGTATATTAGCGGCCTATATCCGCTGTTGCTATTTAAATAGTGCTTCTTTAAGCTTAGGATTATTAGGAACTCTATACCTCTTAAAGCCCTCCTAGCCGCGTTAAAGAACTAGTGAATTAAGGTATTTATATTTAGGCTTTAAGGAGTTTAATATAATAGACTATTGGATAGGGTGTTAAAATTAATTGGTAAAAAAGCGAGCAGTATCTCTCTAAGGTTTTTTAGGGTTCTTATAGCAGTATACCCGGATTTACTGCCTTTTATACTCTAAAACTCCATAGCGGTAAAGGCGCTTAGGGTTATCCTTAGGCTTCGCCATTATATAGGGCAAGAGGGGTATTAAATTAATAAATATTAATGGCTGCGGTGCTAGTTTGTAGGCTTAAGAGTAAGGGGTTAATACTTCTAAAAATAGAGTTTTTAACACCATAATAGCTCGCGCTATACCGTTTTTGTATAAGAGAGCTTTAAATATAATGGCGTATTAAATTTAAACGTAAGCCTTATAAACCTCATAGTAAAATTAACTGTTTATGGCTATTGACTGTTATACCGTAGAGGAACGGTATACCAAGATAACGGTATAACGCGGCTTTACTGTAATCTGTATTCTCGGTGGCGTAGGACGGGGTACGTGCATCGTAAATCTCTTCATAGAGCCCTAGGGGCCCTAGGTTAACAATCAATCAATTAACCCATTTCATCAATGAATAGCTCTATATGAACTATCTGACAGTTATAAGCCCGGTCCGCCGACACAAGAAGCTATTCAGCTATTACTCAATCATTTGAAGAAATTCTACCTCATCGTCAGACTCTAACACCTCATCGTCTTAGGACGCAGACTCAGATAGAAATCCTACCTTAATTGTCACAGGACGATTCTGACACAAGATTACACTAGATTCCACGAGATTCCACGAGATTCTACCTTAATTGTCACAGGACGATCCTAACGACAAGGACGATCCTGACGACGAATTCCATTACAATTCCCATTTGCCTATTAGTTAAATGACTCCACCGATGTTGAGTTCGTCTACCACGATCGTCCTTAATAAACTAGAAGACTGGGAGCAATGGCTTTGGCAACTCAGAGCCCTCGTGGATTAGTGAATTTGGGCCCACGTTGACCTAGACAATGTAGCACCTTAACGAGGTCTACTACAAGAACCAACCTATCCAGAAGTCACAGATTTTAATGAGAATGCAACCTCATATGCACAGCTCTCAACGAATCAGCAGAAGGCGTACGATAACAGTAGACGATACTACGACCAGGACATGAAGTATTTCCTAAGACAGGAAGATCATCTTCAACAGATCCGTACCTAGATTACGTCCACAGTATTTATTTAGAAGAAGCTACTGCTCGACCCTTCCCTCACAGTCAAGGAATGGCTAATTCGGTTAAAAGAAGACACTAAGCCATCAAAGACCTTTATAATAAGGAAGGTACAGCTACAATACACAGAATCGCTGAAGGGACTTAGGGAGACAAAAATTACCCAGTGGCTTGATCGATGGGAACATGCAATAAAGATGGCAGAGAAGTATAAGCTTTCACAGATGACCAATGGGATCTGGCTTATGGACCTTGCAAATGCAATACGACCTATAAGCGAAACCTATTTTGTTCTGTACACGAAACAGGCAGATGATACTAAAAAGGCTCACTCATTAGAATACCGTAAAGTAGTAATGGAGCTACGGGAAGCATTCGCAAACCTCTTAAAAGTCGTACCATCCTTAACTACCAGAGGGAGTGTATTTAACGTAGACTTCGCAGGAGAGTCCGAAGAGGATATCTCTACTACTGAAGTCCAAAAGGGAAGAAGGAACAGCTTATCTTGCAGCCGAAAAAGGGCAGGTACAAATTTGACTGAAGAGACGTCTTCCAAAAGGTCGAAGTACCCAAAAATGCCTGGTATGCGATATGAGGGGACATACCCTTCCTGACTGTTGGTATCTAGTTGAGTGCAAAAGGCCTAAGGGATTTAAAGCCGTAGGTACACGTATAAAAAGGGTGCTTATAAAGGTAGAGCATGACAAGGACAGGATGAGAGTTAGGGAGAAGATTATGGTTTAATTGACACATTGACGGACACGAGAAGGTGGTTAGCTTCGTCCTCGACCAGGTTGAAGCTAAGGGGGTGTGTCAGATAATCTGTATTCTCGGTGGCGTAGGACGTGCACGAGTCACGTGCATGGGGTACGTGTATCGTAAATCTCTTCATAGAGCCCTAGGGGCCCTAGGTCAACAATCAATCAATCAACCCATTTCATCAATGAATAGCTCTATATGAACTATCTGACAGATACCAACGAATCTAAGTATAGTAGTAAAAATAATAACTTTAACTTTAAACTAACTATTTTTACGGACCTCTGTTAGAAGGCTAATATTCCTAAATAGGAGTTTAGCTAAGCCTACTCTACTATACTGCGTAGCCTAGCCCTTAACCGCTATTACACCAACCTTAAAAGCAACCCCCTTGGTGTTCCCTTTAATAAGCTATATAAAGCTATACGTAACTACTTTAAAGGGCTAGAATATAAGCGTAATATCCTTATGTAATGGAATGCGATTAAGTTATAGACTATAATTAATAAGAATACCGAAAAATCGGCTATAGAGTGCCTATAAATTCTTATTAAAGACCTTCGGCACCTATAGCACGGCCTTAATACTAAGCTTTAAATAGACGACTTCCTATACAATAAACTTATTATAGCCTACTAGGAAGTAGAACCCTATAAATACGCCTATTATAAGCCTATAGACACCTTAACTGGCCTTATTAACGATTTATAGTTCTTTATTATAATATACGAAGTTTTAAACCCACTAGATAGTACTTAAGCTTTTATTACGGACCTATAAAACCTATAAACTAACTTAGATGCCTACTTTATAGACCGCCGCTACCGCTAGTAATACCTATACCGACTAAGTCCTACCTATAACCCCTATAGTAACTCCTATATAAAAGCATACCCCTATAAACAAACTAGTTAGAAGTGCTTTATATATAGTAAGAAAGAATATTAGTTTATAAGGTATACCTAGGAAGAATATAATAAGTTTAAGAAGAGATTTAATAATCGGATTAACTAGTTTATCTTAAACTATAAAGGAAAGAAAGTAGAGGAGTCTCTTAACGAGTTAATGGAAGCCCTTATAATTAACCTTAACTTAGATATTTAGAAATAGGAGATCTTAGAGACATTTTTAACTACTTTTAGACCTTTTACGGACGGCTAAGCCTTTAATATTACGACCGTATTAGCCAACCGCTCCTTTATACACTTAATTATACCCAAAAACTAACCTATAAGTATACTTATTAGACCCGTTATAGACGTTATAGACTATAAATAGGACCTATTTGCATATATTACTATAGAACGCTCTACCCCTAAAGAATTCTATAGCGTTATAATTAATACAGGTGCCTTTAAGAAGTCTACTATAGGTTACGGATAATACCTTATATATAAGACCACTATAAATAATAATATAGATATTAATACTATGCAAACTGGGGCCGTAAACGTCTAATTCGGCATCGGCTTAACCGCATTAATTAGATTAGTTATAGTTAAGACCCTAATTAGCCTAGTTAACTTCTACATAGTAAAAGCGGACACCCCTTTTTTACTCTGTCTTACGGATATAGATAGGTTATAGGTTTACTATAATAATATTACGGACACCTTAATTGGCCCTGCAACTGCCCTAGGAAGTAAGTGTATTACCCTACTAATTATATAACGATTTAGACACCCGTTCCTTATATAGGGAGAGACTTTACAGACCTATATTTAGGAATCTTTTAACTATAACCTGTACTACCTTACTAGTACTAAAATCTACCGCCTGTAGATATATTAGTTCTAGTATAGGAAACCCCTTTTACGGACTTATAACGTAAAGAGATTAACGAACTACTTAAAAAGGGCGTCTTTGCGGTTATAATAGAGAGAGTTGTTCCGCAAGGCGTCCGTATATTTAACTTACGCTTTATTAATAAAATTAAGCACCCTAGTACTAATAAAGCCTTTAAAAAATTAAGGCTCGTTATATAAGCTTATAACGACTAGGGAAAGAACTTAGTTCTTATGTAATCGCCTATAATTTAACGAGTTGGTTAATAAATTATACTCGCATTTACGCCTAGACTATAGTAAACTAAACCTATAGCTTTTTACTTATGGGATATTTTATAAGCCTACGTGTAGTCTAATACCTACCTAAGTAGGGACATCTTTATACAACTACCTCTTAAGCTTAATTTATAACTAGGAACAATTTTATAGGTTATAAAACCCCTTTACGGAGTACTAAAAGCTAGAAACCACTGGTTTAAGATATATTACTAGCATTACGTTAGTAAACTTAAAATAACAGTTAACCTATAACCCCTACCTCCTATATACCCCATTAAACGGCCTTAGTATTATTAGACTTTAAACAGATAATACCTACTTTTTAGCGGACTAGACTTTTGTGGACGCTAAAGAGACTAAATTATAAAAGGCTAAGTTCCTAGTAAAGCCGTAAGAGTAGTTAACTAAGTAGACTCTAATTAAGTTTAATAGAGGCTTAATTATATAAAAGGGCAACTTAATTAAGCTAACTTAGGAACGCCAAGCTTAAAACCTAAGGCTTATTATAGTAAAGCCTACGGACCTTACTAGTTCCTATAGAGAGACCCGTAAGACCGTAAATATAAAGGACTAATATATTGTATAGCGTATAAGAGGCGCCTATATTACTACAGTTTGTTAACCTAAATCTGCCTATAATTTATCCTTTACGGCCCAGGTAATAAATCCGTAAGAGGAAAATATTAAGCAGCTTAATAAGCGTATTTAGTGGTAAATTAATAATATAATAAGAGGACTTACTTTTGTACCACTAGACCTAAATTCCCTTAGCGTACTAGTATTTATAGACGCCTCCTTCGCTAATAATAGAGACCTATTATTATAAATTGGCTTCGTAATTATACTTACGGACTATAATTAGGACGCAAATATACTATATTAGTCTTTAATTAAATATAAATAAGTAACCCGTAGTATACTAGCTTCTAAACTATATATACTAGCTTATGGCTTTAATATAGTAGCTATAATTAAATTAACAATCCAGAAGATTCTATAATTGGAGTAGTTACCCCTAGTTTTATATACTAATTTAAAGTCCCTCTATAACTGCTTAGTTAAACTAGGTATAATATAAGAGAAGAGGCTTATAGCTGACCTAATATGCTTATATTAGGCCTATAAACGACGTAAAATTATAAAGGTTAAATAGATTAGCGGCGAAGATAACCTAGTAGACGCTATAACTAAGGTAAAGCCGTACTAAGCTCTTAAAACCCTAATTAATATAAATAAGCTTAATCTAAAGGTTATTGTATAATTACAGCACCTGTTATACCAACCGCGTGCTTACGCGTTCGGTACACTAGGTACGCGTTTACGCGTCTAGTGCACTAACTACCCGCTTACGCGTCTGGTGCACTTATAAAGCACTAACTAATTAGGGGGGAGGTGCATTAGTATATAGACCACGTAGTCTGCTTTATACAATTAACAGTCACTATTATCCAAAAGAGCATATAATACTATACGTATTTCGTGCCCCTGGATCTAACTCACTCGTGCTATTAAGTTAGTACGAACACTAATCAGTAAGCGCGCACAGATTAGTAATTACTTAACACCTCCCACCAAGCGATATACAACAGCGACTACCTGTTTAGACTCCTAGTACGACCTACTAGAAGGTTAGAAGTCGGGGATTACAGACTATCACCAACTCTGTATACTTATTTAAGTCTTAGTACGGTTTATCGGAAGTTATAGACGCGAATACAGACCTATACGGAACCCCCTACCCTCCTCCAATACCTCTAACCTCTCTCAGACCCCTTACGGAGACCTCTTACCCTTCTACAAACCACTACGGACCTATTAATTGCCTCTACGGACCGCTATAATACCCTTCTGCAAACTGCTACGGATATTAACCACCTTTACGGACTACTACAAGACCTCTTCCACCCGCCACGTACTATATAGTATGGTAGACATTAGTAAGCAAGTTAGCGAAGGTCAAAAGAAGTAGAGATAAGGAGTCGACGTTACGTCTACAAACAACGTTAACGACTATATTAGTTTTAAAATCCTTAAATATAAATACTTTAAGCTTATATATAATAACTTATAGGAGCAATACCAGAAAGACTTTACGGACTTTACAGAAGCTATTTTTAAGGCCTATAACCCTATTACCATCCGTAAACTACGAACCCTTTTATATAACTAAGGTATATAGGTTAAAAGGAATAAACGAGTTACTGTTATATAGTCCTTATACAACATAATATACGAGAAGGACCAAACGGAATAAACTAAAGAGGAAATCCTAGACCAGTTCTAAGAAACTAAGGAACTCTTTATTTCTTCCAAACTTAATATAATTACTAGCCTTATACCTAACCTACTTAACTAAATTCGTCCTATAAACCTAAGCGATTTTGAAATTAATCTTACGGGCTAAAGTATACCTAGTACTCAAGTTACGGACCGCAATACCCCCATAACCTAAATTACGGACTATAATACCCCCGTAAATCAAATTACGGACTAAACCCCTTCCGTTATTTAAGCCATATATCCGTAAACTATATATCTATAAGCCACAGATCCGTAAGCCACAGATCTGTAAGTTATAGACCCGCAACCCACTTAAGTAAAGACCTACGGCAAGGAGCTAGCTAACCTAGCTAAGCTCTATACTAACGAATCTAAGTATAGTAGTGAAAACGATAATTTTAATTTTAAACTAACTATCTTTACGGACCTTTGTTAGAAGGCCGATATCCCTAAATAGGAGTTTAGCTAAGCCTACTCTACCATACTACATGGCCTAGTACTTAACCACTACTACACTAACCTTAAGAGTAACCCCCTTAGTGTTCCCTTTAATAAGCTATATAAAGCTATACGTAACTACTTTAAAGGACCGGAATATAAACGTAATATCTTTACCTAATGGAATGCGACCAAGTTACGGACCGTAATGGATAAGAACACTAAAAAATTGACCATAGAGTGCCTGCAGATCCTTATTAAAGACCTTCGCCACCTATAGCACGGTCTTAATATTAAGCTTTAAACGGATGACTTCCTGCACAATAAACTTATTACGGCTTGCTAGGAAATAGAACCCTGTAAATACGCCTATTATAAGCCCGCAGACACCGTAGCTAGCCTTATTAACGATTTACGGTCCTCCATTACAATGTACGAAGCCTTAAACCCGCCAGGCAGTATTTAAGCCTTTATTACAGACCTACAAGACCCACAAACTGACTTAAATGCCTACTTTACGGACCGCCGCTACCGCTAGCAGTACCCGTACCGACCAAGTCCTACTTGCAACCCCTATAGCAACTCCCGTATAAAAGTATACCCCCGTAAACGAACCAGTTAGAAGTGCTTTATATACAGTAAGGAAGGATGTTAGTCTATAAGGCATACCTAGGAAGAACGTAATAAGTCTAAGAAGAGATTTAACAATCGGATTAACTAGTTTATCTTAGACTATAAAGGAGAGGAAGCGGAGGAGTCCCTTAATAAGTTAATGGAAGCCCTTATAATTGACTTTAACTTAAATATATAGGAACAGGAGACCTTAGAGACGTTCCTAACTACTTTCGGACCTTTTACGGATAGCTAAGCCTTTAATATTATAACCGTATTAGCCGACCGCTTATTTATACACTTAATTGCGCCCAAAAACTAATTTATAAGTACCCCTATTATAGACGTTACGGACCATAAATAGGATCTATTTGCATATATTACCACAGAACGCTATACCCCTAAGGAATTCTATAGTGTTATAATCGACACAGGTGCCTCTAAAAAGTCTATTATAGGTTATAGATAATACCTTATATATAGGAACACTACAAATAATAATACGGACATTAACGTTATGTAAACTAAGGCCGTAAACGTCTAATTTGGCATCGGCTTAACTACATTAATTAGATTAGTTACGGTTAAGACTCTAATTGGCCTAGTTAACTTCTACGTAATAAAAGCGGACACCCCTTTCCTACTCTATCTTGCGGACATAGATAGGTTATAGGTCTACTATAATAATGTTACAGACACCGTAATTGGCCCTATAACTGCCCTAGGAAGTAAGTATATTACCCTACTAATTATACGACGATTTAGACACCCGTTCCTTATATAGAGAGAGACTTTACGAACCTATATTTAGGAATCTTTTAACTATAACCCATGCTACCTTACCAGTACTAAGATCTACCGCCTATACCGCTGCTTCGGTTACCTGTTAGCCGAAAAGCTATATAGAGTCCTTAAACGCTCTGGATACAATAACGTCAATAGGAAGGCAATTAACCACCTAACTAAATACTGCTCTTTTTGCTAGAAATACAGACGTTCCCTAGGCTAATTTAAGTTTACCCTTTATAAGGACCTTAACTTTAACTACTTAATATATGTAGACATTATATATATTAACGGCAGTCTAGTATTATATATAATTGACGAGGCAACCCGCTATTAAGCCGCCCGTTAGTTGCAAAATATATTTATAAAATATACTTGGGATATTTTACGGACCTACTAGATTGACATATACGTTAGACCCCCTAAGTATATTACCCACGACGCCAGTAAGAACTTTATTAGTAAGGAATTCCAGTAGTATGCTACGGCTATAGCTATATTAATAAAAGCTGTCCTAGTTAAGGCGTATTAGTCTATTAAGCTTATTAAGCGAGCTTACTTAGCCTTACGGAGAGCTTACTAGATTATTATAAACGAATATAAGGACATTTAAAAGGAACTGGCTCTATAGATGGCCATAAAAGCCGTTAATAACACCGCTAGCCCTAACGGACTAGTACCTACCCTTTTAGTCTATGGAGCCTACCTAAGGATAAGCAACCTAGGCCCTTCTGCCCCATCTATTACGGAATAAGCAGCTGCAATATAGAAGGCAATAGCCGAAATAGTTAAATTACGGGCCAAATAAGCTGTTAATAGCGCCCTATATTACCGCAACGGACCCAATATAACCTTAGTTTATAACCTCCTACTTAATTCTAAAGTCCTTATATAGCGTAAGAGCGGCAACTAAACCGGACCTTATCATCTACTAGCTGTAGAAGATAAGACATGCTGTGTATAACTCCCTAGCGGCCCAACTAGCTTTAGGAGCACGTCCGTAAAACCCTACTTTTGGCCCAAAAATACCCATGACGCCAAACTAAACGAACTAGAAGCGACCGCCGAATTAGATAAACTGGAAGCACCCTTACCTACCCTAGAAGTCCCCTAGAAACCCACTAAACCTACTAAACCTACCGTAAAGCGTGGTCGAGGACGCCCCTAAAAGCACCCCGTAACTAAGAACCCTANNATANAGAATTANCTAACCTCCGNAGGAATATCCNNAAGGCAANCTCCGCCTATAGATATATTAGTTCTAGTATAGGAAACCCCTTTTACGAACTTATAACGTAAAGAGATTAATAGACTACTTAAAAAGGGTATCTTTGCGGTTATAATAGAGAGAGACGTTCCGTAAGGCGTCCGTATATTTAACTTATGCTTTATTAACGAGATTAAGCACCCTAGTACTGATAAAGCCTTTAAGAAATTAAGGCTTGTTATATAAGCTTATAATGATAAAGGAAAGGACTTAGTCCTTACGCAATTACCTATAATTTAATAAGTTAGCTAATGGATTATACTTGCACTTATGCCAGGACTACAGTAAACTAAACCCGTAGCCCTATACTTACGGGATATCTTATAAGCCTATATGCAGTCTAATACCTACCTAAGTAGGGACATCTTTATACGGCCACCCCCCAAGCTTAACCTATAACTAGGAACAATACTATAGGTTGTAAAACCTCTATACGGAGTACTAGAAGCTAGAAACTATTAGTTTAAGATATACTACTAGTACTATATTAATAAACTTAAAATAGAACAGTTAACCTACGACCCCTACCTCCTATATAGCCTATTAAACGGCCTTAGTATTGTTAGACTTTAAATAGATAATACCCTATTCCTAGCAGACTAGACCTTTATAGACGCTAAAGAAACTAAACTATAAAAGGCTAAGTTTTTGGCAAAGCCGTAAGAGTAGTTAACTAAGTAGAATCCGATTAAGTTTAATAGAGGCCTAATTATATAAAAGGGCAACCTAATTAAGCTAACTTAGGAACGCTAGGCTTAAAACCTAAAGCCTGTTATAGTAAAGCCTATAGACCTTACTAGCTCCTGTAGAGAGACCCGTAAGACCGTAAATATAAAGGACTAATACGTTGTATAGCGTGTAAGAGGCGCCTATATTGCCACAGTTTGCTAACCCGAATCTGCCTACAATTTATCCTTTACGGCCTAGGTAGTAGATCTGTAAGAAGAAAATATTAAGCAGCTTAATAAGCGTATTTAGTAGCAAATTGACAATGCAGTAAGGGGACTTACTTTTGTACCACTAGACCTAAGTTCCCTTAGCTTACTGGCATTTATAGACGCCTCCTTTACTAATAATAAAGACCTATTATTATAGATCGGCTTTGTAATTATACTTACGGACCATAATTAGGACGTAAATATACTATATTAGTCTTTAATTAAGTGCAAATAAGTAACCCGCAGTGTACTAGCTTCTAAACTATATATATTAGCTTATAGCTTTAATATAGTAGCCGCAATTAAATTAACGGTCTAGAAGATTCTACAACTAGAGCAGTTACCCCTAGTTTTATGCACCGATTTAAAGTCCCTCTACGACTGCCTAGTTAAACTAGGTACGATATAAGAGAAGAGGCTTATAGTTGACCTAATGTGCTTACATTAAGCCTATAAACGACGTGAAATTGCGGAGGTTAAATAGATCAGCGGCGGAAATAACCTAATAGACGCCATAACTAAGGCAAAGCCGTGTTAAGCCCTTAAAACCCTAATTAATACGAATAAGCTTAACCTAGAAGTTACGGAATGGGTGGAACGAGACTAACGGAGCATTTACGGTACGTCTACGGCCTGTTAGAAGGCCGTACGGCTTATACGGCCTATTATTCTGCCATAGTAGTTAAATTGACCAATCACGATTTTCCATCCCCGGGATGGAAAATCGCCATTGGCTCGCTTAGTACTAGCGCCTTGGCGGCCCTTAAGATCTGACTTATAACTAGCTTGGAGCACCATTTAGAAGGTAGCCTAGAAGGCACCTCGGGAGGGGGTTTCCTATATACTTCCTTTGCATCTTATAGTTCTATTTCCTATATATTTTCCTTTATATTTTATGGTTTTATTAAAACAATTATAGAGGCTGTATACAGGTGGTTTCATTTTTTAAGTACCGCTAGTGTATAATTACAGCACCTATTATACCAACCGCGTGCTTACGCGTTCGGTACACTAGGTACGCGTTTACGCGTCCAGTGCACTAACCACCCGCTTACGCGTCTGGTGCACTTATGAAGCACTAACTAATTAGGGGGGAGGTGCATTAGTATATAGACCACGTAGTCTGCTTCATATAATTAACAGTTACCATTATCCAAAAGAGTATACAATACTATACGTATTTCGTACCCCTGGATCTAACTCACTCGTGCTATTAAGTTAGTACGAATAGTTATAGAATGGGTGGAACGAGACTAATGGAGCACTTATAGTTTATTTTACGGACCGTAAATAGGACTTATAGCCAGCTTAGAGCACCATTTAGAAGGCAGCCTAAAAGGCACCTTAGGAGGGATTTCCTATATATTCCTTTTGTGTTTTACGGTTCTATTAAAGCAATTACGGGGGCTATATATAAGTAAGTCTATTTTTAAGTGCCGCCAGTATATAATTATAGCACGTAGTATACCAAACGCGTAATTACGCGTTTGGTATACTAATTACTTATTTATAAAGTACTAACTAATTAAGGGGAGGCGTATTAGTATATAGACTACGTAGTCTACCTTAATGGAATTAATAGTCACTATTATCTAAAAGAGCATATAATACTATACGTATTTTATGCCCCTAAATATAACTTACCTATAAGGAACTAGGAGTTCCTAAGGTTAATATAGTAGAAAAAGGCTTAACTCGGCACGACTGGTTAATAGAGGATACTATCCGTATTTAATATATCACGAACAGCTATCTCCCTACTAGAGTAGCTGCTTGTGGTTTTATCTAGCGCCGTCTAGTTAGGACTTTACTAGATTAAGGTAAAGCCTCCAATTAGTCTAATTCTATTTATAGCTTAGACTAGATATACCTTATTATCCTAACTTAGGTCTACTTAGGCCTTATATAAGGTGGTAAGTCCTCCTCTGCTCTAATTATTACTAAATTATTACTATTTGTAATAGAGCCCCCCTTCTTACAGATTGCGACCCCAAAATCCTTAATATGGCTCTTTAGAAATTAAGCTTTCTTAGCTAAGAGACTAGGGACTAGTGGCTTGGCACTATTTTATAAGATAGTTCTAGAATTTAAATCTTTAAGCTCTTTAGTTATTCTTTTATTAATCTTAGTAACTTATTCTTAAATTTTATCCTATTTTTAGTCCAATTTGCTCCTCTCTAGCTCTTTATAAGCTCTTTTGGCCCTTATTAATAATTTTACTAACACTTCTAACCCTTGTAGTCCCAAATATTTTAACTAACTTTAATTAGCAATAGTTTACTTCTTTTTTAGTTTTTTTTTTCTTCTTTATCTAGGACCTACTTACTTAAGTCTATTATCCTTTAGCCCAATATAGTAGTAATAGGAGAGAGTTATGCCTAAATTTATAATAATAAATTAAAATAGACCCCGACGACTAATGGTTGCTATAATTATTTCTCTAAGTTCCTAAAGTGGCTTAAACAGTTCTATAATAAGGAGGTCTAACGGTTTAATATAATCTGTTTTATCTCTATAGCGGCCAGTCTTAATATAGCCTAGTTTATTTCCAATTTTCGCTATTATAGGTACTTTAGAAGTAGTTTACTTTGTTATAGCTAAGTCGGTTCCTATTAAATCTAGATTATACCTTTTTAGTTAAGTGTTGCTTTTATTAGACTAACTGGTCCTATAGATCCCTAAACACTTATTTAACCAATCTATTAAGTTTTAGAAGCTCGCTTAGGACTTAATCTTAGCTATTAACTAAGGAGATACGGACTAGATTAAGACTCTTTAAGGTAACGTAGACGGTGCTTATATAGTTTTAATAAAGGCGCTTTATATATAAGTAATTTCTTCTAGTCCTTTTAGTTTCCTATTAACCCTAATAGCTATTATATTCTTAAAAATAATAATCTCACGGCCTATATAGGCACTTATTACTTTAATGGGTCCAGTAAGAAACTTCCGCATTACAATCACTCTATTAGGGCCGCTTTAGCTAAACACGGCGTTACTAAGGCATCTTCTAGCTCTGTTGCCTTTAGTGCCTTATCTACTGCTCCTACGCCCTATCTACACTTATTTAGCAGTAAACGGCGCTATAAGGCCACACCTAAACGCGAGCGGGTTAAAATTAACCTTAATTCTTCCGAAGAGGACCTTCCTGGAGTTAACAAGGTAATTGCGACTAAGGTACCCTATTTTAGCACTACTAGGATCTATTCTAGCCCTTTAGCCAGATTTAGCTTTACTACTACTAAGAAGTCTTATACTGTCTCTTTTAACCTTATTACTCTCACTAATCCTAGTAAGTTAACCTTTACTCTATAAAGGGACATTTTAGCTTTTATTTTTTCCTTTCTATAAGGATTAGCCCTAACTTCTCCTAATAGGGTCCTATCTATTTAGTTAAACGGTATATCTAATTTACTAGAATAGAACTCGGAACGTCTTTAGGAAGCTCTTACTACTATAGGTCTTATTAATATCCTTTTAGCTATTACGGCACTAGCAGAAAATGGCAGAACTTAGTTAGTAGAACTTAGCAGAACTTCGCACTAGTAAGTTGCTACAGATTACCGTATATTGCGGTTATAAGACACAAAGATCTTATAAAACATTAAGTGGCGCTACTCTTCTTCTCCTTTTCTTTCCCTAGCTTTAGATTCTTATTTATAGACAACCTAATTATATAGGCTTGCGCGTCCCTTATACTATACTCGTGCCTTAATTAACTAAGTCGCTAATAATAGATTAGTAAGAGAGACAAATCCTTAAGAAGGTAAGGCCTTTAGAATTGTAAAGACTATATACTATAGGTATATACCTTTAGTATATAACCGGCGACTATTTAAGGGGCGTCTAGGGGTTATCTTAAGGGTAGCCTAAGGTATCTACAATAATATCTTTTACATTACCCCTCCCTTTCTTATAGTTAGCCCCTAATCGCTATTACCTTATAGTAGGGAGATTATAAGGGCTTATTCTAGAAGGGGTTTAAAGAAATATTAAAGAGGCGTTGGTATACCGCTGTATATTATCTATCTATCTAATCTCTGCTTTAAACTTCTAAAAAACCTTAAAAAGAAAAAATATATAATTAGAGAAAAGATATAAGAATTGCTAAAAGACCTATTAAAAGTATGCTAGTAACTACCTAGGCTAATATAGGAATTTTTATACAACTCTACTTCTAAGCCTTTATGCCGGTTTATAATTAATTATAAGTATTATAGGTAATTTAGTGTTCTAGCATAGTTCTATAGAACCTTTAAGTATAGAATTTAACATATAGAGCCTTAGCTTGCCGTTATCTTTAACTGCTAAAATATAGTCTATAATCCTTTTCTTATAATCCCCTACGTTACTAACGCATTACTTTTATATTTACTCTTAGGCTATTAAATATAGTTAAGGTATTAATTAGTTAGTTAAAGAGACTTATATCTTAAGATTTAGTGTATATGCTTTTAAATTTAGTAGTTCTATACTATATAGTTAGCGTAGCTTTACTACAGCAAATAGGGACACTTTATAATAGTAATTATAGCTATTATATAATTGTTAAAAACGTCTATAATATTAATCTTTTAATACTATAGTATTGTTTAGGTATAATTTAACCTATATACGTTTTTAATTAACGTTTTAATTGCCTTCCCTTGGCCACGTACTTAGTTTTTATAAGGAAGTAATAGCTAAATAGCTTATACGCGTGTTTTCTTTTTTTTAAAATAGCGCTATTATAACGGAGTTATATTAGTAAGGTTGCGGCTATTTACTAGAAGGGTATTAGATGGTAAAGTATAAAAATACTTTACTTATTAAGCTTAATCCTTCTTTTTAATACCTTACTTTCTATCGCCAACCTTTATCTAATTTTAGACGTATCTTTAATATATTATTAAGATTTTCTTCTTTTCTATTAATAATTTAATATACCTCTTTATTCCTTTACTAACTACTTTTTTAAGTAAATTTTATAGCGTATTTTAGCCCTACCTTTATATATAAAACCCTAACCTCCGCTAACCTGTAACTAGTGCTAGTCCTACCTAAATAATTTTACCTATACGTCTTTAAAAGATTAGAAATCTAATAATAGGATTCTAGAGGCTTATAATAAGACGCACTATATTAGATCTAATACCTTTAGTCCTTATAATTAATGCATGCGTACTAAGAGCGGTAGTTATGTTAAGGTAAGCTTTTCTATCCTTAATAGATTTCCATTACTAACTTTAAGCTTTAATAGCCTAGGCCTAAGTGGCGACGATTCTCTAATATTCTTAACTACTATATTGCCCAGGCTTTATCTTATTTTAGCGCTAATATTAAACGTTTTAGTTAAATTTAAGACTATGCTATAGCTATCTATACCGCCTATAATTTCTAGTAAGCTAGCTAGTAACGCCTAATATAAGAGTAAGGTTAGTATATTAAGGATAGGGTAAGAAATAGAGGTAATAAAAAGAAGGTCGCTGTCTACTATAAAAAGGAGTTTATATATACGCGTTAAGTTTTAAAAGAGTATAATATAATACGTTATTAGGTAGGTTGCCCTTTAGGTACTTAGTAGATAGGTAACTAATAGTTACTATAGTAAGGTCTTAGTGGTTCTACTAGTAAACTATACTAGGTAGCTAATATCTCTATTTATTCTAGGCTTTAGTATATTTTTATTAACTATAAGCTAACGCCCTAAGAGTTTTATTAGTATTAGTTTGGACCTAATATTAATATTAAGTGTTTATAAATCTCTGCTAGATCTTATAATGCTATCTACTTAATAGGGCTAAGGGATAAGATAAAAGTATTAGTATTAATCTAATAACCTAGTATATCTAACACTGTGCTATAGGAGGGAAACTAAGTAGTATAATTATAAGATTATATACGTAAACTACTAGTAAATAACTAGTGCCTAGGCGTAAAATAAATATAAAGTTATCTAGATAATAAACTAGCGTAAAGAAAGCAATAATTAAATAAAGGCGGCGTTTAAGAATCTAATATAGGGCTTCTATAAAAAGGTTAAAAAGGAAGGGCGTAGTAGCTAAACTAAAGGGGAGGCAGCATTTAGTATATACTATCTTTTCCCACTTAAAACCTAGTAGGCGTTAGTTAGTAATAGCAACTAGGATATTCTAAAAAGCGTCTTTAAAATCACATTTAAGGATAACGGCTTCTTTCCTAGTGAGGATAAGTACTAGAATATTATCTATAGTACTATAGGTGAGGGTAAAGTAGGCCTCTAGAATAGCGGCGTTAACAAAAAGACCTTGGCGAGGCTTAGGCGAAGAGAGATTATAAATACGGTGGAAGGTTCCATCTAGCTTAAGTATAAGTCCTAAGGAGGAGTAGCAGATTGCTTTAGGCGGATAAATAGCAATACAGCTAATAGGTAGATTAGTAGCAATTTTTATAATAATTACTCCTAGGTTAGTATTAGATAGGAGTTAATTTAAACATATACGTGCTAGCAATAAGGCAGTAACTCTAATCCGTGCGCTATATATTAGAATACCCTTAATTAAAGGGCCGAGCTCTTTAGGGTATAGGAGTAGCTTATCCCTCTAGGCTAGCGCGTTTAATAGCGACGGCGAAGTATAAAGTAGATACCCTAGGGTAAATACCTTAAATTTTAGTATTAAGTTTAGGCGCGGAGGGGGTATAAATTATTATAAAGACCCCTTACAGTCTTTCTTAATGTAATTCCCTCTATATACTTTATAGAGATATTAATAAAAGTATAGTAATTTAAAGCACGGACAGCCTATATTCTAATTACTATATACCTAGCCCTATAGGGATAAGGTAGATATCTCTACCTAAGGGCGTTTAGATAATAAACTACTATAGGAGGGTAATAGGGCTAGGCGTAGGGTGGCGAAATTATAGTTAGCTGCTTATAGTTTAATAGGAATAGCCTAGTTAGTAAGGTTAGTTTAACTAAGCCTTATAGCTCTCTAGCAGACAACTAGGGCTAAATTAAGAATACTATTCCAGATAACTATGCAGAGAAGCCTATAATAGCTTAGTAGAATTTTACTATTATAATAGCCTAGAGGGTTTAGACGATAATACTATAGTTAGTAAAGCCCTTAAGCTAAATATCTATAGAGGAGAAGTCCTTTCTAAA
Source organism: Cenococcum geophilum 1.58 (assembly GCF_001692895.1). Lineage (NCBI taxonomy): Eukaryota > Fungi > Ascomycota > Dothideomycetes > Gloniales > Gloniaceae > Cenococcum > Cenococcum geophilum. Next base: position 476,073 of record NW_027137587.1, read on the forward strand.
GCCCTTACTGGAGGTAATAACTCTTCTATTTACCGTTAACTTTATCTAATTAGAGTTAATTCTAGATGGGTTATTATATAGCTTTATAAGGTTCTTTAGAACAAATATACCCTTCTAGATTACAGTAACTTTAGAAATTAGGATCCTAGAAAGAAGCAAATCTAGGCTCTTTATAGTAGGAGGGAGAGAAAACTTACCGGAGTTAGTCTTTACCGCGTTAATTATAGTAGGGTTCTTCTTAATAGCGGCAAGCCAAGCCTAATATATTTCTTCCGTAGCCAACTTTACCTAGGCTATAGAAGCAGTAAGTGCTTTAAGGGTAGCCTAGTTTAAAGCTGCCTTATAAGCGTGCTCCTGCTTATAGTCTTTTAGCTCTTATTTATAAATATCCTATAGGCGCTTTTTAGCTGCAGCTATAGCTGTAGTAGAAGGCGTAGTGGCCATAGTAATAAAAGGGCGATGCGTCTGCGAGCCTTTACTATTAAGAACACGCGAATAAGAGCGTGTGCTATGTGCAGGAGCGTCTTTAAAAGAATTTGTTATAAGGAGTAGATAGGGGATAGCGGAGAGGAGTAATAGCAACGGCCTAAATTCAAGGCTTTAAGGGAGGAGATTTAACGGTTAAATAAGATCAGAATAAATAAATTAATAGTAGCTTTAATTAACGAGAACTAGCATATTCGAATTCAATTAGATAATATTATTAACGCTTAAAGTTCTTTATATAGAGACTTTAAGCTATATACTATGGGACACGTAACTTCCTATAGACCCTATTATTAAAAGCTTTAGCTATTATTTTCTTTATAGCTTTTAAGTCCACTAATAAAGAGCTAGGCTCTATATTTTATACGGAGCTTTAGAGTAGTAATCCTTATACTTATTAAGGCTTTATAGTTAAACAATCCTTTCTTTAAGATTAAACTTATCTAGCTCTTTTTCCTTTATCTAGTACTATAAAGGCCTCTTATATAATATAGTATAAAGGGGATATAAATCTCGGAATTGCTCCTAGAGCTGCTTTAACTTTTAAAGCGCAGGTTGCATAGCGGTAGGTCCGGCGCGCTACGCAGCTAAAATACCAGCTATCTACCGCACGATCGCAATTCTTGGTGGCATACCACGTTAATCCATTAATAGAATCCACTATTTAATGCTCTCTTCTTATGCTAGTGTAAGACGGCGATTTAACGCAATAGAACCGCGTTTTAGCTAGATGCCTTTAACACGTCGCTATGCCGTCGTTCTGGACACATTGTACGTGCTAGTGGCCTTTCGGAAACTTGTAAATTAGCCTTGCTTATATACATTAATAGATAGAAGAAGTCTGCCCTCTTGAAAACCGGGGTTTTATTATTGTGGGGTGGCCATTAAGGTTATAGTTGTATAACCTTTTTTTTTTAAATTATATACCGTTTTAGCTGCCCTAAGGGCGCTATGCTAGGTCTTCTATTTTATAGGGGTAAATCCTAGATAATTACCCGCCTTACCTATAGCAGTGATTCCGTAAGGCCCTTATCTGCCTATTTACCACGTGCTATAAGTGTATAGTGCCTAGGAGAGAAGCAAATGCCTAAAATTAAAATTATAAGAATATATACGCGTAGGGTAAGTTCCTATACAAAGGAGATAGTCGAAATTAAATAATTAAAAAGTAGTAAATACCCAAATTACCTCCGTTCCGTACCGTATATTAAAGCTAGGCCTATTTTATAGGCCTGGAGTTCTTGCTTTAATACTGTCCGTCTTTCGCCAATATCGCATATAATGTATTTACTACTAAGAGAGACTTAGTTGGTTACTTTAAGTCTATTTCTTACCTCCAGAAACTGCCTTAGAAGGCCTATTCGTACTATATATTATGCTGCCTTCTTTACTAACTATATTTAGTTTAAGATCGTTTTAAAGCTCTAAGGTTGGCTGTTATACGGCCAGACTGCTTTCCTTAGTTCTTTAAAATTGGGACATTTAATTAGGACGTGACGTCCTGTTTATTTGTCTCCATATATACATTTTAAGTCAGGCGCACGTTTAATCCTATAGAGGTAGCTTTTAAGGGCTACTTTGCCTGTGTGGATTTGCGTAAGGGCGGTAGAGAGGATCTTAGGTAAGTTACTGTATACCCTTAGTCTCCGTTTTAAGATTTAAGGTGCTAGCCTATATAGCTCTCTCCCTATCCCTTCTTTCTCCTACTCCGTTTTCCATTTTATTTCTAGTCTTACCTTTATTATCCTTTTTACTATAGATAATAGGCTTTAAAGCGACTTAAAGGTAGGGGCCTTTAGCCCTATACTATTCTTTCTCTACCCTATTACCCGCTTTATAAGAACGTCTACTTATTTATTTCCTTTAATCCCGACGTATAAAGGGGCCCAGTATATTACTACTTTAATTCCCATTATCTGTGCGGCCTAGAGCCTTTCCTATACTCTATATATTAGGTATTAGCCTAAGCAGTTACGTAGTTTTACTACTACTTAAATTGCTGCTTAGTTATCCGTAAAGATTGTAAGGTATTTAATCCTTAGTAAATAGTTAAGGGCTAAATTAAGGGCTATTTGGAGCCCTTGTAGCTCCCCTATATAGACTATACTAACTTAGTTTGTTTCTATATAATTTACTACTTTAAGTCCTAGTTCTAGTATACATACTAATACCCTAACTTCTCTATTGATTTTGCTACTATCTATATATACTAGCACATGCCTTTAATTTCCTTTAGCTTGCTTTATAATTTGTTTATACTCCTATTTTCCTACCTCTATTCCTTTAGTAATTTAGATCTATAGTGGTTTAACCTATAGGCAGACTATCTCTAGTTAAATTACCTTTATTAGTGGCGTCCCTTCTAAAAGGTAGAGTGCTACATTATTCTCTAACTTCTAAAGAAGGCTATATAGTTTAAACTTAGTCGGGGCGGGTTGCCTTAGTTGCTAGATTTTGTAGTATAGTAGTAAGCCCTTAATTCGGTTTAGGGACGACTCCGCTACGCGGTATAGTGATATTTTAATAGGTGGTATGTGCATCTCTACTTCTAGTTCGGCTTTAGCTAATATTCTATAAACTCCTATTATAAGACAGAGCGCTCTATATTAGATCTGTGCTAGCGTATTATATACTTTCTTTTCCCTATTAGCGAACCCGTATCCTCCATTTAGTATATACTAGTAGGAGGCTGTGTATAGCATTCGCGGTAGGATAGTGGTAATATATAGCTGACGTATATATCTTGTTATAATGCCCTATATAGATCCTGCTATGCCTAAGAGGCATACTAGTTATCCCGTTAATCTTTCCACTATATAATCTAGATAGGCTCTTCCTGTAAGCTTATTATTTAGTATAACTCCAAGGTAGCGGGCTTTAGTTATTAGTTTTATTGTTTAAGTCCTCCCGTCCTTTAGTGTAAGCACTAGAGGACGTTTCCGTTGTTTTTCTGTTACTTTCTTTCCTGGTTAGATAAAGTGAATAAGTTTATATTTCTATAGTACGAATACTAAGGCGTGTCTATGCGCCTATGTTTCCGCTTTTTAATATAACATTTCTAACGTACTTATTGTTTCTTCTATACTTTTCCCGTTAACTATAATGCTTATATCATTAATATAACCTATAATAAGGCCGTGTCTTAGTCCGTCCTTATCTATAGCTATATCTAAAAGGTCTGCGTTATAGAAGAGATAGAGTATTAGCAATATAGGCAAGCCTTATAGGATTTCGGTTGGGGTAAGGAAGCGATCTAACATTCCCTCTGGCAATCTAATGTAGGTAGATTTTCTACTTAAAAAGCTATTAATCTAGTTAACCATTTATATTAGAATTCTTCGTTTTCAGAGGTAGTAAATGAGTCTCCTATATAATACGTTATCGAACGCTCCACTTACGTCTAGCATAAGCAGACTTACTATATCTTCTTCTTTTGTTTGCCATACGGCGTATATCTTCTCTATAAGAAGGTACACTGCGTACTTATATCCGGCTGCTGCCCTACCTCTTATATATATACGTGGCAGTATACCGTAGGCGTCTACTATAAATAGCACCCGCTTTATAAGTATCTTATCTATAACCTTACCCAGTGTATTTAAAAGGGCGATTGGCCTATACATTTTGGGGTCTTTAAAGTCTCCTTTCTTTAGTTTTCGTAGTGCTACTATAATTAATCGTCTAAAGTGGGCTAGGTAGTACCCTTCTGCTAAGCAGTAGTTAAACAGTTAGGTAAGTAGCTTTTTTTAATTCCGGAATAGCTTTATATAGTATTCGGCTTAGTAGCTAATCTTCTCCTAGGGCTTTATTAGGGCTAGTTACTCTAATTACTTCTTTTACTTCCTATACGTTGATTTCCGGTACCCACAGTAGGTTAAGGTATTAGTATTCGTGTATATCCCTTAAATTTACAGCTGGGGATATAGGGAAGAAAGATCCCCTTAGGGCTGCCGTCTTTCCTTCTACTATGCGCTGTGGCGTTTCCGTTACATCTTTAATGTCTAGGGTGAATGTTATTCTTATAATGTTCCGTTTTTTAGCCTAGGCGTATAGAGACCACAGTCCCTTTATATCTTTAACCTCACTAACTCTTTCCCTATATTCTAGCTTTATAGCTTTTTTAATAGCTTTAGCTTTTTCCTATCTTGCTAGTTATAATACGGTATAGTTCTCTTCTATAGGGCGTCTATTAAAGTGCCTGCGTACACATCTTTCTGCTTTAATTACTTTTAAGTATTCTTCTAACTATCCTAGTATAGATCTCGGGCTTAGCTTAGCGATTAGCGTAGATAGTTCTACTGCTTTTATAAGGATGTTAATAATTTAGGTTTATGGGAGTAGGAGTTAGAGGTAGGGAGGTACTTCTGGGAGTTCCTAAAGCACATTATAGAATATCTCCTTATTTATTTTCTTAAAAAGTCGCTATATTAGTATCTCTTCCCTTTTTAGTTAATATCTAAATACGGTTTCGATTAGGAGGTAGTCGGATCCCTTATTAAGTTCCTTATTAATACCTAACTAGATTAGATAGTCTGCTACGTTTAGGGTAATAAGGCTAAGGTTAATTATAGATAGGTTTATACCTACTCCTTTTGCTAGCCTTATAATTAGTCCTTCCTTAAATCCTAGTTTAAGGTCGTTATTCTCCATTACTTCTATAAGGTAGTTTACTATAGCTCTATAGTTATACCCGGCTTTAGGTCCTCCCTATTTAGGGTAGTAGAGATTAAAATCCCCTACAACTACTGTGCTGTAATTTAGGCCGCTTACTCTTCTTAGGGCGTTATTTAGTTTTAGGAGTATGCATCCTCTTAAAAGGCCGTCTAATCAATTATACGGTGGGAGTAGGTTTGGGTTATATATATTAAAGACAGTGACCGTATACTGCTATTCTTCTTCTTAGTTTGTAATTAATACCGCTACTAGGTTATAGCCGTAATCTACTATATAGAGGTATTTAATTGGGATACTTTTGTTAATAAAAAGGCATACCTATGTCCTCTAGTAGGGTAGGTAATATAGGTAGAACCTATTACTAATTAGATTGGTTATTATAGGGAGGTCCCTTTTAGGCCTCTCGCTACGCTATGCCTTCTAAATAGCAATTACGTTGTATTACTAGGCTCGTTCGTCTTATAGAAGCTCCTATATTCGCGTATAGCTTTTTCCTATATTATATTATAGGACCTTAATAGTGTAGATACCCGGGTTTTCCGTTATTAGGAGTGGCTAAATATATTTATCCGTAGTAGTTTAGTTGCCCTTCCTTAACTCCTTATAGAGTACTATAAGCTCCTACTTAAGTCGGAGCCTCCGTCATCTTTAATCCCTACTTATAAATCTATAATAATTTTAATTCTTTCCTTCTTTTTCTCTTTCCTTACTACGTATTTACTTTAACTTATACTAGGTATAGAGTCTTCCTTAGCTTTACCTTTTTCTTTCTTATTTTTTTTAGTTAATTTAGGTTTTAGAATAAGTCTTACTTCTTCTTCCGTTGCCTATATTAGTAAGGTTTCCCTTTATATTAGGTTTAAGTTTATACTACATCCGCTTTCCTTTTCTTAGTTTGCTTTACTAATTAGGCTATTTACTAGGCTATTTATAGGTCTCTTCTATCCTTACATTATATCTATTATATTTATAGCGTTTAGATTATTTAACGTATTTACTATACTGTCTATTATCTGCAATATTAGGGGTAGGAAGCTTAGCTAGCTACTACTTTTACTCCCTATTTTAGATGGCCCTAGTAAGATATATACTAGGTTCTTAGGCTAGTATAAGTTTATATAAAGTCTAACTTTTACTTCCTCTACGCATGCTGTTTCCTTCCTATAGATAAAGCAGGCTGGTAACTAGGCGGTATACTTATCTTAGCAAAGACAGTACTTAGCCTATTTGGCCTTATAGTCTTTTATATTATAATCTTAAGCGGCACATTATCCGCATATCTCTATTTCGCGATATTAGGTTCCTATATATCTATACTAGTAGCATTTAAAACATCGCCTTACCTAGTAGGCGCGATTATATTTTTTAGTTCTCTTATAGGTGCTATCCTAGTAGAGAACCTTTGTATAGATTACGGTATTCACGCCTAGTATAGTTTTAAATTCTAGTACTAGAGATGCGTCTCTCTATTTCTCCTTTAGAGGCTTTAGCTACCTTTAATTAATAATCCTATAGTTACTAAGTGCCCTATAGTTCTCTAGCTTAAACTTTCTAATTACAGCTTTCTTATCCATGTTGGTAACGGACCGTATTAGTACGCTATATGCTACTACTCCGTATATAGGTTTTATTACTTAAGAGCTCCTTCCCAGTATCTTTTTTACTTATCTTCGTGTCTACGTAGGTTATCTACCTGCGCTAGCATCTTAGCAAATACAAGAACGTCTCCAGATCTAAGGATCTTTAATGCGGTAATCTATGCCTTATTTACCAAAGTGTTACCCAATTTAGATAGCGCGTTATTTAGCTTCTTTTAGATAACTTTATGCGGCTCTCTAAGGCTCCAAAGGACCTCCATATTAGCCTTTTTGCTAAATTTAATAACTACGCATCTATACTCTAGTGCGGCTAGAGTCGGGGCAACGCTTATAAAGAGGCGTAACTATACGGACGGGGGCGGTAGTGCGGCTATAGCAACGTTTGCCCAGCTTTAAACGGCTAATTATAAGCTTCTGTTTTGTGCGGCAGGGGGGGTAGCTATCTCTTAGTTATATTTAATATATTCGACTATATTCTTAATAGCTTCTATTTAGCGTTTAAGACGTATAAGGGTCTCTTCCAGTTTCTTTCTAGTGGGCTGTTTAAGAGCTATTTTAATGTACTTTAACACCAAATTAAAGAAGGGCTTGTATACCCTATACGGAAGAGCCTTCCCGTCTGCTTTTTCGTGCGGCGGAGTACTAAATTCAAGGATCTTGGCGATTTCAACCGTAATGTTTTGACTGTGCGCGTTGTGGTTTGGGTCGACGCGTCCTACTTCAGGCCACCGACCCTTCTTTTCGGCCATCTCTGGATATCAGATGATAGCCAGAGGGCTTGCAAGAAGAATGCAGCTTAAATTAAAACGCTAGGGGTTGTGGTTGTAGAGTTATTTCAAAAAATTATTTTTCGCAAAGATTGGTGTTTTTATAGGCCACATGCTTACCGACTACGTTAGGTACCACCTTATAACTTATACCCTATTTCTTGCCATTTTATGTCTTACTATCTATTTTCTATTACCTATTTATTACCTATTACCGACCTTGTGGCAATACCGACCTTGTGGCGATTGAGTAACAGTTACCAAATCATCGTCAGCGTCGTCGTCAGTCCTTTGCCCCTACCTCATATATATAGAGAGCTTCTAGAGCCAGCTTCAATCGACAGAGTTCTTATGAGTGACTTGTCCGTCCGACAGCATCTTAGCCCGGCTGAGAAACGATCGAGCCGATTCCACCCACTCACCCCCCGGTTGTCTGATGCTGAAAGTGTGCCAGCACCATAGAAGGTAGGACCTCAACACAAGGCATATTCAGCGAAGACGTGTGCAGCACCGGCTTCAGACGTGAAAGTGCAGCAGCTACTGCATGTGATCACATAAGTATGAACAAGGAAGAGACACCTGCTTGTGAAGAGCATGAAGATCAATGCGGCCGAATTCTAAATGGCACAGCAGTAAATTTACACTTCCATGACCACCCTCTTTTGGTCTACTTTGAGAGGACGGGCGCGCCGAGTGACACGTGGTCGTTTGGCAGGTGAGGTCAAGAAGTGGCTTGGGACTGATGTCTGGTCAGGTAAGGCGGGTCATGACCTAGCTTCTACTAGGGAAAGGAAGGAGCGCGCGGAGTGGGGGGAAGCAAGGTCAAGAAATAGCTTCTGCTGCGGGCCTGAGGCGTGGGGAGGTGGTAACATTCTCAAGTGATGAATTGTGAGTTATCTAGTTATCTAATAAGGGTACTACGCTGAGAAGGCGCCGATTGACAAAGACACCCAAATTCGCGGTCACGAGGTCGGCTGTAGGTGGATCTGCAGGGGTTTCGACGCCACAGCCTAATTCGAGGATTTGGCTGGAAACTTATTAGGCTTCTTAGGCTTGTAAGGGCTCTCACTTATCCTCACTCATATCCTGCCAACCAACGGCAACAAGTTCCTCACCCCATCCATGACCTTCAGGATGCACGATGTACAGACTCAGCTCTACAAAATTCGATATGTCCTTAAGGGCACGTTCGATAACTTTTTTTGGCCAGGTCAACTCCACCAGGTGGGCGCTCTAAAAAATCCACCTGGGTCTACCTGGGCCCACCTGGTCGCGAACGGGCCACCGATATCGATATCCACCTGGTAAATACTGTCCGTTCGACGCCCCAGGTGGATTTTGGGCAAATTGGCCGTCTTAGCAACTAAAAAGGAGGTCTGACCTGGCCAGGTGGAGACGTGCGCGTTAACCGCGACTGGGCTCCCAAATGTAGTATAGCAGCGAGTTTTATTAGCAATTTAAGCCACCTAGGTAGTCTACCTAGGCGAATTTCACAAGTACCTACCGTTTTGAAGGGGGGGTACTTATTAAACCCCGGCACGACCAAGTCAAACGATTCTGCCTTCCTTTACGATATTTTTGACCTATTCTTACTATCACGTGATCCAACCATAAAGCCTTATATATTGGCTATAGTATCTATAGGCGTTCTAGCAATGATATCGCTGCTTTATATACTTATTAAGTGTGCGAGAAACCTTCTAGCATTAAATGGCAGGCGCTAGCAACTTATTAACCCTCTGCGCGGTGAGGCAAGAACGGTAGAGCTGTTATATAGTCCTCTGTAGGCGCTTAAAACGGTAACACGCCTTAATTAACGAATATTTAAATTACTCCTTAACCGGCTTGTCAGCGACTACAAATTATACGCGCAGGAAGGTATATTGGTAGAGCAGAAGCTGATGATATTTATAGCTAGATATAGGGGTAGGTTAACTAGGAAGTTCGTAGCGTAGGAGTTTTAGCACTCAACGTCTACAATAAGCCTATTAGTAGGTAATATTTAATAGGTAATAGGACGCTATAACTAACCTCTATTAGCGCCTTCTATAAGGTTCTTAATGCTCTATATAAGCTGCATAAGGATATTATTAAGCTACCGCCTAATTAAACGCCTAAACGGGTAGAATCTAACAATAAGATATAGCCCTTTTTTATAGATTGTATTAGCGCACTTAACGGCTTATATATACCAATATCAATTCCTAAAGCTTAGCAACCAGCATAGCGTAATAGAAAAGGCTAGATCTTATAGAATGTATTTACGGCATATAATTTTAATATAAACTTTGTATTAATTATACCTGGATAGAAAGGCTCTATATATAACAGCCGCGTGTTCGCTTTTATAAAGGATAGTAGCTTTTATATACCTCTGGGTCGCTATTATTTAGCAGACGCTAGCTACGCTACAAACAATCCTATAGTGCTTATTCTATATTAGAAGGTGTAATATTATCTAAAGGAATAGGTAAAGGTAAGTAAGAGGCCAAAGAATAAAAAAGAACTGTTTAACTTACGCTACACTTCCTTAAGGAATGTAATTAAACAAGCATTTAGTATCTTAAAGGCCTGCTTTCCTATACTTAATAAGGGCCGCAAGGGCTATAGCTTAAAGACTTAGGTTAAGATTGTATAGGCGTTAACGGCAATTTATAACTTTATAAATATAAACGGCTAGGACCTAAATAAGGAGGACTCTGGCTATATAAGTAAGGAGGATTTAGATACTGATAAATTTATAATTCCATATAGAATAGATAAGTAGAGAATAAGCTAGCGGCGGGAGGATATAGTAAAGGCAATGTGGAAGCAGTATCTAGAGATTCTAGATATAAGAGGTGTTAATATTTAATAAAGAAGCAATAAAAATAGAGGTAGAAGTTTTTAAATTAGTAAGCGGTAGAAATAATTAATCTATAAACGGAGTATCTAAAGCAGTAAAATAACGTGCAACACCACTAATAAAAAAGTTGTAATAGATAATTTAATTATAGCTTAATTATATTACTAGCTTTCTTATCTAATTAAGCTAATTTCCTTAAGCCTCTTATCTACCATTAACCTCTACTACTTCGTTAATTAACACTAGCTGCTTAATATATATAGGCTTTAGCCGTATATCAGCTATTAGTTAATCTATATACCTATTTTAAGCGTTACCGCTAAAAGAATTAAAGATATAGGTCCTACTTTCCACTTTAAACGCTTTTAGAATAAGCTACTAATTAGCGGCAGTAAGGTGCCTAAAGTCCTTAATAAAGCTATATATAGCCCTCTCTATTGGCGAGCTTTTTAATACTAATAGCGTTGTCTCTAAGGCACTAAAAGCCGCCATTACTTTACTAATACTCTCACTTAAAGCCTCCAACCCTTTTACTATCCTTAATAAACGGCTTTAATTAGCAGCTTTAGCTACGTTCTTTGTTAACTACTGTACCATATTAAGGTCCTTTGCTTTCTAGGTATTTTAAAGCTTCTTTCCTATAGTTAGTAATAGTAACTAGCTTACCGGAGACAACGCTATACTAAGTACTAATAGGGAACGTAAGGGTATTAAAAGCCTAGATAAGGAAGCAGGTAAGGGAGTAATACCCCAGCGTTCTATTAGTGTGCCAGATGGACTCCATTTAATTATTTAAAGTAGAGCATTTAAATACTTAGTATCCTCATTTTCCTTCTCGCGCTCTACGTCTATATTAAACAAGCTAATATTATTGTCTTCCTAATTGTTTTAAGCCGAATTCTCATTAAGCGCGTTATTAATTAACGTAGCGTGTTTGCCGCTGGCCATCTTACCCTTAAAAAGCTCCTTCAGCTATTTAAAATACGGTAGGTACTTCTTCCTAAAAGCCCTCCTTTTAATATACTGATTAAAATAGCTATCTATCACTCCAGGTTCATTAGTATATGGAAGACCAGTAACCTTATACCTCCCCTAGCCAGAACACGCCTTAATATAAGCCTCCCATTTACGCCAGTATATCTTCCAGTAGTTATACTTATTTATCAGCTGCTCTATAGTAAGAACCTAGCCTAATTTTAAGCTAATAAAGCTAATAGCATTGGTATAGTCGGTAGCTTTAAAGGTAGCCCCATTCGTTTCCTTGCCCTAGGTTATTAATAACCTTAGGAAGTCTAAGAAGGCCTTATTTGAGGCTAGAAGCCATAAAAATTGAGCCTACCTATTAATAACTTCACCTTCCTATATAGTCTTCTTCCTCTAAGTCCTTTTAGCAGCCGGCTTGCTAGTGTCCTAATCCTTATCCTACTTACTAGCCGTAAGAGTTGTTGCTACTATGATCATCCTTAGCCGCTTCCTTAAAGACTTTATCACAGATATTAATATAGGCGCTTGTGCGGGTTTAGTAGAGGTAGTAGCTACTTTAAAGGACGTTATACTAGGTATAGTATTCAGGGGAAGGGTGCTGGCAGAGGTATGGGTAAATACAGTGACGTCAGCAGTGTCGGCAGGGCTGCCCTCTATGGGCGTATCGTCGTCGGCCATTAAAAGTAGTAAGCAGATATTGCGAATTGGTTAATATTAATGAGGCTCTAACTAATCGTTCTACATAGGACCTTTTTAACGTCCTGGGCGGATTATATAACTATTAACCTCCTCACCGCCCTTTTTATCTAGCGACGCTCCTTTCTAGCGAATCGCCTACTAAACGAACGCCTTCTACCAGGTGGAAAGCACCCCTGCTTTGGCGTCTAGAAGAGGCGCTTACACCCTGCAGATTGCGCCCAGGTGGGCCTTAAAAGTATCAACCTGGCTGCGCCCACCTGGTGGAGTCGACCTGGCCAAAAAAAGGTATCGGAGGTCCGGGTTAAGCTTGGCATAACCTCGGGTTACGCACGACCCCCCAAGGTCTTCAACATATCGTTCAAATATCACCCCCCCCCTTTGGTGGTGGCCCCTACTTTTCGGACGCGTTTTTGAGGCCTAGGTTAGTACTGGGTTAGTATAGAGGTCCTCGTCGCGCGCCATTGACCTCACCGTCGCCTCGACAATCCCATTTTCTAACCCTCTGCTGTTCTTGTGCCCGCGCTGGCTCCTAGCTCGCGCGGGGCTTCTAATTTTATATAGAAAGGCCTGCTATAATTCTAATTCTATAATATAGAGCCCTCTTCTTCTCCTTCTTTATTAATATTTACGCGTTCGGTAGCTTTATTTACCCATGCCGCGCTTACGCGTTTGCCCCCTTACCTCTTGCGGATATAGAGTCTCTTAAGAATCTTCTTACCCTACGGTCTACTACGGAAGCCCCCCTAGCCTCCTTCCCCTATAGCCTCCAGAATAAATTTAAGGCCCAGATAGCACGGCTGTAGGATATTTATAAGGCCTAGCGCTCGAAGAATACTATAAGGGCGTACAAGCCAAAGCAGAAAGAGTGGGAAGACTGGTACGCGAGACTAGAAGGCAATACGGACGGCGCCCGGGTAACGGAAGATAAGCTTTGCTTATTTTTAGAGCAGTAAGTTATTAATTAAGAATCGCGGGCCGCTGGCTATTAAAAACGGAAGTTAAAATAGAAAGAGATATGGAAAGATGGCAAGCGGGTAAAGAAGAGGCAGAAGATAACCGCAGGAGGGCCGCTAGGGGGAAAGGCAGCCGCAGGGGCAGCCGCAGCTATAGGGGAGGAAGCTATAAAGGAGGAAGAGATATGGGACGAGGAGGCCCTAGACGCCCTATTTAACGAGACAGTCCAATACTTAGTTATAAATAGCTACATCTCCGCTATTACTAAGCTCTATGTATGGCAGTTAGAAGGTAAGACCTCGCAGCCGCTACGGGGGGTAAAGCTCTCGGTGGTACTAGACAGCATCCGCCGCAACAAGGACCGAATTTGACGCGTTAACTTTATTAATTGAGGCCTATTTATAATTACTGGTGGTTACGATATTAAAGGGCTTAAAAAGGCAATTACTTAGTGCTAGGAGACGGGCTCTAAGAAGCTAGGCTTAATTAAGTCTTACCTTTAAACTATAGCTAAGCATTTATTAGGTTTATATATACCCTATCTAGTCCATATAGCTACCGTTTTCTAACCCGTTCCTTAGACTATACTACCGTTACCTAGGGTAAAAGTAGACGGGACGTTTAGCTTGCTAACCTTATCCTTATTAAACTAGAGAACGAAGGGCTAAAACTAGATAAGTTAGCGCCGTATATAATTATGTTAATAATATAGGGGAAGTAGAATTAGCACGGTAAGGTTAAGTATATGGGCTATATGCGTAATACTAACCCTATCCTCTACCCTCTCTCTATAATAGCCTTCTACTTCTTTAACCGCTAGGGTAAGGACGGCGCTAAGAGCTTCCCATTCTTTTGGCAGCTAGAGGACTATTACGGCCTATATATCTTCCCTAGCAGTATTAAAGTACCGTAACGGCCGTTAAGCTATTATACGCAGTTTAAATGGAATAAAAAGATATTCTAGGGGGTAGGGATTTATTTAAAAGAGAAGACCTATAGCGCCCGTAAGCAGAGCGTCTAGTATACTAAGCTTAGCAGCGTTAAGGAGACCTAAATTAGACGGGCCGGATGCTGGAATACGGACGCGATAATAGGAGCCTACCTCAGCTATCTACCCCATGCGTTTATGTGGTTAATCGCCAGCTTCCTAAAGAAAGGAAAGGGCTACTTTTTTTCCCGCGTACGGGAGGTGCCGGAGAAAGTACTCTGTTTAAAGATATAGCCTAAGACTAATGTTTAGCTAAAACGTATAGAGACCTATTATCTAAAGAGGGTAGATAATAAGGTTGTATGGCTTAACCTTACGGGCTTAGGATTTCTACGCCTCCTCCACGCGCTTAGGGTAATCCTATTATAGGACTTAGTAATCCTACGCAAGTAATTCCCGCTCCACCCTCTATAAAAGGACCCCCTCTTTGGCTATAAGGAGTACTAGAGGTTTACCACGTAGGTAGAAAGCTCGCTAGCTAGCGTAGTTACGCCGGACGAGATAATAATGCGGAAATACTAGCCCGCCTATAAGGCCGTAGCTAAGCTAAAATACGAGGCCGCAATCTTAGAGATAAAGGGGGTTTAATTACGCGTATAGACGATCTTAGAACGCCTTAGCGAGATAGAAAGGTTATTAGCATTATTCGCACCTATATAGATCTAGCAAGGGAAGATAGGTATCTAGATAGGGCCTACGGAGTCCATATATCCGTCTTTAGACGGCTCTATACCCGTACCTATGCCCACACCCATACCTATACCTACACCCGTACCTATACTTATACCCGCATCCGTTCCTAAACGCGTTAATAGCCAGATTCCGTCTTTAGATAAACCCTTTCCTATATATCCAACCCCTATAGAGATACTAAGGGGTCCTTAACTGTCTACCGCCGTAGAGCCTACTTAGCTGTCTACTATAACGTCTACTATACCCCTATAGCAGCTGCCGCAAGCTTCTACTATACCCCCGCTATAGCTGCCGCAGCTACCACAGGCTAACGCTTAACCTCTTCTATTTATTCTTAACCTGTAGGCACTACTAAGGAAATATAAGATACTTTAGGGCGGTAATTTGGTGTTCTAGCTCTAGACTAAGTAGACTTTAGGGCTAGCAGGTAGGCCGTTAATTAAAGCTCTTAATCGCTGCTAGGGGGCGCGCTGGCGGGTTAACGGCGAGGCTATATTCTACAGCCGTCGCCGTAGAATAATTAAGGATGTTAGACGGCGCGTAGAAGACGGTATGGTAAAAGACGAGAGACAGGCTATTAACTAGCTAGAACAGCTACGAGGTCCGCGTTTTTTAGATTGGCTTTATAAGAATATCTAAATAGTTATTTTACTGTAGTAACTAAGACACCTTAATATATAACTGCCTCTATATATAACTACACTATAGTAACTAAGACGCCTTAATGTATGACTGCACTACAGTAACCAAGACGTCTTAATATAGGACTACTAGTGACCAAGACGTCTTAATATAGGACTGCACTGTAGTGACCAAGACGCCTTAATATATAACTGTACTATAGTAACTAAAACGCCTTAATATAGGACTACACTATATTAACTAAGACGCCTTAATATAGGACTATACTATAGCAACTAAGACGTCTTAATATAGGACTATATTATAGTAACTGAGACGCCTTAATATAGGAATGGAACGCGTTTAGGTGTTATAAATTTAGAGCAATATTATGCGACCGTCTAGAGGTACCGATCTAATACATATTATATACCTTTTCGCCTAAAATCGCGTACGAAGGTACTTGGGGGCGGTCGCTACGCGACCTCGTATAGGGTTCAGGCGCGTTATTAGTAGGGGTGGCCCTAACCTCGTATTAACCCGGGTTGTAACCGCGCTAAATGACCCCCCCCGATATATAATAGGTATCGGAGGTCCGGGTTAAGCTTAGCATAACCTTAGGTTACGCACGACCCCCTAAGGTCTTCGACATATCGTTTAAATATTACCCCCCCCCTTTAGTGGTGGCCCCTACTTTTCGGACGCGTTTTTGAGGCCTAGGTTAGTACTGGGTTAGTATGGAGGTCCTCGTCGCGCGCCATTAACCTTACCATTGCCTCAACAATCCCATTTTCCAACCCTCTGCTGTTCTTATGCCCGCGCTAGCTCCTAGCTCGCGCGGGGCTTCTAATTTTATATAGAAAGGCCTACTATAATTCTAATTCTATAATATAGAGCCCTCTTCTTCTCCTTCTTTATTAATATTTACGCGTTCGGTAGCTTTATTTACCCATACCGCGCTTACGCGTTTGCCCCCTTACCTCTTACAGATATGGAGTCTCTTAAGAATCTTCTTACCCTACGGTCCACTACGGAAGCCCCCCTAGCCTCCTTCCCCTATAGCCTTTAGAACGAATTTAAGGCCCAGATAGCACGGCTGTAGGATATTTATAAGGCCTAGCGCTTAAAGAATACTATAAGGGCGTATAAGCTAAAGTAGAAAGAGTGGGAAGACTAGTACGTAAGACTAGAAGGCAATACGGATGGCGCCTAGGTAACGGAAGATAAGCTTTACTTATTTTTAGAGCAGTAAGTTATTAATTAAGAATTGCGGGCCGCTGGCTATTAAAAACAGAAGTTAAAACGGAAAGAGATATAGAAAGATAGTAAGCGGGTGAAGAAGAGGCAGAAGACGACCGTAGGAGGGCCGCTAGGGGGAAAGGCAGCCGTAGGGGCAGCCGCAGCTGTAGGGGAGGAAGCTATAAAGGAGGAAGAGATATAGGACGAGGAGGCCCTAGACGCCCTATTTAACGAGATAGTCCGATACTTAGTTATAAATAGCTACGTCTCCGCTATTACTAAGCTCTATATATAGTAGTCGGAAGGTAAAACCTCGCAGCCACTGCGGGGGGTAAAGCTCTTGGTGGTATTAGATAGCGTCCGCCGTAATAAGGACCGGATTTAACGCGTTAACTTTATTAATTAAGGCCTATTTATAATTACTAGTAGTTACGACGTTAAAGGGCTTAAAAAGGCAATTACTTAGTGCTAGGAGACGGGCTCTAAGAAGCTAGGCTTAATTAAGTTTTACCTTTAAACTACAGCTGAGTATTTATTAGGTTTATATATACCCTATTTAGTCTATACGGCTGCCGTTTTCTAACCCGTTCCTTAGGCCATACTACTATTACTTAGGGTAAAAGTAGATGGGACATTTAGCTTGCTAACCTTATCCTTATTAAACTAGAGAACAAAGGGCTAAAACTAGATAAGTTAGCGCCGTATATAATTATATTAATAATATAGGGGAAGCAGAATTAGTACGGCAAGGTTGAGTATATGGGCTGTATGCGTAATACTGACCCTATCCTCTGCCCTCTCTCTATAATAGCCTTTTACTTCTTTAACCGCTAGGGTAAGGACGGCGCTAAGAGCTTCCCATCCTTTCGGTAGCTAGAGGACTACTACGGCCTATACGTCTTTTCTGGCAGTATTAAAGTACCGCAACGGCCGTTAAGCTATTATACGCAGTTTAAATAGAATAAAAAGATATTCTAGGGGGTAGGGATTTATTTAAAAGAGAAGACCTATAGCGCCTATAAGTAGAGCGTCCGGCACGCTAAGCTTAGCGGCGTTAAGGAGACCTAAATTAGATGGGCCGGATACTGGAATACGGACGCGATAACAGGAGCCTACCTTAGCTATCTACCCCGTGCGTTTATACGGTTAATCGCTGGCTTCCTAAAGGAAGGAAAGGGCTACTTTCTTTCCCGCGCACGGGAGGTGCCGGAGGAGGTACTCTGTTTAAAGATATGGCCTAAGACTGACGTCTGGCTAAAATGTATAGAGACCTACTACCTAGAGAGGGCAGATAATAAGGTCGTACGGCTTAACCTTACAGGCTTAGGATTTCTACGCCTCCTCCGCGCGCTTAGGGTAATCCTATTGCAGGACTTAGTAATCCTACGCAAGCAGTTCCCGCTCTACCCTCTATAGAAGAATCCCCTTTTTAGCTATAAGGAGTACTAAAGGTTTACCACGCGGGTAGAAAGCTCGCTAGCTAGCGTAGTTACGCCAGATGAGATAATAATGCGGAAATACTGGCCCGCCTATAAGGCCATAGCTAAGCTAAGATATAAGGCCGCGATCTTAGAGATAAAGGGGGTTTAATTACGCATGCAGACGATTTTAGAACGCCTTGGCGAGATAGAAAGGTTATTAGCATTATTCGCACCTATATAGATTTAGCAAGGGAAGATGGGTATTTAGATAGGGCCTATGGAGTCCATACGTCCGTCTTTGGACGGCCCTATACCCGTACCTATGCCCGCATCTATACCTATGCCTATACCCGTACTTATGCCCGTACCCGCGTCCGTTCCTAAACGCGTTAATAGCTAGATTCCGTCTTTGGATAAACCCTCTCTTATATATTTAACCCCTATAGAGATACTAAGGGGTCCTTAACTGTCTACCGCCGTAGAGCCTACTCAGCTGTCTACCATAACGTCTACTATACCCCTATAGCAGCTGCCGCAAGCTTCTACTATACCCCCGCCGCAGCTACCGCAGCTGCCGCAGGCTAACGCTCAACCTCTTCCATTTATTCTTAACCCATAGGCACTGCTAAGAAAATATAAGATACTTTGGGGCGGTAATTTGGTGTTCCAGCTCTGGACTAAGTGGACTTTAGGGCTAGCAGGTGGGCCGTTAATTAAAGCTCTTAATTGCTGCTGGGGGGCGCGCTGGCGGGTTAACGGTAAGGCTATATTCTACAGCCGTCGCCGTAGGATAATTAAGGATGTTAGATAGCGCGTAGAAGACGGTACGGCAAGAGATAAGAGATAGGCTGTTAACCAGCTAGAACAGCTATAAGGTCCGCGTTCTTTAGATTAGCTTTATAAGAATATCTAAATAGTTATTTTACTGCAGTAACTAAGACACCTTAATATATAACTGCCTCTATATATGACTGCATTATAGTGACTAAGACGCCTTAACGTATGACTGCACTATAGTAACCAAGACGTCTCGATATAGGACTACTAGTGACCAAGACGTCTCAATATAGGACTGCACTGCAGTAACCGAAACGCCTTAATATATAACTGCACTATAGTAACCAAAACGCCTTAATATAGGACTGCACTGTATTAACTGAGACGCCTTAATATAGGACTATACTATAGCAACCGAGACGTCTTAATATAGGACTGCATTACAGTAACTGAGACGCCTTAATATAGGAATGGAACGCGTTTAGGTGTTGTAAATTCAGAGCAACATTACGCGACCGTCCAGAGGTACCGATCCAACACATATTATATACCTTTTCGCCCAAAATCGCGTGCGAAGGTACTCGGGGGCGGTCGCTGCGCGACCTCGTGCGGGGTTCGGGCGCGTTATCAGCAGGGGTGGCCCTAACCTCGTATTAACCCGGGTCGTAACCGCGCCAAATGACCCCCCCCGATATGTGATAGTTATCGAACGTGCCCTAAATCGGATATCATACACCCGCTCAGAAACTCCCTCTAACGACAAGTAATTGTTCCTGCATCTACCCTTCGTATTACTCTTTGCGATCAACTATTGAAGACTCCTGCAACACTACACCTCATCCATATGTACTAATTCTTTGTCTTATAGGAATATGTAAGTTTACCCTTCGTGTGACACAAGGCCACTTTTAATCCCTGTTGCGACGAATTCTTCTGCTTCATGAACCAAAACGTAGCCATGTGAACACTCATCATACAGTGAAGATTCACCAACCCATAGTTCTCCAGCAATCGGACCTCGGCAGTCTCATAGAATTTGCTGACATAACCCTATGGTAGGCCCATCAGCATGTTTTGATTTTCACTGGTAGTCTCGTCGAGCATAGCTTTTGTGAATCAGCGTGACATGTGAATAGATACTCGAATTGCTCACAGTCTGCGGCTACTGCCGCCGAATAGTGGGGCGAGATGGAGGCTTACCATTCCCAAAGATCTCATCGAATCGGGCTCTTTGAAAGAGTCAGACTCGTGTCACCAAGGTCTACATACACTCTGTCAGCCTCGGAATGATCCTACCTATGAGTGACTTCGGATCAGTTAGATTGGTTAATGTAGATGGCATCAGCCCACACAAGTTATAGATACTCGTATCTGTGTTGTCGATGTCTTTTGAAAGCGTGGTGAGGGGGTTTCGTGATGCGGAGACGCTGGCCATTGTAGATACCTCATGATCTGAAATCGGAGAGCCCCAACTGTACGAGAGTGCGGCATATGAAGGTGCGGAATCGAGTGGTTCTTCGAACAAGGCAATTGAAACCGCATCCTCCAGAAACACATCTGGCTCAACATGGATAAGTCATATCGCAGCATTGGGTAACTCCAAGGGAGTGTGTTGGAGTGGTTCAAGTTCATCACTGGCAATTAATGTGGGTTCGGTCAGTTGTGACGGTTCCTCGAAATTCATTTCTTCCGGCGGTGATATTCCAAACTCGCAAATTTTAGGATAAAGTGGCTCGAGTTTGATGGGGGACAATCCAGACTTGGTGACAGCTGGGCATGTGCCATTGTACCACTCATGTACCGGAAAAGTAGTTTGTATATTATGGGATAGTAGTAATTAAGATACTTTATCGACGACAGTCTGGGTCATGAGCCTTGCTTGTAATGGAACCTGATTGCTCATGTTGGCTGACTTAATTTGAGGGAAGCTGAACGAATTCGACGACAACTGTTAGAATAATGAAATTTCTGCTCTTGCATTTCGCTTAGATACTCTAAAGAATGAAGTGTTTCTCATGGAAGATTGAACGAGCGAGTCTGCTTTGGTAGCTGTGTCGCTCAACCTCGCTATTCATTGGAAGCTCAGTGCAAAACCCTCATTGCAATGCATTGTATTTGCACCATTTGATGTCAGCAACCGACTAAATAGCTTGGAAGACCGTGATGATTGTTGGCGTTTGTCTGCCGCCCTTGTCTTACCACCCTGACTCAGTTACCTACCCCTTTGACTCAGTCACCTACCCCTCCCCCTTTTTCTTCCTATTGCCTACACCTTCCTTATGTATATATAGAGGCCCTAGAGCCACATTCAATAGACAAGTCCTCATTCTTTGATATTCCGATCGACAACCGACCAAGCGAGACATTTCAGGATTCATGGCTAAGAAGTGCTCTGTGGTTTTGCGGTCTAATGCCTATGTCGTAGGCACAAGCCGAGGGAATGTCAGCACTAGCGGGGTAAGCAGTCTTCGGTGGCTGAGTGGCGTTCTGGAGCTAGAGCACGTGGCATTAGATCCTCCCGGGCATCCGTCTACACCCTCTCATCAATTTCGGTGGTTAGCGCAGCCACGTCTGCACGGCCTTTTGTTAGGGGAAGTTTTGGTATTTTTGCTGTTTAAGGGAAAGTTAATAAAACACGCTAACCACCGGAATTGACGAGAGGGTGTATTTCATGTTGAAGGAAGCTTTCGGAAATAGTCTGCATCGAGTCGCGAGTTTAGAAAGATGCGCAACTGTCGAGGAACAAACGTTCTCTTGCATTTCAACTCATGACAAATCATTTATTCTTCGACTCTTTAAATCCTCGCACTGTCATCGAGCTTGGATGAATAAGATAAAGGGATACAAACGTCGTTGCAATTGGATGCATCAATGGATCCATAGTCTCAATCTGAACCCCCTCTAAAAATGATTCCTTCCAATTTCCTCAAATCACTGTGAAATGTTGCAACAGTCGATGCCACTGAATGGAACTGTGTGGTCCTCGAGTCAGTCCCGTTAGAGCGATGCATACTGGAAAATTCTCAGCGCTAAGGGTGTCTCAGCCACTTTTACGTACGGGCGGGTGCCCCGGATTTGGAGATGGCTTATTGTTCCCTGTTCCCCGAGGCCCCGGATTCATTAGCTGGCTCACTGACTGGGCTTTGACATGCCAAGTGACGTCGCCTCAAGAAATGCATATCAACATGATAAGAGACTGGTTTTGGTTGTTTGAACGCGTGGCCCTTTCGACCCAGCATTTATTTTTACGGTGAGCTGGCTGAGCTTCTTGCCTGTGTTACAATCTGACATGGAAAGTTGCCATTGAAGAAGTAAGGAATATTTGCTTTTTACTATGTGCATGACCAGCTTCCACCCCCCCTCCTCTAGTAAAAGTTTATTTCGCTACGGCACGCGGGCTTGCTCAATCGCACATAGTAATTGTAGCGAACGCTTATGGCTGTATGCACGGGCTATTTTGGTTGCCTTGGAGAATTATTCTGGTTGGTTAGGGGAATTGAATTAAGGTAATTTAGAACTTGCCTGGTGCATGCTTCCTCGTTCTCCCTCTTTTCCTTATGACTATGCTAAGACGCGAATATAACGCTGTCTCTCTATAGTGGACGATGAAGTTTAGCAATATTGTATGGGTAGAAACCTCATGATATTTAATAAAGATCACGGCACTATAGAGACCGATCGCGTTCTTATAGCCAAGCATAGGCGTTCGCTACGATTGCTATATACAGCTAGTGGCAACCAGGCGAAGCCGAATGTGTACCGAATTCGGAACCTGCGGAAAGGCGGGTGGAAGCTGGTCATGCACGTGGCTATAGTTCGTGAAAGACCGGCACTTTTCGGTCGGGTAAGCCTAAAACTCTCGGGTCTTGTGGCTTTTGGAGACCGCTGTTTATTGCTAGTTTATCATACGATATTTTTTCAGCCAGCCACTGTCCCACCGATATCATAAATGTGTGGCCATAAGAGTGTGCGCAGGGCAAAAACCACACCAAAAGTCTCCAGAAGTTATATTGTTATTTTGATAGAAACCTCATACTTGAAAAGTATTAATAAGATATATTAGGCCTTTAGTATCTATAAAGATTTTTATACTGAATGAATCACGTTTTGTCTCAGCCTTTGTGGCCCGGAAACCAACGCACTATTTCTGCCACCCAAGTTGTAATTGCAGGTGTTTCACTGCGGCTCGTCTAGGACATTAAGCGGCCGATTGATTTTCACTAAGGATCCCTTTGTGTGGCAAATTTTCAAAGACTTTTCGTATATGCACGCCTCATAAGTCAATCTAGAGGCTCTATACCGTATAGAGCTTGGTGTTGAAGCCTCCAGTTAGTGTGGTTGCTCGGCAGTAAGGGTGCCGGCGCCTTATTGACGTTTTTAACGCTTGATATTACGGTAAACAGCAGCAATAGAGCTAGGAAGCCGATAATATCTAGCATAGTTAATTAAAAAGCTTTAATATTATTGCTGTCTATTTAGTTATTTAATTATTAGTAAAATATTGTCTCTTTACTGCCTGAAAAACGTTGTATATCTTTAGCTTAGAGGCTCCGAGGCTATTAATAGAGGAAGAGTAGAAACTTATAGTTATAACGTTATATATTATAACCTTTTGCCTAACTTCCTTAATATATATATATGTGTGTGTGTTTTCAGTGGTGGTCTTTTATAGTATTTTATCAGCATCGTGATATTGACGCGTTCTGGTGAGGCTTGCTAAAAAAAACAACGCTAGCTAGGGTGCCTGCAGTATGCTAACCCAGGCAAGAGTGCCCAAAGCCCCTAATACGAAAGTCTGTTCTGCCACAAAAAGGGACGCATGTGCATCCAACAGAAATCGTCGCATGAATCTGAGAACATTTCGCATACAAGTAAGGACGCGTCCTCTACCCTACCTACGGGATCAAGCGATACGATGCCGATAACCCTGCCCACAGAAATGAAAAGTTGTGGGACAGGAAAAAATGTCGACTTCCCCACCACCTCCACCTTCACATCCGCCTCCGCCTCCTGGAGGAGGCAACTTTGGTTCAATGGTATGTGTGCTTCCGAGAGAGATTGATCAATTCTTATTTTTACTTTTAGGTGAATTCGCGCTCGACAGGACTGATGATTGGGACAATTGTTACGACATTCTGTGCTACTGCTATCATACTTGGTCGACTGTATACACGACTTGCATTGACCCGCAATCTGGGATGGGATGACACATTTCTGGCAATATCAGCAGTAAGCTTGAGATGTACTTCCTAGAGGGATGGGAAAATGCACTAATAATCTAAAGGCATTGGGGATCTTCCTGACAGGTCTCATCTGTACCCTTGCCAGACACGGAGTTGGACAGCATGTCGTGTATGTCCCGTTCACAAATGCGCACATCATCCAGGTCCTAGGGTTTTGCGTTCGAATTGTTCATATAGTTGTCCTTACAACTACGAAGCTCTCCATCTGTCTCTTCTACCGCCGGATATTCCAAGATTCATTAAGTAAGATCTCCTCCGTCGTTCTGATGGCTTTCATGACCGTTTTTACTGTGGTACTGTTCATCGAGGGCTTCTTTGCCTGTGATCTCGGAGGTGCATTCTGGTCTCCAGAAGGGGGTAGGTGTACTGGTCCCTCCTTCGCGAGGAATATTGCTTTCTTCGTCTACGGATCTGCCACATTAAGCGTTGTTGTGGACTTACTCTTAATGGGTTTTGCTCTCTGGAGAATTTTCCCGCTGCGGATAGCTCGAGCACAGAAGATCTCATTGTATGTAATCATCTCGCTAGGTTGGCTGGCCATCACAGCGTCATTAGTCCGGGCGATTCGTACTGGGCAGACAATTAAGAGTAGGGATCCAACATGTGAGATCCCACCTCTCCGCCTCCCTATTCTACTCTTTCCTGACTGTTTTTGTAGGGGCTGCATGGGACATCAACATTTGGGCATCCGTAGAGGTCAACATAGGTCTGATTTGCGCGGCCGTCCCCGCCCTTAAACCTCTCATCCGAAAACTCATCCCTAGCTTCATGGCTTCCCTCCCCGAACGCAGCTCCGGCCAAACCAATAATGCTCTCCCCAATGCAAATGGCTACCAGCGAGCATCTTCCCGCAGTGGCCAAGATGGCGCTGTCGAACTTACCGATCGAGGTTACAGGTCTACTGCCGGAGTGACACAGAAGGAACTACACTTAGTGACCAGCGATGAGGTTAGGATTGATAGAGAGACGATAGATTTGGACACGAGCACAAGAGATGTTGAAATTGCTGGACAGCGACCTTGGGGAATTGAGAGATAAAGTCTTTCCCCTGCCCGTTAATAAACTTGAACCTGCCAAAGAAACGTCCCTGGAGAGCTATACCGTGTTTAAGATTTTGAGATATTCTTTAACTCAGTGTGTAGAGCAGTCAGTCCATTCCGTACCATTTCAATGATTTCAAAGTTGGTATGGCTGTGCAACGCCAGCTCGCTCCTACGCCAGCAACCCAACCACCCCACTGCCCCTCTCCTGCCTAACAACCTCTATGGCGAGCTTAACGATATAATTATCCTCTTTCCAACCAGCTTCTCCTTCTGCTCCCTATCCCTTGAGATTCTATCCCTCATATCTCTTGCTAGCGAATATTGCGCGAACTTCATATGCGTGGCGTGAAGGATTGTGAGGAGGCGCTCGCCGTCAAGTAAGGATAGGTTTGGTTTGAAGCGCTCATCGCTGAGAAGGAAGTTGAAGACGCGTTGCGTCTCATATGGGCGGCGTGAAGGATTGTGATGAGTCGCTCGCCCCGGAGTCAGTAGTCGCGGATGATTTCGTCGACCTCTTTCTGGATGAAGGAGAGGAAGGCGAAAAGATAGAGGTGGGATGTGCCTGCCAGCTGCTTTCCGTGAACCCTGATATAGGCCTTACGGACTTGTCGTGAACAACTTCGTTCAGTTGAGTATGAGCGGTGGTTTTTCAGTAGCCTTTCTGGTTCTCTTAGCACGTCGTGATCGCAGTTGTGATAAAATTCGATAGAGGTCTAGGACTACAACCTGTCGAAGAAGAACCGTTATGTCCTCCGGTTTGGATTCTCTACGGGTCAGAAGACTTTAGCAAACATCATGAATCCGTTTTTGACTTCTGAGAGATATCCAGTGTTTAATGCTATCCGAATCGTGGTTCCTTCTCCGTTGCGGTATTCTTCAACGCACACAGCCATCACCTTCAGGCAATCGTCTGAGGTGGCTGACAGAAATGCCAGGTTGCTAGCGATCCCCTTCTCCCGTGAGATGCTCATACGGCTCGCTACGTCTATCCCAGAGTGTAAGGTGTTCTCTTTCAGGATCTCAGGGACCTCGTTCAGCGGCGGCTGATAGTTTGCCGCATTTGCTGGCGGGCGACCGCGCCTCCCCACATCGCTGTCTCCATTCCAACGCTGAATTACCGCTCGAGGATCTCGACCTTGAGGATCTGAGTCATGAGGATAATATGCTTGCTCTGAGCAACGGCCCTTACCACTACCTCATTCTCGCGCACAGACTCAAGCCGACCCAAGGTTTTATGACAGCGCTGCGGTTGCTGCTCTCTTGCGGCTAGGCTCCAGTGCCTATCCCTAGTGCCTCAGAAGTCCAGGGTCTTGCCACTGAGATCCAGATCGCTGGGGAAGACTTTCTTCACTCGCTTGTTGATGTAGTGAGCAAGGCGAGACCACGTTTGATTGACCTGCTCAACCTCAGCCCGCTCGTCGCCATGCCAAGATATAGTCAGGCTGTGGGAGGTGTGACGTGGGCAGCTAGCGGGTAAGGTAAGGCCGTTGGGGATGGGGACGAGGATCGAGGAGGCCGTACAACGATATCGAGGAGTGTGGTAGAGGGAGCGATAGGCGGAGCGTCTAGCCGAGGGATGCTAGTTAATACCTGAATTTTAGTAAGCTAATGACATCAAGGCTTGGAAGAGGCTGCGATGTTACCTTATGAATGTAACACAACTAGCTTGGAGATTCTTGGGTTTCGGCACAAACGACCCTCTGGGTTATCTCAGTCCCAGACGATCACCAATCACAAGCTGCTTTCATAATAGATTTATCAACTTGTATAATGATCGTCTGATGTGGGAGGCTCTTATCTGGAAGCGAGTTACAGTACAGTACCCAAACCGCAAATCCATATTCAAAGGCTCACCAACATTCCGACATCACCACTTGTTTTATGATTAAGCCAAAAATGGCCCCCTACGTACGACCCTTTAAAGTCATGTCCATCAGGTGATCCATCAGTTTGCCCCTCTGACGGTCCCGCACAGCCTCATCATACGTGGCATAATAGTATTCTACTCTTATTTTCACTTATGTTCTTATCACAACACCTCAAAATCGATTGATTTGGCTTCCTTTTATTCAAGTGCTATTTTAACAGCAATGCGTCATAAACCCATACGGAACCTCATGACAGTCTCCGGAGCACTATTTGCTTCATAAAGTAGTAAAAATGCCTTGGGAGTTACACATATTCTCCCATCCACCCGAAGGCGTGCGCATATACCCCACTGCCCCTCACCCAGTATAGCGAAGTGGGCCGTTTACACTACCTTCTAGATAAGATACCGAAGCCGATGTGGCTGATACCTGTACACGCTTCCCACCGCATATAGCAAATGCTGGACTACCATCAACCTAGACCAGGGTTGTTTTGGATAATGCAAATAAGCGAGCATAAAATATCCTTTATCCAATAGAAAATGCATAAAATATCGCAATCGATAAGGATAAAAGTGCCCGCGCGGAGCTTTTCTACCCCAACCAGGCAGAATAGGACTCAGTTCTGGCAGAATTTGGCAGATATTGCAGATATTGCAGATATTGCGGATATTATAGTAGGAATAAGTAGGTATCTACCTTCCCCCCCTAACTATATAATAGCTAAATACTTAAAGAAAAATTACCTATTTCTCTTATAGTTCTTCTTTAATGCCAATTCTTTAAACACTTTATTTTCTTAAGAGTTTTAGGATCTATCTATATTCTCTCCTATAATACTATACAACGTCCTCCTAAAAAGACTCTTTCTAGCTTATTGCTTATTGCTAAAATTAAGAGAATTTTAATTGCTATAAGTAAGAGCCATAGCTAGCGCTTTTATTGCTGTTTTTAAGACCACTACTAAAGTATAGTTATTAAAATCTTATATAGCGTCTTAGAGATAAAGTCCTTATACTTATCTTAACTTTTTAGTTAAAATATTATACTATTAAAATCCTTAGCAATTCTATTAAACTCGTTAAGGTCTTAAGTTAGAGCTAGCTTTTTATATAACGATATACTTCTAGGCATAGAATTCCTATTTTAATATCTTTCCTAAAGCTTTTTAATGCTATTAAGTGCAGGCTTATGCTACTCCTTCTTCTAAACCTATTTAATATATCTTATATAATGGGCTAGATAAAGAATAAGTGCAGCGTGTAAAGGGGCGAGTTATCTATTTTATAGTAATATCTATTAAAGGTATTCTAAGCATTTCTAATGCGTTTAGAGAACTCCTTATTAGATATATACTCCTTCTATTATATAATATTAGCTAAATTAAGAAATAAAAAGGGGAGATAAACTAACCTAGGATTTATTAAGGTGCTTAATTATAATATCTATTATAAAAAGCATATTCTTAAGTATTACTTTATATCCCTAGTATTTTAGGGTTACCTAGTAAAATATCTAAAGAAAACTTTTTATTATTGTAGCTAGAAGCGTTAAACACATCGTAAGGGCGGCCAAGGCGCTAGTGGTAAGCGAGCCAATGGCGATTGGTTAACAGAGGTCAAAGGAGAACACGCGACGAGCCTTACCTCTCACGACGCGTAGATTTTAGAGAAAAACAATCATCTATCTACAACACCGCATAGTACATATCATTGTGATATATGTATTCTGCACGTTGTAAAAGTCATACCAACACTAATTAGTGAGCGCGCACAGATCAGGAGATACGCACTTGCTTAGAAGACGTTTACGCTCCACCTTATAAAGGCCCTATTTTAGTTAAAGAGAATTAAAGTACTTTAGATTTGGAAGACGTCTAACGCTCCACCTTACCCGGAAATACCTTAAATCTACCCTAGATTTAGAAGACGTCTAATACTCCACCTTAACTAGAGACAGACCACTATACTAGTAGTTAACGTAACTACGTTAAGAACGCGACCATACCAAGAACGCGACCACCCTAACTACCACTTAAACTGTCCCTTGAACGACCACTTAAACTATCCCCTAAACTATTTTACGCATCTTCCTTATTTCTTTTAAAATGGCTACACCTATAGATTAGAAGGTAAAAATAGAATAATAGAGGAACGGGATTAATATACAAATGGTAACTAGTAAAGACCTTATAGACTTCACACTGTTTAAGTTATAGGAATATAATAAGTACAAGTTAATAGATAATAGACTTTAGTCCTCCTTCTAAGATAATTTTAAAATATTTAGTGTTAATATATTTTCAAAAGTAAATATATAGTACCTTTAAAGCATATATACCTTCCTATAATATAGAGGAGTATATATACGCATAAAGGAGAAACGCATAATATATACGCAACTCTTATTTAAATTAACCTAGGAAGAACGTTAATATTCCTAGACTTAAGAGAACTTAGATAAGGTATATAATAAGCTAAATAGAAACGGGTTTTAGTTAAATAAAATAAATAATATACTTAAGCGCGGTTTTAACTATAAAGTATTACAAGACCTAACAGTTTGTATAACCCTATTTTAACTATAACAACCATTAAGTGTCCAGACTATAACCCCACTACTATTTAAAGGAACACTAATAGGACCTTTACCGTACGTAACCTCACGACCCTAAACCGTTCCCCTCCTATAGATGCTAACTATACTAGGATAGGGCAAAGAGATTTCTAATGCAGTAAAAATATATACAAAGGAACTTAAATATAATGGCATAAATAGCAGCTTTAATTATAAACTTACTATCTTCTATAGCATCTATAGCCGATCTAATGTTTTATAAGAGGCTTATAATAAAGCTCTACTAATTATATTAATAGGTCTAGCCTTAAACTAGTACTTTAACAGCGGACTTAGTAATCTCTCATTTAAAGACGCTTATAGGCACCTTCGCAATTTCTTTAAAGGCCCTAGCTTAGAACGCAAGAACCTTAGTAAATAGAATACAATCTTATTAAGGACGATAATAGACAAGAACACAGACAAATTAACCAGTAATTACCTCTAAATATTAATTAATACACTCTCCTAACTACAGCATGGCCTTACCCTAGAACTATAAATAACACTATTCCTAACTAACAAACTTATTATATCTTGCTAGGGAATTTACATATACCAATTCGCTGTATTAGACCCACCTTAAGAACTAGGCCCCCTTATTAATAAACTATAGTCCTTAATTACGGCTTATAAAAAACAGAACCCAGAGCAAGCTTAAACTTAAGCTTACTATATAGATCGTCAGTACTTTAGACGGGAGAATAACTATAATTGGTATTAAAACTACAACTAATATTAAAACCGAACTTACGACCAAAACCACAACCGCAACTACACCCACCCTTATTTCTCTCCACGTTATAAACCATATTGCTTTATATATAATAAGGAAGGCTGCTAATTATAGAACTATACCTAAGAAGAATAAGAAGAGTCTAAAGCTAAGTTTAGAACCGCTAATAGAGATAAGTTTAGTAAATTTAACAACCGATTTAATAAACGACTTAATTAATATATTATAGACTACGAGGATAACGATATTAACTTAGAAGAAGAGCTTAAATTATATTAATATAATAATATTAATATAATAATATTAAATTTTAAGTTTTTCAGGAAGCTTTCTAAGCACTAACTATTAATATAAATTATAAGGCAACCAACAAGAACTCTTAACTAGACATTAACTACTTCTATACCTCTTTCGGCCAAGTAGAATAGTATAAAGCAACTACTATAGCTGCTACCCTAGCTAATAAAGCCTTTAGCTATTTGGTCACAACTATAGACAATATAATACCCCTTATAACCAACTAGGACCCCTTTACCTATAATATAACCATATCTACGTCCCGTTATACTACAGACTACTTTATAGGCATAATAATTAACATAGGAGCATCTAAACGATCTATAGTAGGATATGGCCAATTCCTAGCATTCTAAAGACTTAATACCGGTATATAACTTAATACTACCACATAAGGCATAGTTAATATATAATTCGGCATTAGATTAACCTTATTAATTAGATTAACTAAAGTAACTACCCTAATCGGCATAATCGAGTTTTACATTATTAAAGTTAACACCCCATTTTTGCTTTGCCTGGCAGATATAAACTAACTATAAGTATACTTTAACAACCTAAAAAATATACTAATTACCCCTTAGAGCGAAGTACCAGTTATACGTCGCTTTAGCCATCTATTCCTCCTTTAAAACACATCCCTATGCAATTACTTAACTATATTATTTAACTAAAACCCCTGCTACTTAACTAACATTAAATTAAGACGACTATATTGTTGCTTCGGCTACCCTTTAGTTAAGCGTCTTGCACGAATACTTAAACGCTTAGGGCACGATATTAATAGCAAGACTTTAGACCATCTTATACGCTACTGCCACCATTATCAAAAATATGGAAAGTCGCCTAGTAGATTCAGATTTACCTTATATAATGACATTAATTTTAACTACTTAATCGTGGTTAATATTATGTATATTAATAGCACACCTCTACTACACATTATTAATAAAGGAACACGATTTTAAGCCGGCAGATAGCTATAAAGCATTAGCGCCAAGTATATATGGGATATACTATAAATATACTAGATTAATACATACCTAGGACCCCCTAATATTATTATATATAATATAGGCAAGAACTTTATAAGTAAAGAATTTAAATAATACGCTATAATACTCGGAACAGTTATAAAAGGCGTACCTATTAAAGCCCACAATTTAGTTAGAATAGTAGAACGTTACTATAGCCCCCTCCGTTATATATACTATATTATTATTATAAAACTACCGGACATTAATAAAGATATAGCTTTGCAAATAGCTTTTAAAGTAATTAACAACTCTATAGGCCCTAATAGTCTTATACCTACCTTATTAGTATTTAAAGCTTACCCATATATAGTAGAATCCGACACACCTAATCCTACGGTTATAAAACGAGTAGTAGCTCTTAAAAAGGCTATAGAAGAAGTTAAGAAGCTTAAAGCTAAGCGCTAAGTAGCAGATGCCTTTAACATACGCAACAGACCTAAGATAACCGCGATTTATAACCTACTACTTAACTTACCTATATTAGTATAGAGAGAAGGACCTATAGGCCAACCTAGCTACTAGTCTGGTCCGTACAACCTACTTAGTATTAAAAATAAGACCTATACTATATAACTTCCCCATAAACCTACTAACTTCCGTAGCATAGTTGTAAAACCATATATAGTAGACCCCGAAATCATAAAAGATACGCAACTAAAAGATAACAATATTAAACTATCTTTACCTTAAACCGAGCCTAGACCTTAACCCGTTAAATATAGAAGAGGTAAACCACGCAAGTACCCTATTAAAGCAAATACTGTAAATATCTCAATTTATCTATAGGATGAGGATAATAATTAACTTATAAATCCTAATTAGTTTATAGCATTACGCCAAAAGGAGATTAAGGGATTACTTAAGAAAGGAGTTTTTAAACTAGTTAACCCTAAGGATATACTATAAGGTAATAGAGTATTTAACTTTAGATTTATTAACGAGATTAAGAACCCTAGCACTAATAAAGCCTTTAAGAAGTCAAGACTAGTTATATAAGCCTATAATAACCTAGAGAAAGACCTTATACTAACCTAATTACTTACGATTTAATAAGTCAGCCAACGCCTTATTCTTTATATTACAGCCATAACTTAGAACAATAGTATACATCTCTACTTACGAGATATTTTATAGGCCTATATATAATCAACTATAAAACCAAACCGAGACTTTTATATTAAAGCACCTCTTAAACTTAGTATAGTACTTAGAGTCTTACAAGGCACAATTCTAAAGGTCGTTAGACCTTTATACAGCATTCCTAAGGTAGGCAATTATTAGTTTAAGACTTACTATAACCACCACATTAAAGAACTAAATATAAGCCAATTTACTTATAACCCCTACCTACTTTACCTTAATAACCCTATAAGTTTCGGAATAGTTGGTTTATAGACTAATAATACCCTCCTACTAGCTAACTTAGTTTTTACAGCTTTGGAACAGGAGAAGATTAAGAAAGCTAAGTTCCTAACTAAAGAATATAAGTAACTTACACTGGAATACCCAATTAAGTTTAACGGAGGCATTATCTAATAATAGAATTACGTAATTACGCTTATATAAGAGCGCCAATACTAGAACTTAACCCTTATTAATATTAAGGAAGCTACTATAACAACTAGTTCTAGAGGCACTATTTATATAGCACTTACACCTAAGGACTAATATATCGCCTAACGAGCAAGAGGAGCTTATATTGCGTCCGTATACTAGCCTAAAGCTTCTTTTAATTTATTCTACGCTACCTAGGTAATTAACCCTAATAAGAAAGACGCAAAACTACTTAATAAGAGAATTTAGTAGCAAATTAAGAACTTAATAAGAGGCTTAAGCTTTGTTAAGCTTAATATAAAGACACTTTAACTACTTATATTTACTAATTCCTTATTTACAAATAATAAAGACCTCTTATTATAGATTGGATATATCCTAGTACTAGCAAACTTATTAAATAAGGCGAATATTATCCACTGGTCCTTAGTTAAGTGTAAGAGAATTATCAAAAGTATACTAGCCTCCAAATTATATACTATAGCCTATAGTTTTAATATTGGCGCTATAATTAAAGCCACAATTAAATTGCAACTCAATATTAGCCTCCCGCTTATTCTTTACACTAATTCTAAGTTAATTTATAAATACTGTAAGAGGCCAGTTTGACTAGAACGTATGATTATCTAATTAACAGTGTTACTGGTAAGTAAAAGGTAAGTTAAAGGTAAATAGAAGGTAAGTTAAAGGTAGAATAAGTTTCACGTATTAAAGGATAAATGCTTCTAACTACTTCTATTTAGAGACTAATTGCTAGTTCTTCTCTAGAGGAGAACCAGCTCCCTATATAATCTTTCTAAGACGCTAATAAAGCCCTTTACCCCTTATCTATCTAACCGTGTCTTCTGGGACGTAAATAGAACATAGATAAGACCTCCTTCTGGAATATAGATAAGACCTCCTTCTGGAATATAGATAAGACCTTCTTCTGTCTTATCTAATATGTACCTTTTAGGGAATTCCGTTATAATTACCTCCCCTTTAAGGGTTTTAGTCCTCTAAGACTTCGCCTCTACTAAGCTTTTATAAAGTTTCGGCTAAAACCACTAGGGAAATTCTTAGTAGAAAGGTACTCTATAATGCGGCTTATAGCTAGTTCTTTACTAGTATAGAACCTTACTTTATCCTTAGTTCCTCTACTCTTTTCCCACTATAGTTCCTTATAATGCCTTTATAATAGAACTAAAATAATAATAATAAAAATTGGATAGGATTTACCTTTTTTATTATAAGAGTTTGTTATAAGTTAATCTAGAGGTTGTCCTGTATAACGCGTCCATAAGCCACTATCCTTATTTACCTAAAATAGATTCTAATAATGATGTCTTTATTTTAATTTTCCTCCAGTTTATAAGCTGTCGCCTCTTACACGTCTTTTTATTAATAACACTATTCGTCTTATCTTTCAGCAGACTATTTCCTCTATATCTTTACTTTTAGCTTCCGTATCTTTAGCTATTCTTTTATAGCTACTTTATTCTCTTCTTATAATATATCTATAAGTAATAGGATCTTTACCTTATCTTCTTATAATAATGCTAACTTCTTAGAGTATTTTCTTATAATGGCTTGTGGTCCCTAAACCGGCGGTAGTATTATTAATCTCCTAGTAACGCCCTAGACAGCGTCTGTTACTCCTACAGCAGTTTCCCTAAAATACTATTATTGCTACGTTTATGCTCTTACGTAGGACCCTTCCCACGTCTATAAGATGCCTTACTTTAACAAAAATAAATCTAAGTGCTCCTATTATTGCAGTAGGAGAAAGACCTGCGTCCTGGTATTTCCCATTTTATCCTATTTTAGATTTCGCTAATTATACTAGATCCCTACTATTTATATATATAAGACTTATAGGCTCTAATACGCCATCTAAGATTTCTACTAATATCCTAATAGTAATAGGCGGGGATAGAAGGTATCTTCCCTTGCTCGTAAACTCTTTAATTTTATAAGGGTTTCCACTACTATAGAAACGTAACGTTTTTAGATATATAATGTCTAGGAGCGTATATACAAACAGCTCGTCCTTATTAATAATAATATTTGTACTTTTACGCGGGCTACTTTAGCTAGGTAAGTTTCTCTAGTAACTTACTTAGGAACTATACTAACTCCTTTAGCTAATATCTCTCTAATCCCTACTTAGACGCCGATTTAAAACCTAGGGATACTAAGGATAGTAATAAAGGTTAAGATAAACGTTCTCCTCGCTAGTCTCCTACCCGTGCTAGTTCTTCCAGTACCTATTATTCTAAGAAGAATATTAGTGGAAGTGCTAATGCTTTTAGGAATAGAGGAGCTAATAATACTATTAATAATGACGTTAAGATAGAAGAGGAGGCTCCTGTTACTGCTGCTAGTGTTTAAGTTATTACCTAGCTCTTTCCTTCTTCTTATAGAATAGCTTTATATAGTGCCTCTTAGGTGCCTCTAGAATGCCCTATTATTGGGAATTAACTTTATACTTTAGGGATGCCTTTATTTTAAGCTTTAGTAATAATCCATATAAATATAGTGCACTATTATAATCCCTATATATAATAAACGGGTAATATTCCTATAGGTGCCTTATAATTCCTTAAAATTTCTAATTCTTTATAGGCTGTCCTTTTGCTCCTCTTTATACTATTAACTNTACTATATATCTCNNGTGCNAGGCNANATACTNTCCTTTTATCCCTAGGGGATCTTTCTAAATCCCTAAGGCCACTTCTTATAGTACTACTACTTCTTCTCGTACAGCGTCTTCTTTAAATAGTATCCCTAGTAGTTCTCCTATAGATCCCTATAGGCTTCCTCTTATAGGATTTTAGGATTCTTATTATAATAGCGAAACATTTCCGTTCTTAATACCTATGCTTAATCCTATAGTTTTAATTTATAAGGTCTTCCCTATTGCTTTACCTATAGTATATCCGGAACCATTTTTAAGTCTTTACCTTTAGTTCTTAGGAAGGTTTTAATTGCGGTATTATATCCCAACTAAAGGTACTCTTTAGGTTCCTAACTATTATACGCCTAAGAGTATCCTTCCTAATAAACTAAAAATTCGCGCTTCTTCTAGCGCCATCTTTGGTCTAAAATATCTTCTATATTCTATTCTAGTTCCCCATTAATTTCGCTAAATAGGGGCGGTTCTATACTATCTCTTCTCTAATATAGCTCTAGTAAGGAAATATAAAATATAGGATATATTAAATAAGATTTCGGTAATTTTAATTTATAGGCTTAGTTTCCTTTAGTTTTCTTAATTATCTTAAAGGGTCCGAGCTACCGGTAATCTAGCTTCTTCTTAATGCGTTTTATTTAGATATTTTTTATAAATAGTAAGACTTCGTCTTCTATCTTAAATTCTTTTAGTATATATTTTTTATTATAGTACCTTTTTTATATAGCCTAGGCGTCTAGTAAGTGCTTTTTAAGTTCCTCTCTACGAATTCTTATTTGCTTAATTCTTTCGGACGCCACTAGTGCCTCTCTTTTGGGAATAATATCCTTAACGTTCTAGGGGTTATTTGCTTTTACCCTAAACAATACTTTATAAGGGGTCATTTTTATACTACTATAGATACTTGTATTATATATATGCTGCGCTAAAGCTAACTATAATATCTAATTATCCTATTAATAATTGATATAGTAGCGGAGGTAGTGTTCCAATAATACATTTAGATGCTCTGTTTGCCCGTCTGTTTATAGGTAAAAGGTAGTGCTTATTCTTTACTATATTTTTAATAAGAGATAGAATAAAGACTAAAATGCACTATTAAATATGGTGCCTCTATTAGATATAATTCCCCTTAACATGCTAAATAAAAGCTACTATTTTAAAAACAGGTCTACTAGTTCTACTACTGTGATCGTTATTATAACAGCAAAGTATCCTAAAAACTTTGTATACCTGTTAATAATTACTAGGATAGCGTTAGCAACCTCTTTAGTTCTTATCTTAGTAGGGGGTAAGCCTATAATAAAATCTATTATTAATTCTAATATAGGTCCCTATAAAATAGGAAGCACTAATAACTNNCTATATAGGCGATNCCTAGATATCTATATCCTTTNGCACGTATTATACCTTAATATATAGTCCTTAACCTCTTTAAATATTCCGTCCTAAAAGTATTTCCTTTAAACGGCCTTAAGGGTTCTGTTAGCACTATAGTAACCCCTAAAAGGGTTGTTGTAAAAGACCTTTAAAATTTCGTCTTAAATTGCTTAGTCCTTTAGGATATATATAGCACCCTTAAAGCGCAATAGACCCTTTTAGTCTTGCTACTATAGCTTCTTAGTAACTCCGGCTAAGTTGGTCTCCACTATATCTTTCTACCTCTCCCTAGAGGCGAAGGCGTCCCTTTATTAAGCTTAAAGAAGAAGATCTAGAAAGGTTTTATATAGATCGCTTACTTCTATTTTACCTACCGCTATTATAGACTTAAGGCGTAGCACGAGACGTTTTAAACCATTAGTGCTAGTAGATTCTTCTACCGTTATATAGTGTACCACGCTACGGATAGGCATCTTGCCTATTCTCCTTAGATCTAAAAACTTGCAGCTAATACGCCGTTAAGTTAAAGGTGCCGCGACACCTCCAGCACATCCTATAGAATTCTCGCTAATTCTAGGGTACGCTAACTTTATAATATCTACTTAGTCTATAACCTAGTCTATAACTATATCCTACGGCTCTATAATTATATTACTTCGCAGCTATATTACTGGAACCTCTGCCCTACTACAAAATTCTATAGTTTTAGGGAAAGAGTCTTCTTTCTTCCTAAGCAAATTTTATAATGTGGGGATTATTTCCCCTATACTGTCCTGGATCCTTCCTGTCTTATAATCTAGACGTCTTAATAACCTATTAGTAGGATTTATCTTTCCTAGGCGGTATATAATCTTAAAATTATACTATAATAGTGCCTTTACCTACTTAGCTTGTTGACTGCTTAACACCTTTATAATTATAAAGTATTCTAGGTTATTATAGTCTGTAAGGACTTTAATAGGATAATTGCTTCCTATACAATAATATCGCCAGTGCTTTATTACTGCGATTATCGTAAGCAGCTCCTAGTTGTACGTTATATAACACTACTCTATAGGGGTTATTTTCCTTAACTAAAACGTTATAGGATGCTATTTTCCGTCTTTTAATTAAAATATAATTGCCCCTAGGGTAAAGCCAGATATATCCGTTTTAAGGTATATATATAGCTCCTAGTAGAAGTATATTAGGATAGGCGCCGACGTAAATAAATTCTTTAACTAGTTTATAGCCTGCTTAGTAGCTTCTTTAAATATAAAGGGTTCTAACTTCCTACTATTCTTAGATCCTTTTAGTAGATTGGTAATTAGGAGTATTACTTATAAGTAATAAACAATAAACGTTTGGTAGAAGTTCGCTGTGCCTAAGAAAACCTATACTTCTCTAAATATTATAGGGTAGGGCTATTCCCTAATAGTATCCACCCGACTTTTCTCTATTAATACTCTGTTAACGCTAATAATAAAGCCCAAAAAATTAATACTAGTAGTATAGAACGTGCACTTTTTTAGGTTTATATAGAGCTTATATTCCTATAGTCTTTCTAGTACCATTTATATATAGTGCGTATGTGCTTTATAGTTATTAGAGTAGACTATAATGTTATTAAGGTAGACCATATATATTGTGTCTAATAGGCCTAATAATACCTTATTAATATAGGCCTAAAATATCGCTGGTGCATTAGTAAGCCCGAATGGTATTACTAGGTACTTAAAGTGGCCGTACTATATTTAGAACGCCGTTTTCCACTTATTACTAGCTTTAATCCGGATTTAATAGTATATATCTTTTAGATCTAATTTTATAAATATCTTTGCGCCTAATAGCCTATTAATAAGCTCCCCTATTAAAAGTAATAGGTAGCGATTCTTTATAGTAATCTTATTTAGCGCCTAATAGTTAATATAGAGGTAAAGGGTCCCGTTCTTCTTAGGTATAAATATAATTAGTACTCCTACTGGGCTTATAGAGGGCCAAATCCATCCTCTTTAAAGATTATCCACTATATATTAATGCAGTACCGCCAGCTTATTTTCTAATAGGTTATACAGTAGTCTAAAAGGAGGTTATTTATCCCCTATATCTATCTTATACTTAACTAATATAGGGTTAGGTAAGGTTTATGCAGCCTCTTTACTAAAAACATCCTCTAAGTCCGTATATTCCTGTAGAATCTCTAGTTCCTTAACTACGTATAGCCGGATATCCAAAAATAAATATCTTATGTCCCCGTTCTTAGTGTTAAGAGTGGTATATATAGTATATACCTACCTTTCTTCTTATATATAGTTTAAGAAAGTCTCCTAATCTTTAACTATAATACGCGGTTAAGACTTCTAATATTAATACAAGGCTAAAGGCCAATTAATATCTGGATTAACTTAACGAAGCTATAGGTATCCCAAAACAAGGTTATACCCCTTAATTTCTGCGGCATAAAAGCGTATCTTCTGCGTGTTCTATAGACTATCGCGGTCCTAGCTAGCCACGGGAAAAGCCTATTCCCTATAGCATAGAATCCGGTGGCCTTTAATACTTTAAATAGTGCGCACTTATAAGCCGCTAAGATCTAAATCTAATTCTTTTACTAGTAATTAAGAAATAAACCCTATACTTACGCCACTATCTATAAGGTAGTCTTGCGTTACCTATTTATTATTAACTTAAATAGAGATAGGAATAACTATACGGCAGTTTACTCCCTTCTTCTCTTACTAGCCTAGTGTAAGGGAGTAAAGATCTACTAGGCTATCTCTTTTCCTAATTAGGCCAACTCTTACTTTTTTTATTGGTAGAAGCGGCTTATATAGCCCTTCTTGCCGTAGTTATAACAGGTGCGTATCTTCTAGTTCCCCTCCTATAGATTAAGTCTCTGCCTATTATTATTTTAGGGTTAACTAGCGTTGCTCTAGGGCTATAAGGCCTACTTACGTTATCCTTCCGCAGAGCGGTTAGGTTGGAATCTGCCCCTATTATTAAAGCTAGGTCTAGTCCTACGCTCTTTATTATTAGCGTCTCGTTCCTTTCGCTTGCCTAAATAGTCTCTTTTAGCACTCTTAATCTAAGTAGCTTTAGAGATAAGCTTTTCTTAAAAGGTAGGAATTTCGCCCTTCTCTTATATNGCCTGTTAAATCTTAGGCTATAGCTTAGTGAGTAGCTAGTAAAGTTATATAGCGTTATCCTATAGATCTAAGTAGGGTATATTATCTTCTAGTTCTTCTAAGTAGTTTATAAACTAGACTATAGTCTAACTATCCCGCTGTTTGGCGTCGTAGTATTACTGGTTATAGTTTATCCCTTAATTAGTAGGGTCTTAGACCTAATTAACTAACTAGGTCCTAAGTTCGCTAAATTTAAGGGGTGTAGTAAGTTTCTTCTTATAGCGTGTCTATAAACTCTTAACGGTGCTATATAGGAAGGTAGAAGCAATTAGTGTCTAATTATACTTATTAGAGTAACGTTTCGGATCCAGCTAAAACTTAGTTTTGCATTATTGGATAAAGCAATTATAGTCCCAAAGACTATTACTATAGTACTTATTAGGTTCCTTTATACGGAATTTAGGTTTTTCTAACGTTATAGTATAGTATAGTGTTACCCCTTTAAGTCCGCTTTATATCTAGGGTGTCTATACTTTCCCTAATTATCCTTACAATTATTCTTAGTAGTCTTAATATGCTTATCTCAATCGTATCTCCAACTCCTTTATTTTTTATAGGGTTTCGTATAGCGACCACTTTAATAACTCCCTAGCGGTAATCGTTCCTAAGGGTCTTATAAGGTTAAACAGACCAGCCGTGGCTTCTTTATAAGAAGAGGGAATGCACTCCTCTAGGGAGACTCTTTAAGCCTCTTACGGTAAGGGCGTTGCTTTATAGGGTATAGGAGTATAGTTCGTTATTATTAATTAATAGCTGTACGTTCCTAACGGATTGTAAGCAATTAGAATTATAAGAGGCTAGCCTAATTAGAACGTATAATTATTTAATTAACAGTGTTACCGGTAAGTAGAAGGTAAGTTAAAGGTAAATAGAAGGTAAATTAAAGGCAGAATAAGTTTTATATATTAAAGGACAAATACTTCTAACCACTTCTATTTAGAGACTAATCGCTAGTTCTTCTCTAAAGGAGAACTAGCTCCCTATATAATCTTTCTAAAACACTAGTAAAGCCCTTTACCCCTTATTTATCTAACTATATCTTTTAGGACGTAGATAGAATATAGATAAGACCTCCTTCTAGAATATAGATGAGACCTCCTTCTAGAATATAGATGAGACCTCCTTCTAGAATATAGATAAGACCTCCTTCTATCTTATCTAATATGTACCTTTTAGGGAATTCTGTTATAAATACCTTATTAAACTAGGAACTATATAAGAGAAGAGACTCATAATTAATATTATATGCCTACGCTAGTTATATAAAAGACGCGAAATAGCGAAAGTTAAATAGATTAACAGAGACAGCAACCCTATAGACGCTATAACTAAAAGTAAACCATTATTAGCCCTTAAACGACTTATTAACACAAACCAAATCGAGTTAAAGATAGTGGAATAGGTAGAACGCACTATATTAGTAACCTAGTTAATTAACGTGTAAATATGGCAAAGAGGGTATATATAATCTCTATATTACATAACCGCAATCTACAGCAATCTACGGCAACCTATAGTAATCTGCCTGTACCTATAATACTACCTAATATAATTACGGCCTATACTATAATAGCAAGGAAGGAAGGAAGGAGAAGTGCGTATATAGATTTTTAAATTACACAGTTATAGGATACCGGATCTTCACGTTTTCTAAAGTATTCCTAGTATAGCTAGAAGCGTTAAACACATTATAAGGGCGGCTAAGGCGCTAGTGGTAAGCGAGCCAATAGCGATTTTCTATACCAGGTATAGAAAATTGTAATTGGTTAATAGAGGTCAAAGGAGAACACACGACGAGCCTTACCTCTCGCGACGCGTAGATCTTAGAGAAAAACAATTATCTATCTATAACACCGCATAGTATATATCATTGTAATATATATATTCTATACGTTATAAAAGTCATACCAACAATTATATAAAGCACCTCCTAGTCCTTTAAACTAAGATAGTCTTTTTTAAGTATATTAAGGTTACGCTTAGTATATATATTAAGGGCAGACTCTTTTTAAATTATTATACTAAGTATAAAATACTAGCTATTCTATCTTATATAATTATTAAGCGGAATTCTTTTCCCTATAAGA
The DNA here is from genome assembly GCF_001692895.1 of Cenococcum geophilum 1.58. Taxonomy (NCBI): domain Eukaryota; kingdom Fungi; phylum Ascomycota; class Dothideomycetes; order Gloniales; family Gloniaceae; genus Cenococcum; species Cenococcum geophilum. Next base: position 518,515 of record NW_027137587.1, read on the forward strand.
CTTTTAAACTCCCTTATATAACTAGCTAAGCTATAGGTATATATAGTAATATTATAAAGCTTTGTAAGTACGCTAAGTGTTTAAAATATATTACTTTTCTCTTTCTTCTCTTTTAGATCTAACTCTTTCCCTTTTACCTTATCTTCTTTATATAACTTAATATTATTAAAACTAATTAAGTTTTTAAAGAGGAAAGCCTATATAGTAAGGTTAAGAATATAACCTTAATAGCAGATCCGTTAGTAGACAGAATTCTATTTAATCCGTTCTTTCTAAAAAAGCTAGTTACTTATTATATAATAGAGCTTATTATTTATAGTATAGTTATTAAATATAACGGCACCCAGCTTTTACATAATCCTATAGTCCTTAAGCACTAAAAGGAGAGTATTTTATTACTTATCTCTATTATAAGAGGCTACTATACAAAGGCTAAAAAGAGCACTTATAAGCTTTTTCTAGCTATTAATAAAATGGCCGCAAATCGCAAGGAAAAGGTAATTATTTAAAAAGGTCTAGATATTAATAGAGAGATAAATACTTATTAGTGCGGACTGTAGCCTCTTTTATATAATATCCTTTTATAATAGCTATAAGTTAGAGATCTTTTTACTAACTGCTAAGTGGGCTATAGTTATATAGCTATTTACTCTATTAAAAAAGAAAATGGAGATCTGACTGCCGGTTTTGGAGGGTTCTGTCGCCGTTTTTAGAGGTTACATCGCTAAAACTCCCCGCCGCCCTAAGCCTCTTGCTTGCCGGTCTAACGTTAAGCCTCTCGCTTACCACCCTATGCCCCTCGCTTTTTAACAGGCAGACTATAATCCTTCCATACGCCTGGCGCCGAAGCTATATATACTCCATAGCTCCTACCTCTAATCCGTTTAATCTAGGCCCCATTTCTCTTATTCTCTACCCTTCTATCTCCTTAACCCTATATTGCTCTTTATATCCTTCCCACCGTTATTACCCTAAGTTCTCTTCTAGCTCCCTAGAATGCGGCGCGCTTAATTATTAAATCGTAGCTTATCGTCTAGCGTTACTAACGATAAGTATATAGATACGGATAGCGATAGTAACAGCTACGGGACAGAACCGACCGTCTTCGATAGTAATACTAACAGTAATGCCGATAGTAACGCCGACAGTAATGCCAATAGTGACGCCGACTGCGACGCCGACTGCGACGCCGATAGTGGCATTAACTATAACGCTAATAGCATTGCTGGATCTAATACTAATAGCATTGCTGGATCTAACGCTGGTAATATCGCTGGATCTAACGATGCTTGTAAAGCGCCCGCTTAAGTATAGCTTTATAAGGATTAAGACTATCCACTAGAATACTACCTTAAACAGTTAAAAGAGTTCAAGGAATCCAATTTCACGACGCAGGACTATGCCGATGGTAGTAAGAATCTCCTTAACCGCATTAAAGAGCACTAGTATTAGTAAGTAATAACCTATTTAGTGGCTTCCTCTTAGGCCTAACTTAGCGGAGAGCTAATAATTTCTAGATACTGCACCTATATAAGGAAAGACCCCAAGAAAATATACCGTGTCCTCTCGCTTTGGCTCCTTTATAGCTTCTTTAACTAGTTTCTAAACCAGAAATGAGGGAAAGGGGGTAGAAAACGGCGCGGGATAAAGGCTTTTAGCTCGCTTAGCTTATACTAGAAGTACTATCGCCTTATATACGAGAAAGCGACTAATAGGAAAATTCCTGGTAAACTAAACCGCTAGATGTATAAGGTAATTACATTTTTAATTAACCTTTTAACCTAGTAAGGTAAGGCGGAGCTAAGATATCTTTCTTAGGTACTTCAGAAACTGGCTAAGAAATATAGCTTAAGTAAAAAAAAGCGAGAAAAGACTGTTATAGACGCGGAGGATCTCGCCCTAGTTCTTAAGACTAACTTAGTTACAATAAGGAAGAGATATATAGTTGGACAACATCAGATGCAAGTCCATTTCTTACTATAGCTAGACTTTTACACTATAAGCCGACCTAAAGCTCTTCTTAATCTATGCTACTGATATATAAAGGTCACACTTATTTGCGACCTAGAAGGCGGGCCTTATAAGATCGTGCTTAAGTTTATATTCGAATTTACTAAGGAATATCTTGGCATAAAAGAAGCGTACGTTCTCTTTCTACCCTATTCCTCTTACCTTACGCTTATAGAGAACTAGTAATACTTTCCTAATTCCTAAGATTATCTTTAACCCTTTACTTATTCTTAGCCCTTACGTCTTTCTTTTAGGCCTTTTCTTTACCGACTAAGCTTTTGCACCCCCTAATTTAACGTCCACAGAGTAGCTTAGTAAGCTATATATTAAGCCTAGGCGTAATAAGTTGCCGCTACTACTCCGTTTAGACCTAGATAATATCCCCGTATTTTGGCGATTAATTAAAAACCCCTACGGCTATAAGGTCTTACTCGACCAGCCTTTACTATACTTAACTCTTTTGCCCTAAATTAAGGACCTTAGCGTAATTACGGGATTTTAGTAGGTTGCGCGCCTATATAGTCTCCGTTACGGCGCAGGCAAGGCATTTAATAAGAATAGTAAGTTCTATTATATAGAGCTAGTTCTACTAAAACCTTTCTAACGCCTATACTACCTAGGTAACGTAAGTAACGCCCTCCAGAACCTAATAATGTAGCACACTGATGCTCGAATATTCCTAAAGCACTACCTTCTACGGCGTGTTAGCGTAGATATATAGGCAATTGTTTAAGGCTTAGAGCCTTAAAAAAAGTTAATAAAAGCGGTATGCTAAATAAGCCAATTAATTAACCCGTGGCGGCTATAGCACCTAATAATAGAATAATCCTTATTGGTAAACGAGAACCCGCGTATTTATACCTTAATTAAAATTCGAAATAAGCTAAAGCTTAGCCTTAAGCGCAAAACCGCAGGAAGTATAGAATACCAAAAACTTAGCCGAGAAATCACAAATGAAAGGCAACGTCAGAGAAATGCGCTATTGGAAAATATTAAGAAGAATTGGGATAACGAATAAGCTGTAATTAATATTAAGCGGCAACTTTCTGGGGATAAATTTAGCGAGGATATTAAAGTAACCTTAGAATTTAGTAATAATAGATCGGTTAAATATAAACGCCTTATCTAAGCGATTATAACACTTCCTAGCGTGTTACTAGAAGATAAGATACGCAGACGCAATAATGCCATTAATGCGGTCGTAGATTACTATAATGTTAAGGAAGGTAGAGTATATTGGCGGAATCATCACCAGAGACAGTCTAGGATAGATATCGCCCTTAGCAAAGTCAAGATTAAAGAAGATACTAAGATTTTAGAAGCTGCTAAAGCGTTAGAGAGGGCAAAGTTATCCTTATATAAGGAGAAAAGACTAAAAATATACTTTATCTGCCTTGGGAATAAAAATCTCGCAATTAGCAAGCGTATATACAAGTTCCATACTCTAGCTACTTTTATAAAGCATTTCCAACAAACATATCTCTCTAAACTCCTACAGTAGGGTAAGATTAAGTGCAATATTTGCGAAGTAACCCTTAAGCATAAAATGCATCTTTAGAACTATGCACTTAGTATATATAGGACCTTTTCCTAGTTATTGCGCGCTTATCTTATTATTCTTTACCACTTTTTATTTTATTTTAGTCTATTATTATCTAATCCTATTTTAGTATTTAATAGAATAGATACAATAACTGGGATTTTATAATTCGTTTGGGGGGGCGAGGGGTAATAGGTAAGGGTAAGGGTAAGGGTAAGGGTAAGGGTGAGGGTAAGGTGAAGGATGAGATAAAGGGTAGGGTAAGGGGTAAGGGGAGGGGAGGGGAGGCTGATGGGAGATGGATGATATAGTTGCTATACAATATCTGACGGACCGACTATAGACAAGATATATATTCGAATTTCTTAGATTAACCCAAACGGAGAAAGGAAGAGAAGTATTATATAATAACTTCCTACCTAAGCCGATTTCCTAAGCTATATATCTTTACTTATGTATAACGCTCGCACCTTTTATAACGAAGTATATAAGGGTAATTAGGGTTAGATAGATAACTACTATCCTTAATATAATATATAAACTCGGCTCTGTAACCGATATTATAACAGGTCCTAGTTATATAGAGGGTATTAAGATAGTTATTAATGTTTTCGCTTTTACGCTTAGCCGCGGCATACCTTGCCTCGGCGGATTAAAGCAGTAATTCTATTTATCGTAGCCAAGATTAGACAGCTTAAAGTTTTAGTATAAAATTTTCCTCTATGTCCTTAGATGCGGTAATCACTGTCCGTATAATGCTAATAGCGAAATCGCTTATAATGTCCAGCTCTATAAAGTCCTTAAGTTTAACAAGCTCTTTAATATGCTCGGCCGCTATTAAGGTAATTATATTATATAATGCTAAGTCGCCTATTAGGCTAAAGACATCCTTAATAATATTAGGAAACCTGCTTATGGACTAGCTGGTTCCTAAAATATATTGGATTTTTATATTTATAAGCTCTTTTAGCTATAGTATATCGTAGTAATCGGTAATTGCATTAATATAGACGTGACGAAGTATAATATAGGCCGTTATCGGCCGTATTGTTATATCTTTATTATCGCCACCACTATTATCTAGTTTAGATAGTAATAAGGTATCAGCGTTGTCGATATTAGATCCTTACTCCTCTTTACTATTTTTATAGTCCCTCTTGTATATAAATTAGATTATCCTCTTAACGGTGCCAGAATTGAACTCGTTGATATTTATAATATTAGTCGCCGCCTTCTACCCGTTAGTTAGTTAGTTAGGGTTAATTCTACTAGATATTTAGTTAGCTTTTACCTAAAAGTCTTTATTACAGGCAGCTGTAAGTATAGGAGATTAGGTGTATATAATCGCTTTATAGACTTTAAACTCTAGCCCCTAGTATATAAGTTTTAAGTCGCTATATCTCTTGCTGTCTATAAGCCGCGCTAAGCCGAACGGAACACTCTTAGATGGCATGTTTCTTTAGTTTTGACTACGTCTTAAGCAATATTTAAGGGAGTAATTTAGTGTTAAACAGGACAATTAAGAATAAGAACTCTACTTTATTAAATATGGCTCTAGAGCCTCTATATATATATTAAGAAGTCGTCATTAGCTTCATCTAATCTGCGACAGATTTGGCTGGTTAGTTAGAGCTTTAAACGTCAGTTGCTTAACTAAGGACTAGTATAACTTCTAAAGTTCTAGAAAGGGTAAGTGGTGGGGTATGCGGCTATAGCGCCTAGAAGTAGTTAGTAGTTATATAATAGAGGCTTAGTTAGAGGACGTGTTCCTGTAGCTTAGGTTAAGGCTCTATACTCCTCTAAGCCATATTAAGCAAAGTTAAATAGTATTATATTCCTGTGTACCGGCCCGCCAATTACACTATTCCACTTTTTCCTTAACTATATGCTAATATAACCCGCACGATCACCTAGCTTGTAAGATCAGCTATACTTACACAGTTTATAAAATTAAGTATTAGGTTTTAAAAGACCACTTCTATATAGCCTTTCTATCTTTGTTACGAAAGAAGTATATTTACACTAAGTATTTTAGTAAGGCTGGGAGAAGAGAGCGTAGAGAGGGGGGTTTAATTTTAGTGGGGGTTGTAAGTATAGGTGAACGTAAAGGCATAAGGCGGGAAGGGCTTTAGGCTTAGTTATAGAATAATAGCAAATCGCTAAACCATTATATAAGCCGTATAAGATTTTATATTCTCTAAACAAAATTAAGCAATTTAAGCAGCGTGGTTCCTCTATATAAACTTAAATCATTTCCTCTATAGAAGTACTATAGCTACTGTAAGCATTGGTAGAGCCTAGGATACTAATTAAACCATAAGGGAGGGCCTAGCAGCCCAGTTAGCTTTATTAAGTTCCTTAACCTCTTTATTTAATTACTCTAAAGCTTCCTTTCCACCTTCTATAAACTGTATATCGCCGGAAAGGCAATTAGATATTATCGCTTCTCCATTATAATTAAGTGCCATTATAGCTAATGTGCCACCACGGTAGCCCGGTACGGCTAAAGATATTTTAATAATTATATCGCGTATAGGAATCGTAGCCTAGCGAACATTAGGTGGAATATATAGAATGCCGATAATCTTATAAAGCTTTGAGATTTTAGGGACCTGCTCGCTTATAATATAGGCAATTACTTACCTTTACTTTATATAATTTGCCTTTATTCTATCTAACTGGCTATATAGTAAATAGAGCACGCTATGCGCAGGGGTCTAAGGGGGTCTCCCCTTTAAAGCTCCGCTCGAAGCCCCGCTTAAAGCTTTACTTAAAGCCCTATACGGAGCTCTAAAGCTCTACTAACACGCAGCACTAATATACTAGGAAGGTTCTGCAATCGGCCGTATAACCGCCTATACGGTCAATCGCTATATAACTGTCTCTATAAATGGCTCTATAAACAGCTCTATAAACGGCTCTATAAACGTCTATATAATCGCCCGTATAAACGTTTATACAATTAATTAACTAAACGCCTATACAATCAATCAGACGCCCGTATAGTATCTCTTATTATAGTTACCAACTTGCTATATAATAGAGGACTTAAAGCGTCTCCGAAACCCTAGATATAGATTAGTTGTATCTATATATAGTCCTATCGCAGTAGTATACTAGTATCCTACCTAGGTTTTACCCACGGGTATACCGTATAAGAAACTCGTATTATACTATACTAAGAACCCGCGTTACCTCCGTCATCATGCTAGAATATATAAACCGCTTAAAGATGTTATAATAGAGATAGCTTGGAGGGGTAAACCATATAAGTAAAGAGACTAACTAGGAGAGGCGCTAGATAATTATTCAGAAGATTTATTAAGGAGAGGGACACGCAAAAGAAAGGTAGATTGTACCGTAGATGGAGCCTCTAAGAAGCTAAAGAAATGAGAAATTTCTTATAAGAAAAGATTTTCGTAATTACGTTCTTGTTTTCTGGCGTTAAGAATTAAGGCGCCAATTAGGATTTCCTTGGCTTGGTATTGTTTTTCTATCTAGTTGCTTTTATGTTAAGAGTATCTTATTGTCGTTTATATGTACGTTAAATTAAAGTTAAGCTTATAAGTCCTTTACCTTCGTATGCTTAGTAGCAATAAGTCAGCCACCCTATAACCCGCTTAGTCCTCCACAAAGAATTAAAGTTAAGGTATTAAAGTTTTTAGCGTTTTTATAGGTAACTAGGGTGCGGGTTAACTCTAAATTTTATATTAATAAGGTAGGTACGCGCAGAGCTACGTCTAATATTGGTGCCAATTTGGACCGTTATTTTTGAGGCGTTAAATACCTAAATGGTCTTTACCTATAGCAATACATAAATAAATAAATTTGATAAAAAAATGGCTTTAGCACGTAGGTATGGTAACCTTTAATACGGCCTATAGTAAGGCGTTAAATAATGCAGAATAGTAAGATATGACTTGATGTAACCCGTGGTAAGGTGTTAATCTTCTAAATTTTTTAAAAATAGCTAAACCGTGGCGCTTGGTAGCAACCCGGGCTTATAACCTAATAAACTAAATAATATTAGAAGGAATGAATATAAATCTAGAATCTAATTATAACGAATATAGGCCTTAATATAGGCCTATATTGGTACGGAAACCGAAGTGTTTACTATAGAGACCGACTAAAAATGGAATAAAGGATGTCTGCTTATATAAGCAGGAAACGCATATAGAGGACTCTTCTAGAACTATTATTAGAAACCTACTTATGTAACTAACTCTGTTTAGTAATATTAGATTCCACATTTTAAGATCCTCCTTATAAAGGTAGCTCTTATATTAGCTAAGTAAAACTTAAAGACAATATCTACCCGGCTAAGTCTTTGTCCTTACAACGCTGCAGCTTACACTTTACCTATTTTATAGCTTCCTCTCTGTTTTCTATCTTTTTAACTATATCCGATAGTACTTTGCCTAGCTTCTGCGACCTATTTAAAAAAAAAATCCTAAGTAGGGTAAACCGTCTCCTATATAGGGGGGAAGCGTTTAAAGTAGGGCGGAAACCAATTATGTCTAAGACCTATAAAACTATTAACTTATAAAAAGCCATATTATTTATAATATTTACCTTAACCCGCTTAAGTTGGTCGTTAAAGGAAACCTATTTAAAGAATTTTTAAGAAGATGGAGCATTTTTTATCTAAAGCCAATTATTCCCATCCTTTACCTTACGTTTTACCTATTTAATTATTTCCAGCCCGCCTTTTATATATATGAGATTACCCGAGAATACCGTGCGTTTAACTACTAAACTATTAGAATTAAATATCCCTAAAAAGACACGTTTGCTATAATATAGGTGTAGGCCATGTTGCTAGCACTGCCGTATATAGCAGAGGGTAAAAATATCTTTAACCTATAGAACTATTAGACTAATATAACTAAAGGGTATATAGTATCTTTTACCTTAACACCGTTATAATCTGTACTAGGTTTATTAAAGCCCTATAAAAAATCTTAAGGAGAAACGGGAGGATAATCTGGTCTAAGAATTAAATTGTCCTTTATAATTTCCGGCAGTTTCATTATAATCTTATTCTTAAGGTAAAAGTACTAAGTAAGAATAATGACGGGAGTAAAGGTCTAGTGGCCTCTTTATATAGGACTAGAGGATATATATTTATATACGCCCTATAGCACATTCTCTTCACCTATAAATATTAAGATAATTTCTATAAGTCGCCCACACCTCTTCCGTAAGGCGCGTTGATACTTAGGCGCGCATTAGTGCGATAACGGTTTTTAGAAACGGGCGGTATTACGTAGGCCCTACCCGACCGAAAATTAGCCTTACTAAAAATTAGCCCTGCTAAAGAAAAATTAGCCCCTTTAAAGGGTCTTTATATCTATTTACTAATGCGTCTATTACTTATATCTTTTTTAGACTTATTATATCCGCACTATAGATAGCTTCTGGCATAGATAGCAGATATTTAGATTACTTACGCGCCTTTCTATTAGCATAGAGCCAATCCTTATCCTCTTAAAAGGAGGACTTCCCCTTTTATAAAATACTTAATAGTGAAGCAACGTCACCTTATATTTTACTATATGTTGAGGTATTTCCAACGCTAGGTAGATCAGCAGTATGCTAATAAAAAATATTTAGAAAGTCGCCAGGCAGCACGCTGTTAAAATCCTCTACACTACTAAAGATGTAGTCTCCATTAAAAAATAATATCTAGTATATTATAATAATATAAATAAGGAAATCTAGGCGAACCCCGGGGATAGTATGGTAAAGGCTATAGTAATATTAGCACTTGGCCTGCTAAGTTTAGATAATAGTTTGCTAGGGTTTAAGATTTCTATAAAATATAAATACCCTAAACTTTAGAGCGGCAATATAATGGGCGCACTTAATAATACGCCTTAACACTTTATAGGGAAGGGGGGTGGATATGCTTATATATCTCTATAGGTCTATATAGCCGTAGCTTTATAGGAGCCGTCTAAGGCCGTAGCCTTATAGGAGCCGTTTAAGGCTATAGCCTCACAGGAGCTGTTTAAGGCCGTAGGTTCCTTAAAAGCAGAGTAGGAATAATATTAAAATATACGGGGAGTGCCATATTGCGAATTCTAGTTTAGGTTAAGGCTTGCTGTATATAGAAATATAGGGTATAAATTAAGCTAGTTATTTATTACTGTAGTAGCTAGCGGAGTAATTGGCTAGAGATTAGAATTTAAATCGAGAGGAATTAATAGAGAATCTAAATAGATTTTAGGAATTAATAGAGGTTTAAAAGGGGGAGGTACTTTGGAATTTAAGTAATAGTCTAGGTTTGTATTGGAAGGAATTAAGGTAGGTTTAAAAGAGAAGGACATCCTAGGGGTTAAGTAATAGCTTAGGTTAAGAGGAATTTCTAAAGGGTATAAGTAGATTTTAGGGATTAAGGTAGATCTAAAAGGTAATAGTATTTTAGGAGGGTCCAAATAAAGATTAGCTATGCTATGTTGGTCCCTTAAAGATATTAAAAATATTTAATCGGAACTCCCGTTAGGGACGGCTTGCGGACTACTTATTTTAGATAACTTACGCCTAGCACGTTTAGTATTAGACTACTTAGTAGTAGCTAATCTTTTTATACCCCTAGGGCTTTAGATAGCGCTGCTGGCTTCAAGCTAACTTATAGAGTTAGTATTAGCACGACAGAGATATATATCCTTTAGGTTCCTCGCTAAAGGAGATAATTCCGTCCATTTCTAGCACTGTGGTTATGTTTCTATCTAAGCAATCAATATATCGAATTCTTTGGGTGCTATATGCCTTTCAATACTATTATAGGTTAGTTATTAATTTAATAGAGGTAATTAAAAACTAATATTATACTAGAATCTAGGTTATAGAGACTAATAAGTACTCCAGGTTTAAGACGACTCCATTTTTAGCTAGCAATATTATTTAGTTTAAGGCGCTCTCCTCCTAATAGACAGGCTATCTCCTATACCAAAGCTCTAAATTGTTGGCCCTTTTTAGGCTTATAACCTTCTTTCTTTAATCGCTCTACCTTATTATCTAGCGTCTTAGACAGAATAGACTTTATTAACCTATAACTAACTGCATTTTTACCTACGTTAAGGACATCAGCCAGGTTATAAATTATTACCCAGTTATTAGCTCCTGCTAGTTTAATATATAGTTCCCAGAGAGCTTTAAATGATCCGCCCTTAGCTAGATTATAAAGCTTAAGGAACTATTCTAATTTATAATTATCTAAAGACTGAATTTTCGTATAAACTGTAACTAGTCGCTTTATAGCTGCTAGTGATAAATTCTAGCGTTTTTTAGGGCTTCCTCCGTAAAGTAAGTCTGGGCTTTTATTAGAAGGTAGGGTTCCTTATCTTTTAAGAATCCGGAATAATAAAATGAATTTAACTATAGCTTTTCTAGTCTTTGGATTTATAGGGGTCATCAAGGCCTCTAGGGCTTTCGCGGCTTTTGGGATTATTAGGGTGTTCTAGAGGCCTAAAACCGTTAGGGTTTTATTTAAGCTAAGCGCCTCTCTACAGTCGGTAGGTAAGGCCTCTAAAATTTTATCTACCACTCTTTTATAGGCTTTTACCGCTTTACCTTTATTAGTAAAACGCAGGAATTACGTAAATAGCTTAATCTTATTTAACAATAACTATTATCTATAAGTATCCCTTAGGAGAGGAGTAATAGAAGGTAAACCTACGGCGTAATAAGGACGGACGGTACGAGTGAGCTATAATAGTATACTAGAAAGGACTACTTCTCTATCCTATAGCAAATAATAATTAGCTTTAGAAAGGGAAAGGCCACGGAATAGAATTACCGTGGCGCTAAAATCTATTTCACTATACTGCTAAAGCAGAGAGGCATTTATAATTCTATAGGTTGGTTAAACTAAGAAAAAAAGGCAATAGGGTATAAGAGTAAGAGAAGTAGGAAATGTTATAGGGGATTATCGTTGCGATCGCAACGATAATACCCCTATAATTTTAGCTTAGCGTGCATTAGCCCCTCGCCTCATTACCCCTAAGACGCCACATTATGCCAAACTCTACCACTACAACTTGTGCTCCTCTGAAGATCTATAATAAAAAACTAAATAGCTAATTAAAGTGAGGATATGCAGCCGTCTCCCTAGTTAATTAGATATAGCCTACCTACTACTATAAAGTCTAGAAGCTTCCGTTAATTTCTTTTTAATAATATAATAATACGTCCCGCAAGAATTAAAGGCTAAAACGCCTTAATAAACCTAAGAATGCTTTAAATCTTAAGGGTATAGGATGGAGATAAGTGATATATAAAGCTAATTTCGCCCCATCACACTGGGGATGTATAATTGCCTTTACCGTCTACTTTACCAGTTACCTTATCGCGTTCTTCTATAGCTTTTATTTATCACTTCCTTAACTTTACTATTTTTACCGCTCCTTTTAAACTATTTTCTAGTCTACCCTATTTCTGCTAGCTATTTACGGCCACTTTATTCTTTAATATAGGTGCTACTTCTTTAACAATTGGCTCGCTTTTTTAAGCCGCAATTCACTGGACCCTACTAGTCTTAAACTAGTATATTTGGCAGCCTCTTATAACCATCACTAGCAGCTAGGATTGAGATTTAAGCTATAGTATATTAATTACCAACCTTGGCCTAAGAGTAAGTGCCTTATTATACGCCGGTATAGATCTGGAAAAGGCGTCTTTAATTACATTAGAAAGTTATCCTAGATTAACTACTAAGCTTAAAACTTCTTCGCGTTCTAGTACTTACTAACTTAAGGGTATATAAAGCCAGCAAACGGAACCTCTAAAGTTGTGTCCTAGTACTAGCCTATTAGAGGTTCAAATTACTATAGGCCTAAAAGACTAACAAACGGCAGGTGTGGGTTTGGGAAATCCTAACCGCCTAAAATACTAACAAGTCGCTCGAATACTTAATGATTTAATATTAAGTAAAATTCTCTATATCCACCTAGATAAGAGGACTGCGGATAAACTCTCTTACTTCTTAATTTATTCCTTTTCTAAGTCTTAATGGGAGTTTTTTAGTGCTCTTTATAGAAAAACTAGAGGGCAATAAGTATAGGATATTATCTATTCAACTACTTTCCTTAAATTAATATATAACCACTCCAACGCATATACGTTTTAAGTACGTTTAATATTTTTTATACGGTATCTATTCTAATTAAATTGCAGACTATAATTTAGAGGAATCTCTAAGGCTTAGAGGACTATATTAAAGAAAAAGGTATAGAGAATGTTTTAAAGTGGAGGCCGCGTCTATCCACTATAGACCCTTAATAGTAGTCATTTGTATCTAGCTTAGGAAACTATATCTTTTGCCTTAGCACCTTATCTTTACATCTAATAGCATTTGGTAGCGTTAGGCTTATATATATACGTTCCTAAAGGTTAAGTATTAGGTAATACTAAGCAGACACAAAATGCATAACGATAAATTAGCATAATACGTGCGGTAATAATTCTTAGCTATACCTGCCGTACGGAATCCTTTACTAGATGCTATCTAAAGGAAGGGTGGAATAGTAATACTAAAGAACTTAATTCTATTAGTCGGAGTAGGGGCTATAGCTATTATATCCGCGACGGTCCCAATAGTCTTGTCTAATTAATATTGTAACTTCTCCATATATCTTTTAAGGGTATTCCTCCTTCTGCTACTAATTTTACTTTTCTTTACTCTCTTCTGCGATGGCTACTTATTAAATCCGACTGCTTACGCATATAGACGTATTTTAAGCAACCTATATTATTATTTTAGCTTTTAAAACCTCCCTATCTTTTAAGATTCGGAGACTATATTTTAAAGAATTCCTAATAAATATATACGACTCCTACGTAGTTAATCTTATTAATGCGTTTCTTAGTTTTATCTTAAGGGTTTATAGTATAGAAAGCCTATACAATAAAAACAAAGCTAAGGTAGTTAAGTCGCCATAGGCCAGGCAAGATTTGACGGTGTTAATTAGCAAAACTGTAATTTCTAGCGTTCTTATTATAAGTGGCCTAGAACCTTAGCCACTGCTAAAGGGGGACATTTATATAGTACCACTATCTATTTAGTATAAGTTTGCAAGCTAATAAAACGAAGGTATTTTCAACAGCCTCCTAAAGGGTATCGAAAATCTGCGTTGAGATGAAAACTTAGATAATATTGAGTTTTATAAGGAACAAACTCACGCTAAGGGGCATTAGTATGGTTCTTAAGTTATAGGCCTAGGGGCGTGGCTAATTTTGCGCTAGGTACTCCTAAGATTGCCTAATAAAAATCTCTACTTTTATTATACACGAGTCTTATCAGAAGTCTGGTCTAGGCAGAATACTTATTAAAATAGTAGTAGAAAAGTAGGATAAAGAGGGAAAGAAGATATAGGTATTAACTATACTAGTAAGCCAGCCTATTTTAAGACACTTTAGGTTTAATATTAAGACCAAGTTAATAGAAGGTCCGGTAGAGTATCTATATAATTTTAGTGCTTGTAAACCATAGCGCCGCACTATAAGCGTACAGCTAGGAGACGAAGATTAATTCGGGGTATAAGGATATAGAAAACTTGTAAGTTACTAGCTAAAATAAAAGATTTATACTCTTCTCTTTTTCTATTTAGCATCACCCAAAATTATAAATAGTATTAAATACTTAATTTAGTAATAAAATGGAGAAGGTAACTGACCCCCATACGCCCTAAGTGCCTTCTTTAGTTATTTATCGCCTAAGGTTAGGGCGATAACTTATTAGGAAGCCGCTTGGTTAAGTTATTTAGCGGTAATAATATAGCGTTTATATAGCCTACCTTATTTCTAAGAAACAATATCGTTATAAGCTACCCTACTCCCACTTTCATCCTCATTCTTTTCTATTTTCTTAGATATTTGGGATTATAGCTCCCGTTAGCAGATTTACTTACTCTGCCCTCTTCCTCATCGCAACTACTTAGTTTTTATGGTATCTAAACCCTTTTATTATTGAAATAGCGTTATATAGTGCCCTTTTTTGCTTACTTATTATTTTCTTTTAGGTAATATACCTCTTTAAAATGTTAGTTAAAGATTTTAAGGTCTAGCGCGTCTGGCTTTATTGCGCTAGTATTATTCTTAGTTGGTATTTACGATTATAGCTTTAACAGGATCGCTCTAAACACGCATTTCTGGCTTAGCTATTAGGTTGCGGGTATATAGGCATAATTAGGATAGTAGCGTAAACTACTAAGACGGAAATTAAGGCCGTAAGGTTAATTTTAATATATAAAGCCTCCCCCGATTTTAGCTATTAGTTTACTAATATATAATATAGGTATATAGGCCTCGCATTGGCCATTTTTATAATTATACTTCATTAAGAGTTCTATTTTTGGTATTGGAAAATAGTATAAAGGTAATCTTTTACTCTATAAGCAAATTATTTTTCTAGCTTATACGGAGCGTTGGAGAGGTTTTATAATTTACGAAATAAATTATCCTTTTAATAACTGGGGAAAATGTAACTATTATCGTTGACTTAGCTATTATACCCAGGAGCCCTAGCTCCTCTCGCTTCTATAATATAGCGGATTGGCTATAGTAAGCAACTTCTGGCGCTTTAACTCCTCGCAGTAACCCTAGGGCTATTAGTAAGAGAAAGATCTAATGTATTAGCTAGGGGCTGCCTAAATTATAACTTTATATAGTTCTTCTGCATATTCCGTAACGTAGTAGAAGTATTAGGTAGGCTGCGTCTGGCGCGGCTGCTAGAACTGGCGGCGTTTAGCTAAATAGTTAGTATAATCCTAGGGAAGGCGGGAGGACCAGTTTTATAAAACTAAACTAGCAGGGGTAATTCTGGTGGCGTTAGCTAAGACACTTAAATAACTTAAAATTCTCTATTTGCGAAACCCCGCTTTGCTATAACATATTAGGACCTAGTAATTTCACTAATACCTATTTCTAAACACTACTACGCATAATGGATATTAGGGCTAATGCTACTGCAAAGCAGGTATAGGATGCAGTTTAGTATAACCTAGAGTAGTAGTAGCGTTTCCTAGCAAGTATATAGGCCTAGGCTGAGGCGCCTTTTTTAATAAGGATTAGCAGAAATTTATAAATAAGGAAGCTAGAAGTATTATTAGCTTAAGGCGCGGCTAAAATGATATAAATTTATCTAAAAGGCAAAAAATTTTAGAACGCGTAAATAAGAAACTAAGAGGTAATAGGTTAAATAAAGTAAACTAAAAGGCTATAAGCTGGCGTATACCGAAAGCTATTAGAAGTGCTACTAGTTAGTTTTAATATAAACATTATAACTAGTACGTTTTCACTAAGTTATATTTTAGTTCTAGAGAATAAGGAATCCTAAGGGGAATTAACCAATAAACCTATTTAGGGGCTCCTATAGGATCCTATATGAGATAATATATAAAAATAAGTAGCGGGTAGTGCGTGTAGGGGTGTAGCTATATAGATCATTAAAGATAGGCGCTTAAATTAAAGCCTAATATAAGCAGTGCCTATCTCGCCTTACGAAATTAGCAGTATATCTTACCCTAATTAACGCAGCTATACCTTATATAAATTTGTGCCCTATAATACTACTACCTATATAAGCAGTACCTAAAAATATAGGGCATTTACTCTTTTAGTCACTAAGTCTCTACCACGAAATTAAGAGTAGAATGTCCTATATAGGCTGACCGTCTTAGTGTAATTCTCTAAGCTCTAAGAACTATAGGAGTAAGCCTCACCATTTGCTTCTATTTGGCCCTATTGCATTTAAACGCTAAGCCGTTCCCTTAGGATATAATAAGGTATTTAGATATAAGTGCAACCAATAATAAACCTTATATATGGACTTCTACAGTATTTCTAAGTTATTAGCGTGTTTAGATTTAGCTATAGGTATATACGCCACGCACTTTAGCTTATGGGGGATTTAGGCAGCCCTGTATAGGAAGCCGCTTAGTACTAGCAGCTCTGCCGTGCTTTCCTTATACAAATACTTACTTAATATACCCCATTTCTATTTCCTATAAATACTTCCCTTCCATAACCGGTAACGAAAATCCATTAATAACTTTCTATGGTAACTCTAAACTATTAGGCAACTAGCTCTATAAGTAACTAAAGGCGAATTATACGCACTAGAGATTTATTATTAGACAAGGCTAATAAGAATACTACTAACTCTTACGTTAATAATATAACGAGCGATATCTAGCCCTATCTTTACCCTTTTACTCTGGTGGATATTAACAAGGAACTAATACCTACTAAGCTTAACTCTAGTGTTAACGATATAACGACAAGCGTTTAGTCCTATCTTTTTTACCCTTTAGTAAATGTTAATAAGAAACAAATACTTCCTAAGCTTAACTCTCCTAGCGGTATTAGAGTGATGGCGACTCCTTCTAGTATTAATACGCCAAGCTAGCCCTTTCCCTCTTTTGCGAATGCTAATAAGGACCTAACCTACCCTAGTAATATTAGTACCCTCTCTATATACTCTAGAGTAGAGGATAGGCTTACTTAAGACTACTTTAAGGGGGAACTAAGTGCATCCTTAACCCCTACGCAATTATTACCTCTTAAATCCCTGACGGTTAAAGATAATAAGACTAAGACATTACCTTACCTTACTCCAGTGGCACTAGTTAGGGATTATATCCTTTAGCCAACTATTTTTAGTTTAGCCGTAGGAGCACTAGTTAGAGATAATATTATTTAGCTAACTGCTTTTAGTTTAACCGGAGTATTTAAGCATTCGGAAGTTTATATAAGTAACTAGTTTATATTTTTATAGAAGAAAACTAACAGCTATAAGGATTTTGTTAATAGGTTTCTTATAACAGCAAAATCTTATTTTAATAATTGCTAAAGGTATAGGCTTAAAGCGGTATTAGGATATAAACATTATAGTATAAAGATCGTCCGCTAGTTATTAGACGACCCTAAACTCCTAAAGTACATTAATATAATCCGTAGCCCTGCTAGTAAGTAAATACTAATGGGAATTTCTAAGGATAAAGATAGGCCAGTATTTACGCTTAATAGAGTAGTGGATAGACATTATAATAATTCTCTAAAGCGCTAGCATTCTTCTATATATATAGTGCAGACTAGAATAAATAAGGGTAAAGAGGAGATAAGGATAGTCCAGTATCTATTGCTAAAGGTGGTTATTACGCATGTGTTAGATAAGGCCGAAAGAAATAGGTAGTCACTAAGATGCAGTTTCGCGTTTATCGGTTATATAAAGGGTAAGCAGTGTAAAGAAGTCCTTAAAACTATTAAGGATTATATACTAATAGATAGGAAATTTATACTAATCTAGCTATGCAATGCATATTCGTTTCCCTATAGTAGACTTTCTTTAATAACTAGGTGCTTAAAAGTTAGAATGGAATTTAAGGCCCTGCTAATACTATTCTTACTAAAATATCGTAAACTCGTGCCGGAGTAAGCCCGCGTATTCCCCACTACTATTAAAACAATATACCCCCTATAGCCCCACTAATATAGCTCTATATTTTACTAATAGAGACCTATTTTATAGCTCTAGCATAGAGCTATAAAATAAGCCCTTATTTATATAAACTGGACTAATATTAGTGGAATTATATAGGGTGCTTTATTGACCTAAGGTATAAGTGGTTTATATTTTTAGGTCCTAGCCTTATAGGAGCCCCAGTCTTAAACTATATAGACACCTTATAAAAATCAAATCCTTATAGAGCTAGGTTACTAAGTATTGCTTTTAGTTTTATTATAGGATAATGTTATAAAAACCCTGTAGGGGAGAACACCGGGTATATATCAGCGCTATTATAGTAATCTTCTTCGCGCTAAAGAGCCGGCATAGATAGTTAAGGAAGAGGATCTCCTTATAGAATTACGTAATAAGAGATTTATATTATAGGAAGACATTAGGAAATATTTTCTAAATAGGTACTATCGATTAATTAAGGAATTCTATAAAAAGAGCGAGCTAGGTAGTTGGGCGTAGCGTCCTCTAAATACGCAGCTAGGATCTTAACGGATTTAGCGGCTGCGGCTTCGGTTTTATAAGCTAGGAGGTTATAGAAGCTAGGGGCTTATAGGAGCTGGGGATCCTATAAGCTAGGTAATTATGCGAGTAGAGTAATCTAACCTAGCGCCCTTTAATTAATACCTAGCGTATAAATAGGGTATTAATAGGTTTAATAACTTCGCGGCTTTAATCCTATAAGCTAGGCGATTATATAAGCTAGATGCTTGTAGGAGCTAGCTAATTTTATAAGCTAGGTAATTATGTAAGTATAGTACTTATAGGAGCTGGGCAATCCTATAAGCTAGGTAATTATACAAGCTAGGCAATTGTGTAAACTGGGTAATTGTGTAAGCTAAATGCTCGTAGGAGCTAGCTAATCCTATAAGCTAGGTAATCGTGCAAGCTAGGTAACTGTGCGAGTATAGTACTTATAGGAGCTAGGCAATCCTATAAGCTAGGTAATCGTGTAAGCTAGGCGATTATATAAGCTAGGTAATTGTGCAAGCTAGGTAATTGTATAAACTAGGTAATTGTGCGAGCTAGGCGATTATATAAGTAGAGTAATCGTATAAGCAGAGTAATTATATAAGTAGGGTAATCTAACCTAGCGCCCTCTATTAACGCCTAGTATATAAATAAGAAGCAAATATTAGGAAAATACTAGAACTATAAAAAAAAGAAATATATAAGTCCTAGATCTAGAAATATTAAAGAAGTTCCTAGATAAAGACCCCTTATATATACTTAGAGAAGTTCCTATATAAATAGCCCTATAAGCGTAGCTATAAGTNNNAGCNNNNTTNCGTAACCTAACTANNCCTNCCNACTANACCNGAATANATAAATAACCGCTATATACTATAAGCAGAGAAATAATTTAAATAAAAAGAAAACACTATAAAAAAACATGTTTATATCCTTAAGATATAAATCTATAAGTACCGTAGTCTTAAATATAACTAATAGTTGCTAACGTGGCATGCATCCCTAGTCCATAAGAAATTTAAAAAATTCTGGGTCGTTAGTATAGATTTACCTTCCATTATTACTTTTAAAATAGTGAATAAATTTATCTAAGTGAAAGCATAAATCATCGCGAATACTTTATAGCTCGCTATAAGTCAAGCGGGCAGAGACTCTGATAGGAATAGTAAAATATTATTTTGTTTCGCGATAGGCTAAACGAAAAGAGGCCAAAGTTTTAACCCTTTTACCAGCTTTTATTAGAAATCTTCTTTATATTTATATCCTATACTTATAGATTTAAGACTATAAAGCTAAGGCCACTATATCTAACTGTCGCCTATATGGCCTTATCGCTTAATATCTTTTCATTACTGTCTACCCCTATTTCTTAATCTTTAGTGCTAAAACCATTTTCTCCGTCATATAATGTCTCTATATCCTATTCTTAATCCTTATTATTAAAGTCACTTTCTAAACCAGCTAATGCCTCTACATTGCCGTCGTCTCTAAAGTCGGTTTCTCTATCTATAAACGTCTACTTACTAGCTAATAATTTAGGGACGCTGCGCTTATAGGTACTTAGGGTTACGGATATCACTTAAGGAGAAATTGTGGTTAATATTATTAGGATATAGAATAAGCCTATAAACCTCTAAGTACCGGCTGTTTAGTGCTTTAAGTAAAAGATCTCCCCTAACGCAAGGCAGATTAATAGGAGTTAATTGCCACCTGTATAAGGTGGAGCGCTTATAAAGGGCTTAGCCAGAATGCTAATTAAACCACCCTAAAGGCACTAATAGCTCCTTTACTATAGATGGGGGGTTAATATATAAGATTAACTGGCTAGGATAAGTCTACTGCTTAGGTAGTATTTTACCCCGGGAAGAATAGGCGTCGGAAGTAGATTATATAATACTATTCCTACTAAGAGAGGCGTTATTAGGGGTTATTGTTAACTTCTAGTTCTAGTTTATAACTTTATATAAACGCCTCTAAACCCTACTAAGGCATGCGGCGTCTATTAGGAATCGTTAACTGTTTAAATTTAGTAACAGCTTAGCTAATAGCTACCCCCAACAATGCCTCACTTAATGCTTTACTTGTGGATTACTTTAGGCGCCTATAATCTTGGGCGCAGACGATATATAAGCTAAGAGTAATTACAGTTACTAAATATTATACTATAGATACTATATAAAGTGGAAAAGAGCGGCTGGTATACTTCGCCTTTCCTTTCTGCCTTTTATCCTAACTCCGCCCTAAAAAAGAAATAGAATATAAACGTCGTACTCCTAGCTCTTATATGCCATTAATTTAACTTACCTTTAAATCTAACCTTTTAACTATATATCCCTTACTATCTTTATAAAAATACCAGACATTATATATATTACCTTAACTAAGCTTAGATATATTGCTAATATAACCTATAGGTCCTTAATCGGTACTTATAGAAATATCATAATATACTATCACCCTAAAGATAATATACCTATTCGTTAACTTGCTGGAAACCTTAAATTATCCTAGAATCGCATTAATAATAAAGATATAGTATCTGCTAGTAGGGAAAAGAAATAATTATAGCTTTCCGACCCTATACAGAAACAAATACCTTATACGCCTACTTAAACACCTAATAAGGTCAACTCTTATAAAATTGATAATAATACGGAGGGTAATATATAAGAAGATACGGAAATGTATATTAATTACCTTAAGAGCCTAAAAGGCCGCAGCGAAACTAAAACAGTCTTACCTAAGCTAATAGAGAGCTATAGCGAGGCTAAAATAGACTTACCTTAACTAAAAGAGGTTTATATTAAAGGTTTACCAATACCTCTAGGTATATTTATAAAACACCTATATTTATTTAGCAATACTAATAAGTAAGTAGGGAATAGCTTAGCTAATCTTATAACGTTTCTTGGAGTTATATCTCCCCTATCTAAAATATTAATAATTTCCGATGCCATAATTTCGCGTAGATAACTAAAGTATTTCGTCTCGTAGTTGCCTTCTTGTTTTATAATAAAGGACTTAAAACGTCTCTAAAGCCCTAGTTATAAATCATTTGTATCTATATTCGGCCCTATTATAGTAATATACTGGTATCCTACCTAGGTTTTAGCCGTGGACATACTACCAAACAGACTTATATTATACTATACTAAGAATCCCTATCTCTTTTACCGTCATGCTAAGATATATAAACTACTTAAAGATATTATAATAGAGATAGCTAAGAGGGGCAAACTATACAAGTAAGGAGATCAACTAGAAAAGGCATTAGAGGATTTATTAGAAGAGATATTAAGGAAAAGGGTACGCAAGAGAAAGGTAGATCCTACTATAGATAGAGATCCTAAGAGGTTTAAGGTATAAGAAATTTCTTATAAGGAAGATTTTTGCAATTATATTCTTGTCTTTCGGCATTAAGAATTAAGGCGTTAATTAGGATTTCCTTAGCTTGGTGTTTTATTTCTATCTAATTGCTTCTATATTAAGAATATCTCGTTATTATTTGCGTGTATAGACAAGTTTTTATATATTAGATTAAAGTTAAGAGACTTACTTATAGTAAGCTTATAAGTTCTCCACCTTTATATACTTGGCAGCGATAAGTTAGCTAGCCTATAACTCGTTTAGTCCTCTATAAAGAAAAAACTTATTATTTAAATAATGTTATAAACACCGGCAGCGCATTATTGCAATTTGCTATATTAGCTAAGCTTCCTCCTATTACCGCAAAAGAGCCTAACTCTTTTGGTACTTAAAAACCCAGCGATACCTCTATAAATCTCTCCACCGGCTACGGTCCTTATTGCCTCTTCTCCACAACCTCTTTTTTACCGTATTTGCCGCCTGCTTAGCCTTATATAACTACACTACTAAGGCTAATTATAGGACAATACTTAGAAGCGTATTTGTATATTGCTAGACGAATACTAAGCGCTATAGGATATATTAGAGAAGGACACACGCCTTGGAGCCTGGGTTGTGGATAAGCTTCGATATAATTATAATTCAGTTGTGCCTAAGAATTTCCGCTCTTTAGCCTTAGCGTTATGAGAACGTGAGGAGCGGTATTTATACTCCTACTGCCCTCTAAGATTTAGCATATTTTATCTATATATCCTCTTATAAAGAAAATGGCTTTAGAGCCCTTCTAAGACACTAATGTTACTAGTATCCTTTGGGAACCTAGCGACTAAAATATAGTGCCGCCTTTGTTTAAAGTAGTGAAGTAATATAAACCGCGAGGTAAATGGACATTGTATTGGCTTGCTTTGTCTACTAGTTTTATATACCGTTAATATAATAAGTAGAAGACGGCGAAGCTTATAGCTATATACTATAATCGATAGGACGACCTTTACTGCAATGCTTGTTACGGTCAGTTTCTCTTAAAAAAGTAATAAGGTCTATAATGCCCCAAAGTTAATAAAATATATTAAAACCTAACCAACTTAGGAGGGAATTACTATTGATTTAGTCTAATTCTAAGGGGTATATCGCAGGGGATTTTTGTATTTAGTGCAAATAAATAGAGATAAACGCTTGTCACCTATATAAAATAAACACTGGCGAGGGTTATATTCTAAAGGAAATAAGTAAGGCGTTGCTAAGGAGACAGTAATAATAATGCGTTTCCCTTACAATATATACCAGCAGAGGGGGAGTCCGCGTATACTAGATCCAGTTTTAGAAACTGGAACCTGTTTTCGGGAAATAGGTCGATTAACTGCTATAAAAAGAGGTTAACTATATTCGTATTTAGTATGTTAGATTTAGCTTGTTTTAGGACTAGTAATCGTTCGTTAGCGTTCTTAGGCGCCTCTTCAGCCTCGCTATATAAGAGCTCCGCTGTATTAGAGCCTTACGCGTCGCGGAATAAACTAAAACTGATAAGTATAACTAGTTATAGACCAGAAAACGCTACCTACCTATTGTGGCTTAGTATTTAACTAAGCCCTGTGAAGCCTTAGTTTAAGCATTGGGTTAGCTTGACTTTTTCGCGCCTAATCTTTAATCCTCGCGTTTACTCGCACCTTGCTTTCTTTCTTATACTTTTCTCCCTAGTTATTTCCTTATTACAAGACGCCACTAACGTATTCTTAACCTCCCTGCACTTATCTGCTATTATACCGTCCTTATATACTAGCACCTTTAATCTACCCTTCTCGCCTACCTACCCGCCTGCCACGTTGGCCCTCCTAACGTAGCTTTTAGCATATTTGCCCGTAATGGCGAATCTCTCTAGATTAGGGATAATTAAAATAAAACCTATTGGAGAAGGACTAAATGACTTTCGCGATTTATTTAACTTAGCTTATTAAAATCTAAATATCTCTAGCTCTTTAAACTTGTTGCACCAGATAGGTAATAAAGGTAATTACTAATATACCTATTATAAGTTTCTATCTAACGCTTATAGAACTAAAGAATATTTTACTTAATCTAATACTAGCTCTATAGGGCCTTTACGCTTCTTATTTATTGCTATCCAACGGCGGTAATAAAAGCCTTTTTATTAATCTATTGAGACTTAATTTAGCGGTTGGTTCCGACAACTTTAATATTAAGCGGTTCCTACCTCTTCTAAATATAATCCTCCGCATTAAATCTAACAAGGTTATTTAGGAAAAGGTATACGCTACTATTATAAAGTCTACCCCCCCGCCCTAACCGCTGCTACTCTACGTTTAAACCCCATATCTGCGCAATATAAGTAGCTTTACTAACTCGTCCAAACGCAGGGAATATATAGATTATATTCTGAAGGAGGAGCTAGGCCCTCTTTACGTGGGGATTCCTGGCTTATATAAAGCATTCTTTAGGGGAGTAAAAGGTCTTAAAGAGGCAAGCGCTACCGTTTTCAAGAAATGTAAGGAAGGGGACAATCTACTATACGCCGAGGGCGGCTAGCGTGACTGGCCTAAAAGCGCAAAGTAAGATAATATCCTAATATGGTTTAATAACCTAATTAAATCATTTTTAGGCTTTATAGAGGAGCACGGGTCCGCCCCAAAGATATAATAAACGCTTATTACATACACTAAGCAGCCTTTACGAGGGTCTATAGCAAAGCAAAAGCTAGATATTAGTTTTATAGATAATCTAATAGCTAGCGAAAGCTCTTAATGCTATTAGTTGTATATACTTATGCTAGAAGAGCTAAAGAGTAATCTAAACACCGATATAGCCTTATAGGCATAGTTTAATTTAGGAAAATATATAAGAGAAGTCTTCGCCGCTTAGAACACTCGTCGCTTTATCCTAGGCTTTACTCTCTATAGATCTATTATACGGCTATAGGAGTATAACTGGGTAGGAGGCATCGTATTATCACTATTTAATATTAATAAAGACGGACTATAATTTACCTTAGCAATGTTAGGGTTTCTCTTAATAAATAAAGAGTAGCTTAAGTTTAACCCTACTATTTTAATATTAGACGGCAAATAATATATTAAGGTCGTGCGCAACAATTAGACTAAGCGTCTTATCCTTAACGAACTTATAAAGCGGGCACCCTATATTGCTGGTTAGGCGACAACTTGCTAAAAAGCGCACCATAAGGGTAATACCTTTAAGATACCTCTCGTTATTAAAGACTTGTAGCAGTACCTAGAGCGTAAAGAAGAAGGCGAACTGCTACATAAAGTGATAGAGAAAGAAGTGGTTAATATGGCTAGGTACTATCACCATAAGACTGTTTGCGTTAGTGGATAAGATAATAATATTTACAATATTCGCAAGGGGCTAGATATTATAAGTGCCATAAACTATAAGCCAAAAAGCTTAATAATGCCTTTAATACCGGGTAGAGTGCAAATCAGTATAAGGAAAGGCCGAAGTTTTAATAAAAAGAGATCTTCTAGCTATACTAAGCTACTACTTAGTAAGCGTACGTGTTCGGGCTCTCCGAAGCACCCTATTAAGTAGAATTGAGTACACCGGCGCGTTATTACTTATAATTATAGTAAGCCTCTTTATAAGGCAAGGTCCCGGGTTTTATTACTTACTATATTAAAGGGTGGCATTATAGGGTATAAGTCTTTATATATAAAAGCCGGCATCCTCTAATATAACGTTTTAATAGGCAACGTCTTAATAAATAAGGAAGAGGATAATCCTTCCTAGCTGTCATTCTTAATTGATCTTAATCTCGCGATTAAAGAGTAGTGGAAAGGAGCTTTAGGAGTATAAGGTAAGACCAGTATAAGAGCGTTTATAGCTATAGGAGTGCTCCTAGGCGAGAAATACTTAGCCTAGCATGATTTTAAATTATTCTTTTAGGTACTATTCTAGATTTACGTATACTATAATAAGCTAAGTAAAGGTGTTAGTCTAACTAAGTTTAAGTGCTGGAACTATAAAAATACTGCAAAGTTGGCCGACCTAAAAAAGGGAAGAGTGACTGATAAAGGGGATTTTCTTAAGACTATAGAAGATAACTTTTCGCCGTACTATTAGCCACTAATCCCTTAGGTTAATAGATTGCGAAAAGTGGTATTTCTAGGCGGTGGGAGGTAAAAGGGAATAGATAAAAACTTTTCTTCTTAGATAAAGGAGGTGCTTTAGGAAGCAAGGAAGGATCTAAAGGTATTAGCGGAGTAGATAGCTTTATAGCGAGTCTTATATTCTAATATCTAATTGAATTAAGTTGTGCCGCGTAGTTTCTCTGGCAACTTGCCCCGTTAATTAACCTATTGTCGCACGACCCTTAATTCTATTCCTACTTAAACTTCTATTAATATCCCCTTAAGCGCACTAAAGGCTCTTTATTAGCTAGCTAGCAAGGGGAAATAGGGTAGAACTGGCATATTATAATGCTCTATAACTGTACTATCTTCCATTCCTTTAACAAACTTAAAGAGTACCTATTTAATAGGTCCGTAGGCATTATCGTAATATAACTAGCAGTCCCGGTCACCGATTAGATTAAGAATTCTAGCAGTTAAGCTTTTCTTAATACTAGGTAGGCCCCATTAATAGTTAAATCTATTTATTCTAATATATTTACCTTAGGTTAACCTACGCGCCATTTATATCTCTTCCTATTAAAATCCACTATAGGATATTCTCCTTTCTTAACGACTATACGGATATTTTCTGCCTCTTGTTAGTAGATCTTTATTTCTAGCGTATTGGTCGGTAAGAACTTAAACAAAAAATCCTATTTAGCCTTTATCCACTAGTAGATAAAGCCTTAATCTACGTTGGCTCTTATACCTCCGCTAAGCCCCTAGATAACCCTATAGGTCTCCTTACTACCGACGAAATGGAAGAACTCTAGGCCGGTTTAGACTTGGATAATAATTATAAGGATGGCGGTATATAGGTATTATACGCGTCTAATGGACCTATAAATCTCTACAAACTTATATAAGTACGCTATAACAACATCGCTAAAGCACTAGGGCCTACGTTATTCTGGCCAAATATTCGCTTCTATTTTAGGATATCCGGTTAAGAGGATATAACACGTCTATCTAAGATAGCAGAAAAAAATTTAAAAGCTTTCCCAGAACTAGAACGCTTATAAGTACTTATATTAGCCTCTCTAAAGCTAAAACAGTTTTTCCTACCTAGTAAGGAGTGGGTATTAAGGGATCTTATAATAAGGGAGTTTATTAGAGCTAATACTATAGCTCTTAAACCAGGTCTTGTAAAAGGCCCGCTAATTAAGGGGTTAAGGTTTAGCGAAGTTGTCCTATTAAGGATTTATTAGAGTAGTAACCTAGATAAAAGCGTGCTGCGTAAACTACCGCTTTATAGGGGTATATAGGCGGGATATTAACTAAATATTATAACTACTAAGGGGTTGCAAATAGAGAAGGGAGAAGAGGGGATTAATAAATGGAAGGATATTAGCAAGAAGGTTATAGAAGAGGTAGAAACTATTTAGGAATTTAAGTTTAGGAAGAAATAGGTTAGTAAAATGCTTAATAGCTAAAGGTGCTAGTGGAGAAGATAGAATAACATTTTATTATCCTCTACTCTTCTATTACATAAGTAAAAATTTAGGCGGCTAAGGCTAGGGAGTAGCCTTAGTTAAAACGTATATAAAATAGTATAGGGTAAGTCGCCGGGGCTAAATAAACCTAGGAAAGCGGATAACCTAATCTTCCGCTAGATTATTAGGTCCTTATACCCTACTATCCTATATAGGCTTTATATTTCCATAAAACACGTAATCCACTCCCTAGCCTATTAGAAGCCGCCTTATGCCGCCTAAATAGAGGCTATAAGAGAATTAATCCTATTCTCTAACCAATCCCCTACTTAAATAAGTCCCCTATTTAAACAAATCCCCTACGGGAGCTAATGCCTACGTATTTCGCCGCCTTATAGGAACCAATCCCCTACTCCTAATAATCCCCTATGGGATCCGATCCCCTACTCTAATAAATCCCCTATAGGATCTACTCCCCTATAGGATCCACTCCCCTATAGTAATAAATCCCCTATAGTAATAAATCCCTTACGCTAATGAATCCCCTATAGGTGCCAATGCCTATATATTCTACCGCCCTACGGGAACCAATCCCCTACGGCTTGCATTTCCGTATGGCTTTTGCTCCCCTATGGGAGCCCACAGCTATATTTTCCTCTCCCCTATAGGAACCAATGCCCTATAGCTTCTGTTCTTCTATTCTTAGATCTACTACAGAATAAATCCCCTATAAATTCCGTTCCTATATATAGTAACCGTATCT
This sequence comes from Cenococcum geophilum 1.58, assembly GCF_001692895.1. NCBI lineage: Eukaryota > Fungi > Ascomycota > Dothideomycetes > Gloniales > Gloniaceae > Cenococcum > Cenococcum geophilum. Next base: position 546,764 of record NW_027137587.1, read on the forward strand.
TCTACTGCCCTATAAGAACTATACCCTATAGCTCCTACTCCCGTACGGCTTTTACTGCCGTATAGAAACTAATAGCAATTTCTTCCGCTTCCCTACAGAAACTAATCTCGTATAGCTTACGGTTCTCTATAGGGATTATTACCCGCTTTCTTTGTCACCTTATAGCTTTTAATTCCTTACGGGAACTAACGCTTATATCTTCCACTCCCCTATAAAAACTAATGCCCTATAGCTTTCGTTCTCCTATTCCCAAATCTATAAGTAATTCGCCCGCGCTATAGCCTACTATATAGGCCTTATTATTACAGAAGTAAGCAAGTAATTTTAAGAAAGTAATAAGTAATAATGCCACTAGCTATAAGATTTATAAGACATTTAATGCTATATATATATAAGCGAATCTATATATATAAGTTTATATTCTTAACTAATCTAGCACCTTTAAAGTCACTTTTAAAATCTTTATTTAATATAAGAGCCTTATCCAAATGCTTATATATAAGTTTCTCCCCCTTACTTTTAGCTAAGCCATAGCTAATCTATATGGTGTTCTTAATCTAATATAGTATATTAGCGCCGGGCTTAAAACTTTCACTTAAATATTACCTTACCTATCTTCCATTTAATTAATAGTCTAAAAGCCGCTCCATATCCCTTCTAGAGATATTAGTAGCAGCATTAGCTTACTTTAGAAAGTCCTTCTATACCTACTCTCTTACTAGTTTTTTTAGCTCGTTATATCTAAGTACAAGATATATTCTGCTCTGTATAGCTGCATTAAATATAATAATCCTGTTTGTTGTAAGAAATATAATGCCTTAGAAATACTCCATCTATTACAGAAAAACGGATACTAGGCTATTACGTTAAATATTATTTAAAGTTCTTTTTATAAGAAAGACATCGGCCTCGTCTAAAAGAAGAACAGCGCTCTAGTAGTAAACGTTTTTAACTATTAGAGCCAGGTTTTATTCTAAACAGGCTAGATCTATATTAAGGTCTCCTATATAAGCCTTTTTATAGTTAGACTAGTATATAGATATACTTATAAAGGGGAACATACTATATAGAGGGGTCTCCTCTAAGATTTGGCAAGTGCTTTAGCTATTAATGTCTTTCTTACCCCAGGTAGGCCACTAAAACGGTTAGCCTTTAAAACAGCCAATGCCTTACTAGAAAACTTACTATAGTAAGAAAACTAGGCCTTTCCCCTTCCCTTTAATTATATTATTAAACTTTAATTCCCTGGACCCAGACTAGTAGCTCTTTATAAGTCCTTAAAGCACTATTTTCTTATCCTCCTTAATTGCGAGTGACTTAAATACCAAGGGATTCCATTTAATGTCCTTAATATTAGCGACGGCAAATTCACCTATTAGTGCTTATATTAGTATATATAATTCGCTAGCTCTAGAAAAAAAGTATAAAAAGCCTAACCCTATTTTTTATCAGCCAAACTAAAGGCTAGGGCTGTTAGTGGACAGATTAGGTACTTATTATCTCCTATCTCCTTAGGAACTAAACCCTAATTCTTTACGTCGCCTTGCAAATTAGTCCCTTAATTATATACGCCAATTCTATACACATCTATAACAATTAGCTGCTTACTATAGTTAGCATTCTAATAATAAAATACTATCGCGTCCACTATAATACAACCACTTATAGAAAATCTCAATAGGCCATCTTTGGTTCAGAAAAAGGCGATCCCTTTATATTTATGGTGGTTAATGCCTCTTAAAGATACGAACTTCCGGCCATTGCTAATAAGATTCTGCTTTATCTTAGCTTGTCTCTTATAACGCTCTAGCGGAAATACCTTAAGAGACGTAATTTTTATAGTTGAATGGAATTCCGGAATAGAGAGGGTGGTTTTTACCTCGCTAAACGCCTTCCCATTATAGCCGAAATAGTAACAGTTAAGTTTAAAGCTCTTTTCGCCAAAAAGTAAGGTTTTAAAGTTGCCTAAATTATATATAAGGCATCTTAGTTAATCCGAGCCTTCGCAAATCGTAAGGATATACGTATTTGGTTTAAATAAGGCCTAAAGGAGATTAAAATTAATTTCGCTATAATCTAGAAGCGGTAGGAGACTATTGGTTATAGGCGCAAAATGGTCTTTAAGGAATCTTAGTAACCCCTAAAGGTGCTTAGTGCCAATTAAGTCGGGAGAAAGACTCTCCTAGTATATTTTCAACTAAGGTAGGAAATTAAATATAAGGTTTATAGGAATTTAAAAGTTAAATTAGAATAAGCTATATCTATAAAAAGGTTTACTTACTATAGGCTTATCTTCCCAAAGGGAGATAGCTTATACGCCATTTAGCACCACCTATAAGGCGTCTCTTACTTCTCCTAAATTTATGCCTAGGTACGTACTATAGTCTTTCTTGTCCTTTTCTAGCTTAAAGTTAGTATCTAAGTTGATATGTTTAAAGGCACCTAAGAAACAGACCAATTTTCTTCCAAAGGATATAAATATACTAATTATATATATTACGCTCACTTAACGTATCCGGCGAAGTCTCTGTAGTCTTATACTAGTAGCTTTATTTATTCTAGCTGTAGCAGACATTATATTAGCGTATTTCCAAGTGTGTTTTAGGGGTTTCGCGAGCATATATCTTATCTAATACCTTAACTTTAACCTTAGAACCTCTTACTTTGGGTATCTCTTTAACCCCTAAACTCATATAGGGAGGTTAAGGAGGTAGAGGAGGTGAAGGAAGTAGGGCCGCTTAGACTATCTTTAACACGGCTGCAAGCATTTTAACTATAAGATCCTACGCTAACTGCCTATAATGCGGATGCGTTTAGCTTAGGCTACTAGGGGGAGTGTTTATGCTATTATAAGGCAGTAAAGGCAATAGTATAACAGGCTTAGGTGTAACTGGCATTATTGCTCTATAAAGCTTTAGTAACGTAACACTAATTTAAAGTGCAAAGTTAGAGTGAGGGGCTAAGTGTAGACGGTATCGTTTCTTTAAAAGATCCGCCTTCTTTTATACCTAGCGATGCAGCTATACTACGAATATTCACTGTACCCCTTTAGCTATACGGCCTTCCCTTATTAATCCTAGAAGACGCTAGATAGATATTAGCATCATTCTAACACGGTAAAAGGCTCCACTTGGTACAGTTATAGGGAGGGGGGCTGCCTATTAAGATATCGCTAACGGTTTAGATATAAAATCCTAGTAGTAGGTATTAGAGTAAACGCTAAATAATACTAATATCCTTACGGCGTAGTGGAGACTAAGCCTAGTAACAGGCTTAAGGTACGCTCCTACCATAGCTACGGGAATAGAGTAAGGCCGTATATAGCGGGATCTTAGTCCTAGTCTTAGTTAATACGCAGGAGCTAGATAAACGTCTTTAATTAATAAAAGGCAAGGGTAGTGTAGAAGAATTCCTTTAGTAGGCGCTTAGGAAAGGTGCAGATCTTATAAAAGTAGCTATATAACCCTAGTTGCAAGTTTTAAAGTTGCTACCTAATAAATCAGCCTTGTATATCCTGGGCTTGGCGCTAAGTTAGCCTACACTCTTAAACTATATAAGCCCTCAAGCCCTTAAGCCCTTAATCCATCTTATAAAGATCATAAGCACCTTTTGGAATTCTTAACCCCTTAAAGTTTTTAGGCCTACCATATTATTAATAATATCCACTATTATATCTTGTCTAGAATCTCTTATCCAAAAAGCTAAGTCAATAGCGGAAAGTATTTATAATATTAAAGCCTGCCAATCTAAGGAGCAGTACTGTAGTCTTAAAGCCTTAAACAGTAGACTTTAAGAGGCTGTAGCAAAAGTTGCGGAATAAATTAAACGCCTAGAGGAAGGACGTGTAGAGTAAATTCGCAAGGAAGGCGGGAAATTCCTATTATAAGCTAAGGTAACTAGGAAAAGTATAATTAAAAATAAATAACTTAGGAGCATAATAGCTTTTAGGAAAAATATTGCATTAATATTTAAAGGCCCAAAAGACTCTGCCCTTAATCTTAGATGGATTACCTTAAGGAATAAGCAGACGTATATAAGATATAAGCTTATTTAGGAGTTAAATCCTAACGGGTTAATTTCTTAGGCAGCAGCCTTCGCACCTTCTATTTAGACAGCAGGCTGTATATAGAATTATATTTTTAACCACCTTATTAAGGAGATAGAGCCTAATAAAGTAAAGGTGTGGCCTCTAAAGATAGGAGAGATCCTATATATCTTTTAAGTTAAAGAATTATTCGTATAATCTTAAGAATACTATACATTTCTTAAAGGTTAGGTAGATTTAAAGTGAGTATTAGTGAGAAGTTAATTATTTGCTAGCTTTTAATAGTTAATTAAGCCTAAAAGCTATTTTAATGCAACTAAGGAAACGAAGACGTATTAAAGAAGATACTTAATAGGCCGAGTAGTTAGCGCTAGGTATGCTAAGCCTCACTATTATATTATAGAAAATAACTAATAGTTAATATTCAAGCCTATGGCCTAGATACAGGCGCAATACTTATAGGAAGGCGTAAGTAAGAATTTTTCATTATGCGTAAGGTATTACTAAGAATATTTACTATAGAAATCGAATACAGATATTTAGAAGCACTAATTAGTTAAATGTTACTCTTAGGCAACCTTATATCTAATACAATCTAAAGTAGCTATTAGTAGAAATAGGAATATAACCTAGGAGGAAGATTAACGATAGACTATATAAATGCGTTAGCGCCTAAGGACCGGAGCCAAGATATGTCTATTACTTTAATGGTTAGTAGCGAGAAGGGAATAGAACTGGTTAAGAAATTCAACTTAAGACGGGTATAAACTTTATAGTAGCTCCTATTACGCGAACTTTATATCTAGTAGAAACGACCTTTTCCCTATCTTTAAAGTCGTCTTTATATTTTTAGTATGGTGGGGAGCTTATATCTTCTTTGGGATTATAGATCTAAATTAACTCGCCTTTCCCTGTTATTTTTCTGGCATAATCTACTCCCTTAAAGAGTTTGCCGTCTATATATTCCTCCTCCCCTTTAAGCGCTTTAGCTTTAGCCTAAATATAGCTATAAATTAGCGTTAAAGGGATATAAAGTGTTTTAAATAAATATATATACCTCCCAATATATAATTAAAGATTTATAATAGTGTATTGTATATTAAGGGTAGACTAACCGGATGTTAATAGAATTCCCCTAAGCCGAATATATTCGTTAAAGCTAAGAAAGGCAAGCTTTAAATTTCAAAATTAAGCGAGGATCTTAAAAGTTAGGATAAGGCGTAAGTAAAGTAAGCGTGTTAAGGGAAAGGAAGGCTATAATTCGCGTAAAGACTTATAGCCTATTAGCTAAGGATAGGATAGCTTAGTTAATATTTACCTTAATAACTGCAAAAATGTAACTTCTAAGTGGCTTTAAATAAAGTAGAGCGCGAAAGTAGTAGATTATAAGCTTAAATATAGAGTAACTTTGCGGAACTGCCTTATAAGCTATTAGTAAAGAAGAGTTAAAGGAAGGCTATAAGGGAATATATATATTGCTGAAGTTAATAAGTATATGGCTACTTAGCCCGTTAGTGCCTAACGGGAAGTTTATATAAAAGAACCGCTAAGCGACTACTTTATAGGCTAGGCTGCGGCCCTGCCTAGCCCTACTATTAAAAACTTTCTAGTATAAACTGTTATGTATATAACGAGGCCACCAGCTAAGTAGGAGAATGGGTAAGGCGTCCGCTATAACGCGCATTTTAGCTTATATTGGCCGTAGTCTAGGGGATTGGAGTTACCAAATATATATAGCCTCTTAGCTAGTCTTTAGGGATTGGATTCTCATGGCTTGTTCTTATTTATAGGGTAAATTAATTAAAAACTAAATCCCTGCAGTTATTTTATGCGCCTTTACGTCGTATACGCGAGTTAATTTAATTATTAATGCGCGACTTTATATTCGGACTACCGCTTAGTAAGGTTATATTATATAACTAGAGGTAGCTAATATAGTTTTAGCCTTGCATCCTTTGGAGTCTATAGCGTTATAAATAGTAATATAAGTGGCTCTTGCTTACCGCCCTTAAAAAAGTAATACTTTTACGGACCTTTCTATACAGCCCTTATATAATTGCCTTCTATTTAAGGCGTCTTAGGAAAATAAGTTATTCCGGCCAAGAACCACCTATGTGCCTATCCGCTTACTATACTAAGTTATATACCTTTAACCGGCACTTACTATAGTCCTTAATTATAACAAATATTTATTAAGTAAACCTCCTTATCTTATACCCGAATTCTCTTTAATGCTAGCCGCTGCCTTATATCTGCGTAAAAGCAAATACTAAAACGGCTTACTAGTTTTCTTAGGGTAAATACTTATAATATAATAGGCCTATAAAGCTACTAAATACGAACGCGTTAAGCCGAAAGCGGAATAGGCTAGATAATTAATAGTGTTTTATATGCAGCGGTCTTTATCTAAAATACACTAACGCGGGATATAGAAGGCTGAGGCAAACTTTATAAGGCCTTCATTTTTATTAAATACCGCGCTAAATGTATCTAGTACCTTACAGGATATAACTATAGGGTAAGGCTTTATAGGAAGCTAAATATATAAGACCCTAGAGTTAGGAGTAAATATATAGCTAAAGGTGCAGGACTAACTACCTTAATATAAGGCAATAAAGTTAAATATTTTAGAGCCTTAGCTAGCCGATTATTTATTTAATCTAGCTTTAACTTAAGAAATAGTCAAACTTATATATATATTTTATTCATTATAACCTTAATACTAACTGCTTTATATGTCTTATACGCACCTACTATTTTATAGGCTGTGGCTATACGGATTAGGATATCTGGGAGGAAATAAATAGCTATAGCGGATAATATATGGATAATAATATTATGTAGACCAGAGGAACCCTAGATTAGGCGGGGAGTTATTATAAATATGCCTACCCTACTCCAGAGTCGCAAGACCTTCTTAAATATAACTATAGCTTTAACTGTCGCGCGCACAACACTATATACTATATCGCCCCTAATTTAAGTTCTTATTACCACTTGCCCGGCTTTATTTAACTCTTATTAGTTAGATACTAATTAGGCGGATATAGAGTTAATTTATATATTCTCTAAGCAAACGCTCGGTTTTACTAACACTACGGTAGATATAAAGCCTATACAGTATTTAATTACAAAAGTAGTAAGATATATTTGGATTATCTTTAACTACGGGGTTCCCGAGAATAATTATAAACCTCCTATAGCCGTGTTTCGGGTATTAGATAGATCTACCTTTTTAACTACTAGATTTTACCATTTAGGATTAGAAAAAGAGGTGAATAATATAGTAGATATATCGCGGAATTATGGCGCGAAATTTCCTACCTAAATAGACCTTCGGAAGAATTAAGATGCTTAAGAAAATATAAAGTAATAAATTTCGTCTTTAAACTCTATATAAGTCTATCTGTAGCTAATATAAATTAGGTGCCAAGCGCTAAGAAGAGGACTATTAATAGCATCCTCTCTTATTGTTTTAAGTATAATATTAGGAATATTTATACGTTAAGGTTATTGCCTATAAGGGAGTCCTTTTAGAAATAGCAGGCTTGCCGCAATATAGCGTATAAATATAACTAAAGCAGAAGAAAATGCAGACACTATAACTATATAGATGCTACCTATTAATATAATAGCCTAGTAAACCCGGTTTTGTTTATTTTCTAATATATAAAGGGTAGTATTGCTAATTGTTACCTTAACTAGTAAAAGAACTACTACTAACCAAAATATAAAAATATGCCTAAGCTCTAGTCCCGTCCCTTCTATACAGTAACTCTACCCTTTACTTTTACAACTTTAGGAAAAGAATGCACCTATAATAATCTAGCTTTGGCTTACTAAACGCGTCTTTAGTAAGACTTAAAGGCACTTTTAGAATTTAAAAGCCCGCTCTTATAGACCTAGGTAGGCATCTAAGCCACCTTATATTTGCGCCCTAACTTAGTTATTCTTTCCCCTAGAATATTGTTAATCTCCCATTTATCATCCAAGCTCGTTTTATTAATTTTATCCTTTTTAGTCCTGGTACGACGCTTTATAGTAGGCTCTAGGTTTAAAACGTCGCTCCAGTTATTAGAGACGCCACTACTATTACCGTCCTCGTCCTTATTATAAGTATAGTTGCTAGCCTCCTTATACGGCGGCTTAATACTATAGAAAAGGGTAGGCTCCTAAAGCGAAGGGCTAGCGGGCTGTAGAGTAAATACCGCTTACTATGGGTGAGACCGCTAAAGACGATGCTTCGTAGCATGCTTTGGTTTCGATCTACCACCAATAAGCGCTAGTGATCCTCGTTGCCCTATACACCCGTAGGCCTCGTTGCCCTTATCGCTATCGCTACTATTACTATCGCTGCTATTGCCATCACTGCTGTTACTGTCCCTAGCGCCGTTATTATCCGTATCGCCGCTATCGTCGCTTCTATTATTGCAGTTCTTAGCCTTACCTTTATCTATAACGTTCTCGCTGTCCTTATTATTATTATTATAATTATATTCTTTAGCCAAGCCGTTAATAAGATTATTAAGATTGTCTTACAGCGGTCTAATATTATAAGAAGACGAAGATTGCTAAAGTAAAGGGCTAGTAGGCCGCGTAGCAGAGGCCGCTTGCTCTTTAATACGGTTATCGCCACCGCTAAAGTTAGGGGTAGGAGGGCTGGGAGGCGAGGTCCTCTGGGAAGCTAGTAATCTTTATTGCTTTTTAGGTTATAGGCTCTTACCACCCTCGCTAATAGAAGTATTAGAAATATAATTAGTGTTATTTAGTTACTTAAGCTAATTAAACCTCCGCTTCTTTAACTTCTCAGCTCCTAAAGACTCTTAACTAGCAGCTACTAATGTCCTAAACTTCTACCTAAACTATAGAGCAGTTTTAATGCGACGCCCCTTAGCTAAATTATCCGTTTAATTGCTGTCTAGCGTTAAGGGTGTAGTAAGATTATATATAGGTACGCGTACCTCCTCTTCTAGCGCTTCTAATAAAGGCAGCTCCTTATTATCTTTATCATCCTTATTACTACTATTATTCCTGTTATTTACTAATTATTAAATAAGGCCATTATAAATTAAAGGGGATGCACATACCCAATTTACGGGACATTAGTCGGTTATCGGCTTCACCAGCCTCGTTAACTTCGTTAGCTTTATTATTAGCGTTACTAGCTTTATCGCCCTTAGTTTCTAAGTCCAGATTAATTATATCACCTTTAATAACTATTGGATTTGCTACTAGTCGTTAAAACTATATATTTGGAACTACTAGGGAAAGAGGGAAAGTAGTGGGGTAATTATTAGGATAATTACCTTAACTACTTCCCCTAGGGACTTAACTGTTATTTCTATCCCCATAGAAATCTTCCTTGTTATCCTCGCCATCCTTATCATTTTTGTAATACTTATTATAAGCTTTCTTATAATTATATATAGGGTCTATAGGCGCTTTATTAGACAGGATCTCTAAATTAAGGCCCTAGGTGGGATAATATGCTATTAAGTGCCTAAGCTTCCCGTGTTTCTTAACTTTTCAGGGGAAAAAGAGGTACTCCCCTATTTCTCTTTTCGGGTTTACTGCTCGTAATTTTCTTAGGGGCTATAATTGCATAATGCTAAGATGCCCTTAGTTTTTCAGGGGGTGCGGTATAGAAATTAATATTATTAAGTAAAATTTCTAAATAAAAGTAAAGAGGTTAAGAAGATGCCACTATTGCTACCGCTATTATTATTAGAATTATTATTGCCTTGTGCCTTTCTAATAGCCCTAAAGGACGGGTCACGCTAGGCTTTTAAGTCCACGCTAGTCCCCTTTTCGCCACTAGCTTATATCCGCAGCATCTATACTAAAATAACCCTACTAGCTTAATAGCAAATTAAAACGTATAATCTATACTTTGTTAGCAATTACCGTTTATAATATATAAAGGTTTATACGGGCTTAAACTATTATAAGATTAACGCCTATTAGGAAACTGTAATTAAGACCTAACTAACTAAGCTAGCACATTCTGCCTCTAATAGGGGTATCGCACTAAGCCTCCTTATTAAGGAGGTTAGTGGCGAAGTGCCTCCTCTACCCTTATTCCTTAGAGTTAGGGCTAGCGCTAATGTGTCCGTTTTCCACCCTAATATACTAGCGAGCTGGATCCTCTACGCTAGATCCTCCGCGAGACTATAATTCCTAGTATTAAATAGGTAAAGGGCGTGCCGTAATTCTACTGTAAGTATTAAAAGACACTCTAAGTAATAAGGGCATCCTTAAATCTCTCCCCTAGATCCGAGGAACTTCCTTAGTCACACTCTACGGAGCTTATAGCCGCTGCTTAACCTTCCAAATATACGCAAAAGCCTCGCTTTTACTCTTGCCCATAGCCGGATATTATAAATAACATAAGGGGGCAGATAGCGCGAGTAAATCAGGCGATTACGCCTATATCCATCTCGGCCCTTTTAGCTAATACAGCCACCGCATAAAGTCCGTCTCCATTAGGAGATTAAATACGCGAATTTTTCTCTAGTATTTATTAGCTAAAAGCAGGATTATAACACCAGCTCCACTAAAAGCCAGGCTATGCTACTAGATAGGCCGTTTACCCCCAGATTCCGCCTTATAAGTCTTAGGTCTATATAAAGGATGTTTCCATATAACCCGTGCCTTCTTAGTTAAACAGGGGGCTAGATTAGACTAAAGCCTAGCGGCTTCTCCAATTGTAATGCAATCCTCTAATTATTAGGGAAAAGTAAGGTCTAGGTCTAGGTTAAAAAGGCGCTAAGGAGGGCAAAGGCTTCCAGCTTCTGGCGGCGCAGCTTTAACTAAGCTAAGTGACTAGCATTAGCCTATAGTTTCGCTAAGGATCTACTTCGGCGTCTAGCTTCGCCTTTATTATAACGCTGTAATATAACACTGCCTAACGCGTCCCGTAGCTCGCAGCAGCTATAACCCATATAATCCATTACTAGGCGGTTCTCGGCACAGCCTTATAGCCATTTATAGCTATTCCAACAGGGATTAAGTCGCACATTATAGTTACGCCTAAGACACTGCTAGAGGCGGAGGTAAAGAAGAGGATAAACGGAAATATTATTCCGGTAGGGGACGTGGGCAAGAGGAAAGGAGAGAAAAAAGAAAAAAGGAGAAATACGGTAGGACCGAAGCATACGTTAATACCAGGAGAGAGTATAAATATATCCCATAGAAAAGGCCGAAGAGTTACAGCGCTAGGTAATCGTTAGTATAAAACATACAGAGATTAGGGAAGGCGGGCAGAGCACCTGCATAGACGCTAAGGGGATGGAAAATGCCTCATGGCTAACAGCTAGAGTCTGAGGTGGCACGGTAGCGGGAAAGAAAAGAGGAGATAGAGCATAAGGGCAAAAGCAGCGAGGGAGAAGGCCTTTTATAGTCGAGGTTGAGGTTAGGTCTTGGCCAAACTGGGGTAGAAAAGCGAGCGCGCCTTACCTATAAAGGAACCTCCATTTCCTAATACGTGGTCTCCATCTTATTCTTTACTTTAGAATTAATTAACTATAGAAGAATATAAAACTTTAGCCACTTAACTATCTAAAATAATAGGTTTTATATAATAATTAATGTAATAAGGGCCTTATTAATAACTTCCTTATTTAGAACCGCTTAAAGTACTTCTAAATTTAGCTCTTCGCCCACAAAACCCTACTACACGCGTCTATATCGCCGTAGGTAGAAACATTATCTAGAATCCTATTCCTCTTAATAGCTAAGTGCAGAGGCGATGGTAGAGAGCCGTTGCAGCGCGTATAGCGCTGTTGTTTAACTCTATAGTGATGAGCCCACGACGCGTGCAAAGTATCGCCCTTAACAACACTAAGAGCCTTACTACCTCCGCTTAGAGCTCTTATTCTACTATCTAGGGAGGCCTATTAAGGGAAACTGGGATATAAAAACCGCCTAATATATAACTACCTGGCTCGTAGCTAGGCCCAAAACTGGCCTTATTTAGCTAGTTAACGTAGACGCGTCCTAAGCGTATAATAGGACACCCTTAGGCTTATACTAGCTCTAAGATCGCGAAGTAAGCGCGATAAGGGCGTAGGGATCCTCCTTTTATAAGAACTTGTTAAGGTTAACGCGTCGTAGATACTTTATATAAAACTTATTAAGGCCCTAAGGCTACCATAAAAAACTTATTAAGGCCCTACCTAAAGAACTTATTAAGGCCCCTCTATAAGGGCCTATCTGGTATTTAGTATAATCAGGTGACTTAAAAGAGGGTTTTAATAGGCGTGGTGCGCGCGACCTAGGGGACGGCGACGCGACGGCGCTGTGATGGCGACGTGACGGCGACTAGACGGCCTAACGAGGTGGAAATACGGGCAAAGCTCTAGGCAGGGAAACACAGGCTAGCTTTGACGGCCCCATGGCGCTCGACTTATAGTTGACTTATAGGCGACTTATAGAAGGGTCTTAATAGGCGTAGTGCACGTAACCCAATATATATATATAGGGGAGGCTATAAGGGAAATACAGGCTAGTCGGATAAGGACTTAATAGTTAGAGATATAGGCTAGCTTATAAAAGGGGGGGACATAAGCTTAGTTAGTAGGAGAGGGGAGAGTAGGTCGTCTAGTATAGGACCTAGTATTTCTATAACCCCTCTCCTATAAGATACGGTCGGCCTATTATAGGGAGACCTTTATAGGCAACGCGAAATGGAAGCTAGTAGTGTATAGGGTATTACGCCCTTATATTACTACTAGCCTCCTATAGGGCGTAGTACGTAATAGCCACTGCTAGCTCTAGGGACCTTACTCCTTAGCTAGGCTCTAACCCCTAGTGCACCTAGTATATAAATAAGATTACGTCCTAGCTGGAGAAGACTACTATATAGCTTAAGAGAACGGATACGCGTATTAGTATATTAATAGATAAAACCGTTTACCTCTAGGGCGGCTCGCTAGTAAGATATACTTAAGGAGTAAATAGAAGTTACTTAGGTAAGAGAGGCTTTTTTAGTCTAGGCCTTAATTGTAAAAGGTACCTAAGGCTTCTATATTACAGGATGCAGCCATAACGCCCTTATAGGATTACGCCAGTAGGCATATAAGAAGGGAGTTATAACCCCTAGAAACGGCAGCTTATACCTATACCGGCGGAAATAATAAAGAAAGGTATAAAACTAAAGGCTATAAAAGGCTCCTAAGCCGTATAAAAGCGTACTAACTCTAGGAGGAGACTCTTATATAAACCGCTAGGGGGCGGTCTAGTACTTAGGCTAATCCCATTATAAGATACCTAAAAAAAATAGTGAAATTCCCCATTAATTAGTGGTAGCAGCTAACTGCTTATAGAAAGCCCTAGGCCCTAGGGCTTAGTAAGGGAAAGCTACTTAAAAACTAAGGTAGAGGCCTAAATAAGCAGGCATATTAAACTCTACTATATAACTACCTACCCTTAACCAGCTTTAGCAGACCTTAGTAATATTATAGGCGAAGCACTAGTAACTCGCCTAAGGGTTAATAGCAATATAATAACTAAAGAAATGACTAGAATTATTAGCCGCCTTTTAAATAATATAGCACTAGGACTAGATAGGATCCTAAATAAAGCCCTAAAGACCTACGGACCACTAATAGCACCTTAGCTTACGGATATAGCTAAAGTATACTTTATAATAGGCTACTACCTAAGACTTAGAAGAGCTATAACAACGTTTATCCTATATAAAGAACATCGGGAAAATATGGTACCCTTTCAATGGCCTCAATGGTTGGTGGTTGACGCAATTGGCGCGCAGTTAAGGTCATTTGGCAACTCGACCGACTAGCCTATGTCGTGTTTTTTTGATACGCAGCCTGCGCGCAGCCTGCGCGCAACCTGCCAGCAATCTGCGCATTTGGTAACTATCTATATTTATTTACCTCTTTTATACTAATAGCATATTTTAAATAAATAAAAGCTACTTTTAAAGCTATTTATAAGGCTAGCAAATAAATATGTTATTATTTTAGATATTTAATATAATATAGCGATGGTTCTCTTCTACTATCTACCTATTGACTTACCTACCTGCCTACATTGCCTACCTGTCTATATTGCCTACCTGTCTGCATGCCTACCTATCTGCATCTGCTTGCCTGTCTGTATCTGCTTACCTATCTATATCTGCCTACCTGTCTGCATCTGCTTACCTATCTGTATCTGCTTACCTGTCTATATCTACCTACCTGTCTGCATTCTGCTTGCCTGTCTGCATCTGCCTACCTGTCTGCATCTGCCTCCCGTCAGCATCTCCCTGTTTGTGCCTACCTGTCTGTGCTACCTTGATTCGATCAATCGATCGAATTCGTTTATAGGTGTTCGCTGGCTAGTCGGTTGTCGTCTGGCTCTGGCGACAGTTCGTCTGGTTCTGGCGAATGGTCGTCTGACTCTGGAGACGGTCGTCTGGTTCTAGCGACGGTCGTCTGGGCTCTGGCGACAGTCGTCTGGTTTTGGCGCCAGTCGTCTGACTCTGAGACGGTCGTCTGGTTCTGGCGACCGGTCGTCTGGTTCTGGTAACGGTCGTCTGGTTTCTGGTAACGGTCGTCTGGTTCTGGTAACGGTCGTCTGGTTCTGGCGACGGTCGTCTGGTTCTAGCGACAGTTGTCTGGCTCTGGCGATGTCGTCTGGTTCTGGCGACGGTCGTCTGGTTCTGGCGACGGTCGTCTGGTTCTGGCGACGGTCGTCTGGTTCTAGCGACAGTTGTCTGGCTCTGGCGATAGTCGTCTGGCTCTGACGACGGTCGTCTGGTTCTGGCGACGGTCGTCTGGCTCTGGCGACGGTCGGTCTGGTTCTGGTAACGGTCGTCTGGTTCTGGTAACGGTCGTCTGGTTCTGGCGACGGTCGTCTGGGTTCTGGCGACGGGTTCGTCTGGTTCTAGCGATAGTCATCTAGTTCTAGCAACGGTCCTCTGCTGGCTGCCGTTCTAGTGCCTCCCTAGGTAGGGAGGATGTAAGGAAGGGAAGGAAGGGTAAAAAATAAGGCGGCTACATAGGCAGAGACACGTGTAGACGCTATCGGGAATATAGCGGGGTCGCGATGCAGAGCTTCGTGTAGAGCCTCCGTACGCAGAGCTTCGCGCCAGAGCCTTTGTGCAGAGCCTCTGTACGTAGAGGCTTCGTATAGAGCTTCGTGTAGGCTTCGTGTAGGCCTCCGTATGCAGAGCTTCGCGCAGAGGCCTCGTGCAGAGCTTGTGTAGAGCCTCCGTACGCAGAGCTTCGCGCAGAGCCTGTGCCAGAGCTTCGTGCAGGAGCTTCGTGCAGAGCTTCGTGCAGAGCCTCCGTAGCGGCGTTCGCGCAGGAGCCTCGTGCAGAGCCTCTGTATGTAGAGCTTCGTGCGAGTTTCGTGCGTAGAGAGCTTCGTGCAGAGCCTCTATGTGACAGAGGCTTCGTGCATTTAGCCTCTATGCGCAGAGCTTCGTGCAGAGCCTCTGTACGCAGAGCTTGTCGTGTAGAGCTTCGTGTAGAGCCTCGTGCCGGAGCTCTCTTGCAGAGCAGCTCTAAGTTAATAAGACTATATAAGATTGTATAAGATTATATTAGATAATATATAATCGTTAAAATATTTGCATATAACTTTACCTTAATTGCATGTCAAGAAATTTACAGTTACCTTTTAAGAGTTGCTAAGTAGGTCAACTGCGTATTCTTTAACTTTTTAATATATTAAGTTAGTTAATTGCGTGTTAATGCGTGTTAAGTTAGTTAATTGCGTGTTAAGTTAGTTAATTGCGTATTAAGTTGGGGTCGAATTACGTATTAAGTTGGTTAATTATGTATTAAGTTGGTCGTCGAATTAGGTTGTTAAGTTGGTTAATTGCGTGTTAAGTAGTGGTTAATTGGCGTGTTAAGTTAGTCCCATGCGTGTTAAGTTGGTCAATTGCGTGTCTCGAGTTGGTTAAATTGCATGTCAATTACGGGGAACGCCGAAAATCAAAGTCTACCTTGAATCTCATCCTGCGAATATTTTCCCGATGAAGGTATAAGCAGACTACTTATTTTCTAAAGAGCTAACCGCCCTATTGCCTTAAAGAATACCTCTTAGCAAGATTCTTAGAAAGGGTAATAGCGGATCGCATAGTAGATACGGCTAAGAATACGCCCTACTACTATAAAGCTAAATAGGGCAAGAAAGAACCGCTTAATACTATTAGCACTTACGCTACTCGCTACCACTATTAAATCTATATAGGCGATGCGAAAGGACTTTATAGTATTATTAATACTTAGCCTAGATATTAATAGCGCCTATAATAATATACCCCATAAGCGTCTCTTATATATCCTTAGGGGTAAAAGCTTCCTAGAATAGATTATATAATTTATTTAAGGGTTTATAGGTTAAAAAAAAACATTATTAGTCTTTAGTAGATACTAAAGCCCCCCTATTACAGTTGCAATAGGAATACTATAAGGATTACCCCTCTCGCCTATACTCTTCCTTTTCTTTATAAGCAACCTACTTAACTCCTTTAAAAAAGGGGCAACCTAGGGGATAGGCTTCATTAATAATATAAACCTAATTATATACGGGCTAATAGCTATAGAGAATTATAGAACACTAGAGAAAGCTTATAATACCTATATAAAATAGGCAAGACGATATAAAGTCCAATTCTTACTAGAGAAATACTAGCTAATTTATTTTATAAGAAAACGCAACTAATCTACAGATCTCTAGTATATAATTTATATCTAAGGCTTTAGGGGTTAACTAGTTTAGAGCCTAAGAGTATTAGGAGTATAGGTAGATAGTAAGCTCTAATAGAGCGTATATACGGCGTAAGCGGCCTATAAGGGCTAAGTATAGTATATCGTATTATCTAGGATTGTTAACTCTATATAGGGTCCATGCTTCTAGAGGTCACGCCTACTATATATAGCAGTTATCCGGCTAACTATAACGTATAGGTCCAGTATTTAGGCCATTAGAGAATCTAAAAAAGGCCCCCCTAAATCGCTTTTTAAACTACTCTAAAAGGTCCAAATAGCTTACCTCTAAAGTATAATAGGCGGATATAAGTAAACGGCTACAGCACTGCTTAAGAAGGAAGCTAATATTTGCCCCCTATAACTATATATTAAAGCTACTATAATATAAAGGGCATAAAAGGAACGCAACTTTAATATTATAAAGTATATTAAGATACGCCTAAATAAACTATAGAGGGACCCTAGGGCGCCTTATAGGAGAACAAACTAACAACCCTAAAGTAGGGAAGATATATTAGAGAAATAGGTAAAGAAAGCAGAAGAAGAATAGCGCTGCTTTAGGGCCCAGGCCTATATAAAGGAGGAAGGAAGACGCGTAAGAGGCTAGTAAAGATAACAGTAAGAAAAAAAAAGGAGCTAAAGTAGAGCATAAAAGAACGCTAGGAAACCATCTACTATAATACAATACTGGAGAGGCGTATAGAAGTTAAAGGTATAGAGGCTAACTAAAGTAAGAGGAATCTAAGCCGTAGTATAGTTAACGCTATAGGGGGTAAACACTTTAGAGCTCTAAGAAGGCCTAATAAAGGCAGAAAATATAATAGCAACACTCTTAAGAATAGGAATAATAGGACTAAAAAACTAGCTCTACTAGGTAGGTATCCTAATAGGTAGCCTAAGATATAAATATAGCTGGCTAAGACAGACACTAAAACATATAATACTATTATGCCCCTTACGTACTAACTAAGAAATAATACTCTTAGTAGCTGGCATAGAGAACTATAAGATACTGCTCTTAATATAAAAAGGCCTTAAGGCGGTTACCTAGTGGCTTATTAGCTAAAATATACTAANCNAGTTCNNGGTTATAAAGNAAATANTAATAAANGGNNGGGGGGTAAGTAANNGGNGCCCCCTAATAACTCTATAGTAGTAAAGTAAAGTTTATAATACTAGCGCGTCCGTAGGCTTATTACGGCAGCAGTGGTTCCTAAAGAGGTTAAAAAATAAGGTAGTAGGAGCACCACTAGTGACTCGCAGGCGCCTTATAGGCGAGTCCTAAAAGGCGGGGAGATAGATTATAGGGTTTTCTTAAATAGAGTTTTCTCCCTATATATATATAAGAAGTAGTCCGCGTAGGCCTAATAGGGATCCAAATCGGACGTTAAGCAATGAATTATTATTATTAAATTTAGCTCTTCTGTCTTATTTTAAGATAACGCTTTAAGGTAAAGGTCTTTTAATTAATTCCGTATTGCTTCTTTTATATAACTAGTTTTAGGCTTAACTATAATGCTATACTTTAACGCTAAGTAGTTTTGGAAGTTAGAAGTTAACTATATAGTATATAACTCTATATAGTGTTTATAATAGAATAAAAGATAGGCTTTTTTATTTTATACGGGCTTATTACTACCTAGTAAATAGGTATGCTCCTATATTAAAAGAGCTAAGCAACCTTTTGTATTTTTTAATTTAAAGGTATTAATAGATTTAAGAGCTTCTGATTCCACTTCTAAAGCCATATTTTGTACGATAATAGGGGGAGGAGGGCGACTAAAAATTTATTTGGGGTATGCTAAGACTTATTGCGATAAGACGCAATGGATATTTTTATCGCGATAAGGATATCTATTGCATTTTATCGCGATAAGATTTATCCAAAACAACCCTGACCTAGACATTGACTACATTGTTTGCACCGACTCCATAGACCTTTCCCAAACCCACCTTCAGCAATATACAATAACCTAGGCGCAATCTTCTTATCCACACCCTCCCTCAGCCCCCTCTACCGGCTCCTCAAGAGCTTTCTTCCCCTTCCCCTTCCTCCACACCCTCGTATCCCTCGGATCAAACCCACCATTCCCCCAAAGCGCCCACTCAGGCGTATCCTCACCCACATAGTCCTCTGGCCTCCAGCCCTTCCCATCGACCCCCGTCCCCGCTACTTTCCCCTCCCACAAGTCGAAGAAGCGCTCAAAATCAATCCGCGTCGCCCACCTCCCCTGCCTCCTGAATCTCTCCTCATCAGCCAGCAAGATGCAGCAGCTATGCTGATGCTCGGCGGCAATGCCGTAGCGCAAGCCGCGGTCTGCGAGCTCCTTCGCCAGCGCCGTCACAAACTCAGCGACCTCCTCGTAGAACGGCACGTTCTGCATGGTCAGCCCCGCGCTGCCCGCCGCGCTGGTCCCGCAGTATGTGACGCCCTTGACCTCGACGAAGGCCGGGAGGGCACGCTGCACCAGCTCCGCGTACCCGCGCGCTTCATCCGCCATATTGAAGCCCTTGACGAGCGTCAGCCGAAATACGGTGCGCTGCTCGAAGCGGCGCTCGCGCAGGATGTCGAGGCATGCGCAGAAGCGCTCCCAGAAGTCACGGTGCAGTGGGCGGTCGATTTTCCTTAGGCTGTCCTTATTGCTCGCATCGATGGAGACGTAGAGCTGTGTGACGGGCACCAGGGCGGTGAGCTGTGCGGGGTGTTGTGCGTTACAGACGAGGAAAGTGGAGATGCGGTTGGAGTGCATGATGTTGACAAGCTCGTTGATGTGCGGGTAGAAGATTGGCTCGCCGACAAGGCTAAGGGCACAGTGCCGGATGCGCATGGCTTCGGAGAACCGCTCGGCGCGGACGCCGGGGACGCCTTTCATCATTTTGATTTTTTTGTAGTGTGCCGCCGTGATCCCGTCAAATATTACTTGAGGCGGGTCGGTGATCCAGCGCCATGTTGTGCCAACTGGGTTGGTGCCGTGGCGCCAGCAGAAGACGCATTTATTGCTGCAGGAGAGGGATGGGGTAGCTTCCATACATAGATGAGACTGGATGCCGTAGAAAGAGTACTTGTAGCAAGATCCTCGGCCACGGAGGGCTGATTTAGTCCAGCGACAGATTTTCACACCTGAGTGTGAGCCAATGATTGTGTAGCCTTGTTTTGTGAGCGCTGCATAAGTAGGAGAAGTCGTAGGTACCATTTCCTTCGGTGGAGCAGAGACAGGGGTTCTTGACTTTGGGGAACTATATGTAGTGAAGTCGACTGCCAGAGGAACTTGGCTGGGTGGGCTGTCAGTGTTAACCATTCGGCCCAAATCTTCGAGATCGTCAAGCCTTGCCACTTTTTGGGATTTCCGTCTCTTTGTAGGCGCGGTTTCTTCTTCATTGCTGTCTTCCATTTCGTCAACATCCTCTTCACCACTCTCAGCAGGATCCCCACTACCAGGTGCACCCTCACCGAGACCCCGTCCAGAGGCAATCTCTGTCAGCGCCTCCTGAACGCCCAACTGCCATTCCTTGAGCCTATCTCGTGCATCGCTCTTCACGTCACCCATGCCCAAAGGATATGCCCTCTTCCTCCCGGTCAATCTTGCCAACCATTTATCTACCTCCCTAGCTTGGGAACAGAATCCTTCCTCCTCAGTAGGCCAACCTTCTTTGTCCCCGAATCCAAACACAGAGTATCCCAGTAGACCAGATAGCGGGGCGGTATCGATTCTGAAGTCATTGTGTGTGTCCTGCAGATTTTCAAGAAATGTACTCAGTACAGTGTCGATATTATAGGTAGGTAATAGAACGAGATAGAAGTACTTGGTGTCGGGTTCAACTTTTGGAAGGGTAATAAAATAGTCATCGTGCTCAATGTACGAAAGGTCATAGAGTTCGGGTTTACAGAGCGGCAAGGAGCTTTTGGAATTCTCGACCCAAGAGCTAATATTTTCTGCGAGCTGTGAGGCATATTTCTCCGTCGTGCCAGAGAGGGACGAGAAGAATATAAGGGGCTGCACCCGATCTGTTGTGTGATTGAATCCTGCAGGCTGCTTCGATGCTTTTCTCGGCAGCTTGGCCCCCGTTACTTTCTTAGGGCCTTTCTTTGGTTTCGCATCCAACCCTGCAACAATTGTTACATCCTCCGCATGATCATCGGCTTGCACGATTGGTTCTGGAGGAACCGCCACAGAATTCAACCAGGAATTATTGACGTCATTGCTCTTTGCTGCTGGAGAACCAGGTACTGGTGATACAGACAGTTTCTTCCTGCTCTGCCTAAGGTATATTGCGAAGCGTACTAAGGCCAACAGGGATACTGTGGATAAGAGGATGGGAATTCTGTGCTTGTGCCATACGGCAAGGAGCTCTATTTGGTTGTTAGACCAACAGCGCCAAGCCATAAAACATAAGTAAGGTAAGATCACGCTTTGTACTCACCCATAGGTAGCTCCCATATAGAGGGTGGTAAAGTCATTGTGGTTGCAGTGTTACATTGACACAAGACTTTGACATCGCGACTTTTTTTCGGTGTGGGGTTGAAATGGAGGGGTGCCAAGACCAATGCTCTACCAAATCGAGCTTCAAGTATATTCAAATAGCATACTACAAACATCTAGGACAGTGCACTAGTCCTCTACGCACGTCTATAGTTCTACCATCTCTAACCTAGATTTTTGGATACCTCCTGAAATGCGATCCTCACCAACCCCCATTGGTTATTTAGGATTCAACTGCCTTGTTTCTGACTACTATTCAGGCTTCGATGCTTTGTCTACTGGTTGCCTTGCTTGATACTCTCTACAGTAGCCTTCAAGTTCTTAGCTGGCTGTGACCAATCGTGAAGCTTCAAATCCTCATCCCCGGTAGTGATCCAAAGGGTTTCCGCGGCAGTAATTCGAACCTGTAAAATTAGCGAAAGTCTCCAATAGAAACTCTAGGAAAGAGCTCTGAGAAAGGACTCCTACCTTAGGGAATGGATGTAGCAACATGCTTGCTACCTTAGCGATGACATCTTTACGTATGGTTGGAATATTTGCAAGGCCACGGTAGACATCTAATGCAATATGCAGCTTATGTAGGTTCGTTGACTTGTAGTGAGATTTCTGGATTAGGAAGAGAAGAGAGCGGTAGCTATGTAAGCATGTAGTGTAAGGAGATGACTAAATTTGAATCATTAAGATTCAAGGCGAGATGGAAACGTACTTGAAGTTTGTACCAATAAGCCGTTGCAAGATTTGCGCGTCGAACAAGAATGCGATAACTTCCAGAATAGGGATGAGAATGCGCTCTGTAGAAATGTTAACCTTCAAAAGTTCGAGGAGTTGGTCCATAATGTCGAGGAGAGAGCATCCAGATTCGTTCGCCTCAGAAAGGGTCACAGGAAGTTGGTCGATAGCATCTACTAGTGCCATTCGAGAATTTTGGACGACGGACTCAGAACCCATTCCTGCGGAGCTTACATAGCCTTCGAGTACTGCGGCCTTGAGCCAGTAAGGACTTGAAGGATTGAAGATTTTGAGCGTCTCAGTGAAGTATGCATAAGACGAAACGCCATCTGTGACTCCAATTATTGCACTATTATCAATTAGCAACCTATTACGGAGGAAAACACGAGACGCTGCGCACCGCTCGAAATGTTCCTGATTGCCTAATTCAAGACAGTGGGCAGCTCGAGCTCGAATCTTATCAAGTTTTTCCACAGAGAGTCGTAGTACGGAGGCATGAAGTTGGTCTTCCCCTACAGAGCCTTTGAGGAGACCGGTTGTCCAAGCAGTTTCAGTGGTGTTCAGTGCCTCCAGTCGGACTAGCGATCCAATATCGCCGCGCTCAGTAATAGTGTAGTCGTTCAATGCTGTATTTAGAGCCATTGTAATTTTATCTCTTGCGTCTTGGGGCAAAGCTGGTGACTCTNCATGCAGGTTAATTGCCGTATGTCGTTCCAATGTTTTCTCGAGTAGAACCTTTAAACTTTGCAAAGATACGGTCCGAGCCGCAATCTTGACAACAGCTGTACATCTGAGAGTTAGTACCTGGATAATTTGGGCTTGGTTTTCTGAAGAACCAATATCATTCACAGTAGCATTGAGCCTCGAATAGATAGCACCAAGAGCGATAGCATAGCCAAACCCTTGTAAGCCAGAATAGGAAGACTTCCGGTCCAGATATGACGCCCATAAATGAACAACGTTCGTATCAGCAAATTTGGGATCCGTTTGAGCCAGTTCGACTACGTGTATTGCCGCCGTCGGAATGGCTTGAAGAACGGATTCTTCATCACGCTCGAGACATAAATTAAAGAATCTGACCATGTTTTTGCTTGGGAGACTGCATGTCTCACTCGATTTTGAGACTTGGCAAGTAACAGTAGCCAAACTTCCAAGGAGATTGCAGAATGCAGCTGTAGTGAGTTCTGGCCGTAAAGCGGTTGAGGTAAATGCCTTATCTTCGAGTTGAAGACTACCCTCAAACAGTGACCACAGTCGGGTCAGGTTAGCCAAGTCCTCCATCGTTCTTCGGACAAGTGGTTTCTCCTCAACATTTGCATTCTTCCCATCTTGAATTGAAGACTGCATACTGCACTCGCTGATGAGGAATGCCAGTGACATTACAAGTCCGTGGCGCTCCTCAACTTCTCTTGATGCAAGCCCCCCTAGGTGTTGGCATATCTGGTCCACCATCCCGATTACAACTTCAAATGGCTGGAGACGGCTCAACAGACCTACTGCTGTTGCTGCAGATAGGCGGGATGACACATCCAAAGATCCCACACCTCTCCATCCCAGGAGGTTCTCAAAAACCGCATCCCAGTATATCCGGCTACGTCGTGCGGCCTTAATAGCAACATCGCACATAGCCCTGTCGCGGAGTCCAACTGCGTGATAATCAACAATTTGAACTAGAGGGATGCCATCATGAACTGTATCCGGATGGCGACCTATAAGTTCTTGTAGGGCTGCTGAAGAGCCTCTCCGAATATTGCCAGCTGGGTCCAAACACGCAGCTAACAATAACTCAACAGCGAGAACTTGCGGGACCGAGTACATCTGGTGCTTCTTCTGGGAGGCACGGATTGATGTCGTTTGAACAGCAAGAAGCTCCTTAGTGGAATATCGACGGGATAGAGCCCAGATACCGAAGCATGCGGCATCTCGAACATTTGTGCCAATAGAGCCACCGGTTGAAGATCGCTGCTCAAATGCGAGAGCTAGTATCAATGCATTGAGGATATCCGGGAGTAGCTCTGTCGAAGGTGCTCTTCTATAAAGGAGATGAGCAAGAGTCAGGACCAAGCCATGCCATCTCAGAGGATTGACAGCGTCGAGATTCCTCTTAGAGCCCTCCCAATAAACATTCTCATTGAGGCACCCAAGAATAGCTTCGACGACTTCCCTTGCCAGCCCACCTTTGAGCTTCATAGTTATCATACTGAGTGACTTGCTTGCCGCATATCTGACAGGTGTATCTCCATCAGCAAGAGATTCAAGCAGAAAATCAATTACATCCTCTAAAGTAGTGGAAATATCAACACCATAAGGAGCAGACGTGGGTTGCAAGCAATGGACGACAACATTTCGAAGTATTTTGATAACCAGCTTCCTTGCTACCGCGGATGATCTCACAAAACCGAGAGCTCCTTCACTAATGATATCTTGGCACGATTTGTAAATGGTAGGAAGCAATGGGCCAATCTCTTGGTTGGTCGAGGATGCCACAAGACCACTCAAAAAAGAGAGCACACCAAGGCATTGATGGATGTCGGATAATTTTTGAGATGACGTAGTGAAGAATGACAAAGCCCATTGGACGAGAGAATCAAGTAATCCAATCTTCCTCATGTCAGGCCTAACACTGAGTCGTACGAGAAGTATCCCAGCCGCATGCCGCTCTTTCGTTGCAGAATCAAGATGCCTAATACATATTGGAAGAACACGAAGAGCAACTCCAGGAAGCTGAGGAGGTAGATCGATATCAAATCTATTGGAGGTCTCCTGTGACGGCTGAAGAGCAGAGATTGACGCGAGAGGAAATGGGGCCAGCATCAGGTGTGACAGCCATAGAAGAAGTACATATCTCTCCTCCCAAGGAACTATCTTTTGGGATACTTCTTCTGGTGCCTGGGTTGGAAAGTTCTCTTCTTTTTCAAACTCAGTAAGAATTGGCTCGAGGTAACGAGGTTCATTGTTCAGGAAACCAGCAATGACCTTCTCTCCTCGGACCTTGCAGAGAAGATTCAAAATTCTGCAAACAGCATGCGATAAGGGAATAAGCCTCTTCTTTAGCAGGGGTCGAGGAGAAATTTGGATATATTTCAAATAGGCAACAACTAACGGAGGAATGAGATTCTTCATTTGCGAGTCTAGCAACTGTGGATCCTCTTGGAACGGTTCAACCTGAAAAGTCATTCAGCAATGGAGAAACAAAGGAGCTGAGAAATGCTACCAAAGAAATAATACGATCCAAGTCCGCCTCCCTTACTCTACGATGAATTTGACCATAACCAGAGTTCTCGACCTTTAGCTTCCACAAAACTCTGTCCAGCAAAGCTTGCAGATCTGAGAGTAATGAAGCAGACGCTCGCTGTAGCTTGATATCTTCATCCTCAGTTGTGTTCATTTTTGTGCACATTCCCTGTCGGAGTGGGACGAGAGGTTATGGTGGAAGCCTTTTTCGCGATGGGCGACGCGACCTGAAATTTGCTTCACATGATTTCGCGAATCGTTTGAAGACGGCGTGACTTCAGGACAACACCACATTCTAACGAACATAGCAGCAAAACGGCCCACCATTATGGCTGATAAGTACAAGGAATACCTAGCAACTCACGTTCTCAATGACAGTCAAATTGTAAGTGGTGTCTCTGCAGACATCTATATCTCAATTAATCGTTCTTGAAGGTCACCTACCGTGCTCTAAGCCGGGCATTGAAAGTGCACGTCAACCTCGCAAAACAGTAAGTGCATCTACAGTACCATAAGTTACACCAACTTATAACCTGCCAGGATGCTATACGACTTCTACCAAAAACAGAACGCGAAGAAGCCTGGTTCGGTCCATGCAACCTATCTTCTTACCGGTAAAAAGCGTCCAAAACCTTCACAATACACCAACGGTACATTGCCGCAGGATGGAGCAAACAGCTTCATGCAGAGCGCTCCGTTTACGAGCTCAATACCGGAGCCCGAGGAGGCTACCGAGGAGGTCATAGCTGTTACCTCAATCATACTGGTCAAAGAGGAAGACCTCGAGGGTAGGCTTGTTCAAGATAAATCTAGGGCATGATATCATATTGCTGGACAAAAGGATGCTCACTATATCAGGGGTGAAGGCGCAATTGGAAGAAATGACCTCCATACACATATACAGCTTAGAGCCAGGTCCTCTAGAAGTAGGATATGCGTATGCGCATGCAGGAATGCTATTGCTGATAAATTTTAGAACATACATCTTCTATCAGTTGGCAATCAGGAAATCGCCCGGAAGTATGCCCACGAGGACCCCTTAGAAAACTGGAAGATATATGGAACCATTCATAATCCAAATATCACGGTAGGTTCACAATTCCGCTCTCTTTATTGTGTTGATATTGATATTTATATATAGCGAAGGGCGACTCGTGTACCACCCCCTCCAGTTGCCTCCGTAGTCCCCACGACGACTTCCAAGGTTACCCCACGGCCGAACAACACAGCACAAACAAAGGAGAAGGATGCTGGATTACCAAAGGCGAGGAGAGGAAGCGAATCAGAGGGCGGCAGATCCAGTCAATCTACACCACAAGCCGAGCCGACTACCGGTGCAAAGAAGCTCGGCGCGAAGCCCGCTCTCAAACGCGACAGCTCAGACATATTCAAGTCGTTTGCGAAGGCCAAAGCAAAACCCAAGGAAGCTACTCCAGCTACAGATTCGGTATGTCTCAGTTCATACTTCCAAGTAACGTCTACTGATTATTCGGCAGGCGGAACAAAGTGCTCAGGAAGATGGTAAGTATTACCCATTTGGCATTGAAGGCTACTGCTGAATTTAATGCAGAACCCATGAAAGACGTCTCAGAAGATGAGTATGAGGAAGACTACACTCCTGAAGTCGAGATCTCAAAAGAAAAGAGTGACGCTGCACGCAAGGCCCGCGCTGAGCGCGAAGAAAAACTGCGGCAGATGATGGAGGATGGTATGGGTGTCCAATAATCTTGATCCAAGGCGGATGCTAATTCGATTTGCAACAGATGATGTATCCATGGATGACGCTCCTGCTGAAACAGAAGAAGAACCAGCTAGTGCTCCACTTGATAAACAACCGCAACCTCGGGAGATAGATGAGCCAGAGGCTGCTGTGACTGTCACAGGAGGCCGGAGGCGAGGAAGGCGCCGTGTGACGAAGAAGAAGACAGTCAAAGATGAGGAGGGATACCTCGGTAATTACCTTGAGTTGCGTGAACTTTTTTTTAGCTCTCTGACCATGAACAGTGACAAAAGAAGAACAAGTTTGGGAGTCTTTTTCGGAAGACGAGCCTGAACCAAAGAAGCTGAAGGCACCTGGTATGACTAATGCCACTTCAAAGCGCAAGAAGGGTGCCAAGCCAGGGCAGGGGAACATTACGTCATTCTTTACTAAGAAGTGAAAGGCAGCTTTGTAAAAAGGTACTGAGCTAAATCTTTGTTCCTTAGCCTATGTGTTTCCTTCGACGACTTCATTGTGCAAGTTTTGAGAATCACAGCAAACCTGCCATACTAAGCCATAGGTCTTGTCTAGCAGATAAGACAAGGAAGATGGGCACGTTTAAGGAAAATACAGGCCCAAGCAGGCCTTATTGTGGGGAGAAGGAATGAAGTCAAAGGGTATTTCATCATCAGCCGCCTGACTGTATCTCCAGAGCCGTATCCAGGTCAAATTTGGCTTTCCAAGTAACCCAATGAAGTATAAAACACAAGGCCGAGAGCTTAGCAGTTCTCTTGTATTGTTGGCATAAAACTGCAAATAAGGATGTTGGAGTCTCCACTCGGCAAGCGTGGCAATGTTAGGGTCTAGTCCACTCTCTGATACTCGTTTCCACCGGTTTCGGAGATTTGAAACCATTCAACTCCCGACGTTTTACAATGTTTGTCACAGTGACGTTTTAAGCAGAAATAAGCACAAGTTGGCAGCATCCCTCAGGGTTGTCCAACTTTCATTTCATGTATTGCTTTTTGTCTCTTGGAAATATCGTCCCCTTGCTCTGCAACCTTCCCAGGCTCAGAGCTAGGATGATATTGCGCAAAGAAGTGTTAATCACTCAAGGACAGCTTCAGTGTTATTTCGACGATCCCAGCCTGCCTCCATTATCCCATTCTCTCCCAACTTCATCAACGGTCCTCCACCCTTAGCCTGCTCTCTCAGCCAATAAGAAATCCCCGAAATCCAAGGCTACTCGCGCTCAACCCTCAATAAACCGTTTCCCCGGACATGCCTCGTCACAGCTGCATGTAACAGACCGCTTCTCTTAGTCGTGAAGGATTCGCTCGCTCGTACCACCTTCTAGCACGGGGACAGCCGCATGCATCGCACGGTGCAGGAAGGATGCATGACGGGAACTTGGCAAGCCCAGCCGACGCCGGCACATCGTCATGGTTAAGCGAAATGGAAATAAACGTGCCGCAGCGAATGGGAGTGCGCGTGGGGCGCGGCATTTCACGGAGAGCAGCTTTGGGCGATCATGCTTCGGGCACGAGCTGTGATAACGTCCGAGGGTTTTTTCTTGGGGATGACAGGGTGATGAGTCCCACGTTCAAGCAGATTGATTAAAGAAATTTTCGTGAGTCTTTATTTAGAAACGGGAGGTGGAAGGATCAGGGTTGCCAAGATCGAATCAAGGACGTTTTCTCTGTGAGGGTGAAGCTAAAACCCGCGTTATTGGACCTTTTAATGGTATTTCTCGTGTGAAGTCAATCTATTTAGTTATCCGAGTTTGTGGGGTTGGATGGGGGTTATATTTCGTCAAACTGAGGGAACGGGCTACCGGGTACGGAGTACCAATGCGACCTTACAGCCTGAAACAAGTGCCTCAATGTCCCAGTCCTGGATAGTGAGATCAACGTTTAGACATTTGAATTTATTTAGCCTGGGCTTGCCATAGAATGGGCTAAGAGTTCCAATATATGCACCACCTTACTAATAACCAGGAGCTCAATTATGGCCACAGCTCCTCTGTCCCCCATCCACCATTGGCGCGAGTGCTTTCGTCAAAAGTGTATCTATACCTACGGGCTTTGGCCGGATCGCTTAAATCGGTCTGCTCAACGGAATCCGGGACAATGATGACGACTCGGAAATTCTTGCGGGCAACTGGATCCCTGAGGTCTTTGACCTGGGTTCCCAATTGCAGTTCTTTGTCTGTGTAGGCCTGATTGACTGGTGTGCCGGGAGGAGGCGCACGGAAAGAACCTTAAAAGTTATGTAGTTAGCAAGACAAGTAGCAGGTGCAGTTAGCCACAAATATACGAGATATGGGATTATGTATGAATGTACCTCTTATGCCAGGTGAGCAATTCCCAAAACACCTTTCAACCTCCCTTTCCCAGCTCCACTCTTTCTCTTTACTCTCGTCCACGAGTCTCATCCTTTTCCCCACCTCGCTCTTCAATGTCCGCACTCCACCTCTCCCCTCACTATCGCCTTCATCGCCTTCCACATCGTCTGCAACAACGAAGGCTCGGCCCTTGACTCTCCACTGTGTCCCAACTTCCTCAACCCACCAAACCGCTTCAACGGGCCCGCCGCCGCCACTTCCATGCACCTGCACCTCTCTCTGAGCATGTCCTGCGCTGCTCTCGAATAGCTGCCCAACTTTTTCCATCCTCACATCTGTAGTAAAAGTTGGACAATCGCTTTCGTATACCCGCGGATTGCGCTCGGCTTCATTGTGTTTGTTCTCAGGTGGCTCGGCCCAGAAGCCGCGAAAGATGCAATAGCGGGCGCGGGGGAGATAGGGCGTGGGTGAGCCAGAGGGTGCAATAGCGAGAGTACTGAGGACGAACTGAGGACTCAGCATTTTGGAAATATGCTGATTGAAAAGGGGTTTCCATGGTGCTGTAGGAAGGACGGCAGAATTGGGAGTGGTGGTGGACATGGAGCGGATAAGGCGGGCGAGACGTTGGGCTGCCGTCGTTGAAGCTATATTTGCGGTAGGTAATGGTAGGCAGGTTGGGAAATATATCTGTAGGAGCATGCAAGGTCAATTGGAGCTGTCAAGGCACGCAGGAGTAAAACTGCGTGGTATGATGTACGGAGGGAGATTGTTGCTAAGTGATGACGGCATCGAGTATGAATACTCGTGGGTTTTGTTTGCCACGAGCCGACCCGTGAGACGGATGCTATGATTTCTGCGCCAAAATCATCCGATTTTTGCTCGCAGGCTCAAAGAGCTTTAGTAATCGCTCTTGACTGCTAAATGCCTTCAGAGAATACGCTGACGATGATGCGCATGCTCTATCGCAATACCAGTTGAAGGTAGATTGAAAGATCTGAAGACCTCTAGATTTACGGCCTAGCCAGTATGAGTGTAATGGAAAACCGGGCTTGGGCACGGTGTGGGAGTTTGAATATCCTACCCAGCAGCTTCAGCTTTCAGGGTGCTTTGGAGTCCGGTGTTGTTCCAGCAAGCCTCCACAGTTTTCATCGTTCGCCAAAACCACGTTGTCTTGGCGTCCGCCGTCGCCCTTTTCCCAGCGCCAATCGTGACCAATCTCCTTTTAACTTTGAATCGGCAGGACGCCAAAAAGCCTGGCAGGCTGGTTCGAGCAAAGCTTCCGTGAACGCCTGGGGCGGGAGAACCCTAAGATGCGGGAGCCAACCTTGGAAATCGCCTTCTGCGCACCACACACACGAACACACAAGTCATGTGGATGGTTTAAAGGATTTAAATGCGTAAATAGTAGATGTAGGCTGTTGTTATGTAAGGTCGTTAAGGTCATCAAGCACGAAAATATGCAGCTGGCCGGGACCTCTGCACAATGCCATGGCTACACTATTTGCTCACTATTTTGCTCTCGAGCAGCACAAGTGGCCTCCCAGGAACCATATCCTTGCCCTCGCTTCTTTTGATGAAGCCCTTAACTGCGTTCGGGGATAGCTGGTAAGTGGAGCCGGCCAGTATCACCAATGGCTCAAGCCATGCTTTGAAACGGGTAAAGGGGCTGGTCTCGATACAGACAAGTTAATAAAGCACTTTCGCAGCGCGAAAGGGGGAATCCGGCTTGTAAACGCTCCTGAGTGCAGTCCAAGGGGTTACATGTACTTAGGAGGTCAGGTGGGCTTCACCACATCTGACAGCGATCCTTTCCGTTCCAGCGCTGAGGACATTTCCCCAAAGGGCTTACGGCACAGCGAAGCACGCTCTCAGCATCACAGTCCAACAGCAGCGGGGTTACTCACCGCAAGGACGGCCAGACTCGCAGTGAGACGCCGCTAATCGACCAGGGAGAGAGTGCATCTGTCAGACATTGACAAAGGTGTATGATTGGCACTCGCGGCTTCTCTCCCGCTCGCACACTGCATTTGCATCTCGGCCTGGATCGAAACTGGCCGTCCCTCGACCCGAGAGGCCACCGTCCCGAACGGCTTGTCGATCGTCTGAGTGTGGCGCCCGGTAGCTTTGCTGTATGTCGACTAGGTTCTAGTAAGTCTCACACAATCCGAATAAGCGCGCTTCCGATCTGTGCGTGTTGTAATTGTTTTTGGCAATCTGGGAGCCGGTCGATCCCGCTGCTGGAGTCGAATCGTTTCCCTTTGTTTCTCCTCGCTCCGCCTGAGCGTTGTGTAGAGATTACGGGGGGACTTACGGCAAGAAATTTGTGATGACAGATGGAAGAGATACTGGTAGATTGTTTCATCTATTTACCCTTTGACTCCCACGCGCATATCCCTAATTGCTGCTCGTATTCCGCATATCTTCCGTGAAGCCCCAGCAAGGGCTCTCTCGTCATGGCGCTTGCGGACCCCTCGAAGGGGGCCCTAACGCTTTCGCTCGGCAAAAAGAGGGCTCCAGCAACGTGGTTCATCGGCTACACAAAAGACGGCGAGACCGACAACGGATAGTGTGCCTGCGCGATGAATGACCTGCCGCTCAAACACGCCCAATTGCCTCTTCCGTGAAGGGGTTGCGTCTGGTCGGCGAGGTAGCCTTAATGCGCCCTCCTGCACCACTGCGGCGAAGACTTGGTGGAGAAACTTGGCTACTGCGCGGGACGTGGGCCCTTGCTCGCCCTCAGAGCGACTTTGACCCGCAAACATGCCACCAGGCAAGGCCTCGCTGTTTTGTCGTCCACCTGCTTTATTTCGGCCTGCCTCGCTACTTGCCCTCCCTGACCGAAACTTTCTCCAAACCCCCCATTTAACTTCCCATCATTGAGTGCGCAATGTCATTGTGTAATAGTCGCGCATGGCGACCTAGGCCAGACTGTTGATCTCATCTCGTACAAAGATAGCAATCCCTGCCCGTCTGACTTTCATTACGCCTGCTTGTCCCTGGCTGCTTTTCCGCTGTCCTAATCAGTCAATTCACAACACCTCCTTGGACCAGATATCGACGGCTTCACGACCGCACGAATTCGCTTCCTTAAAAATTTACAATTCACCCTCGTAGTAGACCACCCCTGGTGACAACCCGACTGCCCGCATCCGCTCCCGCTCCTACCCCATTCATTCTCCACCTCTCGTTTACTCACATCTGGTACAATGTCGGATGCTCAAAGGTGCTTCGCCTTCCTGCACGAGAACATACCCTCTTGGTTGAAGAGTGCCGCGGAGGTTGAAGACAAAGTAGCGAACAAGCAAGATGAGATTACGAGAGTACCAATTCCGGTTGTCCCAGTAGTTAAGAAAACAGACTCTACCGAGTCGATAAGACTGAAAGAAAACGAAGAAAACGAACCCACCAGTGCTATACCTGAAGACCCATCGGCGGTAGCCCAACAATACCAATCGCAACTTGCCAAAAGGAAGAGAAAGACCGTGTCGGTCTTGTCGGGCAATGCTTCAGGTCCGGTGAAGTACAGGAGCCGAACCATGATAATCGTTTACTACGACAGCGAGGTTCAGAAGGCATTTGAGACACTCGTGAGGAATATTGGCACTGGCCGGAACCTGCTCCGGAAAGGAAAGATGGCTGCCCGGATAGAGGCGTTGACAGAAGCCACAGCCACCAATGAGGATGATGAGGATGATGAACATGACCCCATGCTATCGAAGCTTGGATATAGGCCCCGCAATGGCCTCATGTTTCGGACAACAAGAGCAGGTGGGATAGGCATGGGAGATTTCTCACATACAAGCGCAGGGTCCGAACATTTTGATGTCGCGGACAAGGCATTGGAGAAAGCACAAAATCTGTGTGAACGTGGCGCTCACCAGTTCCTTCGAGATGGGAGCTGCCAAACGGAACTCGACGGAATTAAAGAACATCTTGATGAGGTGTTGAAACTGAGTGGAGGGGAAGTGGCGAAAGCCAAAAAGAATGAGGAACAGAAAATAACAGTTGAACCGAGCCGTATCGAGCAAGTTTCAAACGCCGTGGATATAGAGGTGGACGATGCAAGCGACGACTCGGAGGTTGCATTACCACCGATACGATTTACCTCTCGCCGCTGAAATTTTCACACTATCGATACATCTTGTTTCCTGCGTTCGAGCGAGTCAGATTTACTTGGGAATATAGATGGCGTTCTGGGTATGGGCATACTCTGGGAAAGGAGGGGATATATGGATGCCTTCATGTACGACACGAATAAGTTTTGCATCCGATTCTCATTTAGCGCTGTTGCATTTTGGTCTATTTCTGTTGCATTTCCCATCAACTGCCACTTTGCAGCATGGTGTTCTACGGGGGGATCGGCATTGGCCAATTTATGACCCATACCTGGGTTCAGAATCTTCCCCCAGTTACATTCGCTTGGGCTCAATCATTTATAGTCAAAAGGATTGTAATTACTTCACTCGTTCTCCACGTTGATCTCATATCTCAACATGCTACCTTAGATATATGTTGACAAACCCCAGACTCTGTTACTCCCGAAATAGGTTCTTTTCAATATTCGCTTTTTCCCGTGTCAATAGCCTCCACATCCCTACTCTTAGCCTTATTGGTGCATTCGACGTTGACTTATCCTCTGTCGTCGATGATCAAACTTTGATTTAACGCGGCTAAGCTGTCATCTCAACTAAGCCTAGCATGCCAGATGTACAAAGGCTTGACTGCCCATAATCGGCCCCGACCCATTGAACCAAGCCGGAACATAGCATTAAGATCCGAATGCTACCATTGCTAAGAAGGGCTCCAGGAAATTTCAATGCTCATATTCATACAAAATATCATTTTGTAGTGCTTCGGGTTTCAGAATCCCAAAACCCTTTCGTCATACATTTTTCTCTACTACACACGATTTTATATAGGCTAATGCACCAGCCGGCTAAATAAAACTCTCTTTCTCTTTTGGCTTATTTTGCAAATGTTGACTGAAGGCAAGTAGGATTCGTCTGCACGTGTTTTCCTATCCCTTTAGTGATAAGGCTCCTGTCAAAGTCAACGACCACTTCACTTCGCCTTTTCCTTGCCTCGTCCTTTACTACTTCATCAAACTTCTCTCATCAAGCTAGACTCCTATCTAGCAAGCAGTTGGCTCATCGAAAGGAAGCCAACGCGTCTGCCAGTCAGAATTTCTCACTACAATTGATTCTCGTGTCATCTCATATCAAGCTACTAAAATAACGACTACGTCAAAAACATGCCACCTCTCATTGGTGAATGCGATTTCGAGAATCCTAAAGATGACTTTGAGGACTCAATGGTGAAGTTGTTCAACTCAGCTCTCACTTATCCTAGCTTACAAGGCATGGCTCAGGAGCAGGCTCCAGGAAATTCACCAAGCTTCCACACCTCAGTCCGATCGAGAGCAGGCGCTGAGATTATTTCGCCTCTGGGGATTGAAGAGGACCTCGAAGAGATAACGGTAATTAAATAATCTTTATTCTTGAAAGCTTACGCCAAATTAACTGTGATTAAGAAACCGGGCCAGTCAGACTCGTCACAACCGTCAAAATGGAAGCCAAGAAAGCCCACGATGCTGTTTGGGTTGAAACCAGATAACACCATTGACGTAGATGACGATGAGGAGACTGATATCGATGAGAACATGCCAGCGTCCTCAAACGTCCTGACGCGAGCACAAGTCCACGGTAGACCACAAGATGAGATCGTCTACGACGTGAAGCACCACCCTCTAGATGAGTATATGAGACCGAAACGAGCTGCGAAGGCTAGGTCACGCTACGGTATCAAAAATATTGACACTGAAGACATTCTATATGACGATTCGGATCATCTGTCCGGCAGTGAAACTGAGATTGATACCTACGACCCTAGAACGAAATCGAAAAAGCCACCGCGTCCTCATATGTTTACAACAAGACGCTCTTCTCGCATCCCTCACGAAAAGAACGTAGTATACGATTCCAGTGTTCACCCTCAAGACAATGAAATTGAAGGGCTAGGAGATGTTGTCCTGAAACAAGAGCCTGGGAATCAAGATAGTGATAATGAGGAACCATTCAGAAAACGCACGAGAATGGTTAGTTTTCATGTTTCGACGTTGTCAGGAGACCGCGACTCAGATTCAACGCCGCCTCGAAACCATCTGAATCATCTGCAAGTGGTTATCACGCCAAATAATCCCAATCATCATGCTACTGAACCTGTGCTTCGCTATGCAGAAGAGTTGGATGTGTTTGATCTTCAGCCCGGTGAGCATTACTTTCCCCATGAGAAAGAGTCCTTATTCAAAAAGAAACTGGCCACTTCTGGTGGAGAATTCACTATTTACGAAGAGTCCGAAGAGGTTCAACAAGCGGCACTAGCCCAAGCCCCTGCCTCCTGCCGCCACCTCGATGACTTCCCGAAAGAAAATGTATCGGAGGTAGCGTCAAGCGAATCGTCCGATGACCACTCCGCGGATGTTGTGGTTGAAAATGCTGAGACTGCAGTTCACACCTAGTTGCTTTCCCGGCGACCTGGTAATGGAAATGGCCGTTCCGCTTTGGAGATCATGGACGTTATCTACAGTGATGAACTCACTTTTGACGTTAATCCTTGCATTTAGCACTCGTATGATGTGTTTACTAATGGCAATGAATGACGTTCATAATATTGTCGGGTCTTTTAAAAGCACTCGGTAATTACTGCCCCAAGCTTTGTGTTCTCCTTTCTGGGCTACTCAACTTCTGATTGTGCTGATGGGCTTTTATTCACATGCGAGAGCTGTCTTGGAAGTAAATTACAAGTGCATTGATTGATGCCGAACCTCAAATTGATTAGATAGCTTATGAATTTAATTTACCTATATCTCAACACACTCCATTCCATACCAAGAGCCATTCAACTAATCAGATGCACGCCTTACGGGTTGCAGAAGGTTAAAGGCGCGACGTGTGCTTAAGTAATATTCGTAGGAGGGTATCTTCAGGCTTGGACTTGCCAGAAGTATTTAATTGATATAGTGGCCATATGAGATGGATATGTCAAACATAGCATGCCTCGATCATCCCCAAGGTTTAGCAATAGTATCTATCACGGAGTGAGTACGAGTGACGATAATATATAGCGAGGCAGATATTACTGAGCTACGTACATAAACTGTATAATAAAGTCAAGACGTTGCGTAAGGAAGGAAGGTAAGGAAACAGGAAGAAAGGGTATATATCGTTAACTTGGTTACTTAGTTAACACGTGCACGGGGCAGAATAGGATTCGCGCAGCGGTCCTAGCAGAACTTGGCAGGATTCGGCGGACTTAACAGAATATGGCAGAATATAGCAGATTGCCATCTTGTGGTCGGTCTTTAGTTACTAAGTCGGTGGAAACAGGTAGGCGTGTATAAGGTATTGCGGGGGTATCCTATAATAGCACCCCCCCTTTAAACTTAAGCTTCTATAAGATAGGGTTATACTAGTTCTAAATTAAGCTTATAAAAGTCTTTTATAGCCTATATAAGTTCTATAGAGTTAATAGGTTCCTATAAAGGCTTAATATAGTCTCTCTATTTTATAAGGTATATATATTAGCATTTTCGTTTATTATACTTAATATTATTAATTCTTTTAATAAAGTACTTATCCTTACTATCTATTTTAATTAGTAGGGGGGGGGGGTCTAAATCTATTTAGGTAGGGCGTTTAATATAGGGGTAATAGGGTAAAGAACTAATGTATATAATATAGGGTAGATTTTAACTATAGTAGGGAGCTTTAGTTAGTATATATAAGGAAAGATACTCTTTTTAACCTTATAAGGGGCAGGGTTCTTCTAATTAAGTTTCTTAATAGGTTATTTTTTATTTAAATTTCTTTATATCTAGCTAAGCGAAATTACTAACTTAGTAAGCTAGTACTAGGGTTTAGTTCTTATTTACTATAGCTTTATAGATAGACTAGGCTTAAGTTATCTTATTAGTAAGGAACTATTATAGTTTCTCTATCTTTTTTATAAAATTATTTACTTTTATAATTTATAAGGCGTAATAAGGGGAGTAAGGGATATTATTAAAGGGTTTAAACCCTATTTATAGATACTAACCGAAGTTAGTTAGAAATAGGAAGACCTTTATAGTAAACCTAGTAAATATAAGCTAGTTAATCTAGTTATCCTATAAGTATAATATATATATTTCTATATTCCGTTTAACTATCCATTTTTAAGTAATATATAGTAGATAATAATACTTTAGCGCAAAGCTAGGTAGTTAGTTCTTTTTAAAATATAAAGATAAACTAGCGGCATTTATTAGAGATAATTATTTTAGGGAGTTTATAGAGGTTCTATATATAATTTAGGAATAGTTAGGTAATAATAGGTGCTAATATATTAGGGTAGGCAATTAAGTGTCTTATCTTGGGTAGTTAGTTTATAATTACTATAGTATTTATATAGCCTTTACTTATAAGGAGATTAATAATAAAGTTAATTAAAATATCTTTCTATCTTTGGTTTAGAACAGGTAGTGGCTTTAAAAGGCCGTTATATATCTTATATAAAGCTTTAGCTTATTAATAGGTATAGCAGCTAGAGATACCCGCGAAGCCCTACTGCACGCGTCCACGTCGCCGCGGGTGGAAACATCATCAGGAAATCGTTCCTTTTGATGGCCAAGTGCAGAGGCGATGGTAGGGAGCCGTCGCAGCGCGTGCAGCGCGCTGTCGTCGCGGTTCTGTGGTGTTGAGCCTGCGACGCGTACGAAGCATCGCCCTCAACAACACCAGGAGCCCTACTGCCCCCGCCTGGGGCTCCTGCTCTACCATCTAGGGGGGCTATCAAGGGAAACTGGGATACGAAAACCACCCGATGTACGACTACCTGGCTCGTAGCCAGGCCCGAAACTGGCCTTATTCAGCCAGTCGACGTGGACGCGACCTAGACGTACAACAGGACACCCTTGGGCTTGCACTAGCTCTGAGACCGCAAAGGAANNCGGCGAGGGNGTAGGAAANCTCTGCTTATAAGAACTTNTTAAGGTTAACGCGTNGNAGAATCGTACGAAACTTGTTAAGGCCCNAAGGCCACCGCNAAGAACTTNTTAAGGCCCTGCCTAGAGAACTCNTTAAGGCCCCTCTACGAGGGCCTATCTGGTATCCGGTACACCCAGGTGACTCAGAAGAGGGTCTTAATAGGCGTGGTGCGCGCGACCTGGACGACAGGACGCGACAGCGACGCGANGGCGACGCGACGGCAACCAGACGGCTTAACGAGGTGGAAACACGGGCAAAGCTCTAGGCAGCGGAAACACAGGCCAGCTTCGACGGCCCCATGGCGTTCGACCTACGGTTAACCTACAGGTGACTCACAGGAGGGTCTTAATAGGCGTGGTGCACGCAACCTGCGCATATATATGGGGGAGGCTCTAAGGAAACACAGGCTAGTCGTACGAGGACTTGACAGTTAGAGACACAGGCTAGCTTATACAAAGGGGGGACATAAGCTTGGTTAGTAGAATAGGGTAGGGTAGGTCGCCTGGCACGGGACCTAGTCTATAACCTATTCTGCAAGACACGGTCGGCCTGT